>NC_069504.1:357741239-358070452 GCF_027579735.1 Bombina bombina
TTATTTGGTCATAACAAGAGGCGTTATGCATAGTGGCAAAAGAACGTATCAAGACAAACACTTGCTACCCACAGTAAATTTGGTGGATGTTCCATCATGCTGTGGGGCCAGTACCGGTACTGGGAATCTTGTTAAATTTGAGGGTCGCATGGATTCCACTCAATATCAGCAGATACTTGAGAATAATGTTGAGAAATCAGTCACAAAGTTGAAGTTACACCGAGGATGAATATTTTAACAAGGCAACGACCCAAAACACTGCTCAAAATCTATCTGGCAATTATACAGAGGAACAAGTACAATGTTCTGGAATGGCCATCCCAGTCCCCAGACCTGAATATCATTGAAAATACATGGGTATATATGTGATTATATGTGTATATATTTATGTATATACATATATAAATATATAAAAAGTTACACATATAAACAAATATATTCACATATGTATACACCCATACACATCTTTAGACATATATGCATGCAATGCAGCCCTTTCCATTGAGATACCTTGTCATATTCCACATACTTTTAAACCTTATAAAAATGTATTAATATTTATAGTGTATATATCAGTGAACAAGTGCCTTAGCGGCATGAAACGTGTCTGTGGGGGCTTTGGTTCCCCTTTTCCCATGTTTGATTTTATTCTGACTGCCGTCCTTTGCCTTTTGGTTTTAACCTGTTGAAATAAAGACATTTATCTTTTATTCCCGGAGTGCTGGAAATTCTTGTTTGGCTATCGATTCTACATGCCTGGAAAGGGGCGTGTTCTTTCCATGTGCACCTGCTTCACTACGTCAGTGTCCCCACAGAGAAGTAGCGCAGAAAACCGCCACAGCATATTTTTGGTTGGAGCATCCCACTAGCTATCTGCAGGACCGTCTTTAACACAGGGCAAAAGGGGCAGCTGCCCAGGGCCCAGTTTCTGTTGAGGGGCCCAAGAGACCTAAAAAAAAAAAAAAAAATTATTATTATTTTTTTTTTTTTTTTATGGTTCATACCAGGCTGCTGATGTGACATGGGGAACACATACATTCAATCCTAATACTGTCACAGTCAAAAGTGCTCTGTTTATATATATATATATATATATATATATATATTTTTTTTTTTAAACTGTGCCAGACCGTGCCGTGTCATGTGACATGCCAAGCTATTGCCATGTGCTGTTTTAGATGTGCACTGTGCAGCACTGAATGCAAAGCCTTAACTTGGTATCCAGCCATTCCCACTGCATCAGAAAAGGTCCTACTGGGGTTACCACTGTTACCAGGTCACTGCTCTGGTGGTGGGGATTGTTTCTGGGTAGGGCTGACTGTAGGCGCATGCAGCAGAAAGCTGGAGCGGCAAGGACGTGAGGATTTGAGCATCATACACTGCTCTCTTCAGTCTTGAGGCTGTGTGACTTATCCCACACTGTATCCATGAAGCCTTGGACAGTCAGCATCCTGTCTGCTGGTCCCCTTAGCCCTGCTCTTTCTGCTGTGGCCCTAAGATCAACTAACTGAAGTTTATTAGGGGAACAGTGCTTTGTAGAAAGGTGTCAGTGGGAAGAATAAGTGAGTGCACACACGCCACTCTCCATGCAGTATTGTCTAGTGCAGGGTGAGAGGGAACTTGTTCCTAGCAAAGAAGTGACATGTGCTGCTGTGGCTGATGTATAGTGTCATGCTGATACTTCACAGATTAATGTAAGTTTTATTTTTATAGTTTTTGTTTTCTCTCTGTCTCAGATTTTACAGATTCCCATAGTAGTTCTGCTGTTCCAGTCAGTAAACTTATTTTTGTCTGCACCTCCATGCTTCCTCCTCAGCCTTTACCTTGCTTTGCTCCTGTTGGCTGCCCTAAATCTCTTTAACCAGCTAACCTCACACTAGAATCACATTCAAAAGAATATTAAATGAATCCACAGTGGAGGAATTTATATATTTATCTACTTATTAGTTCTGCTTAGGTCCAGTTTCACATATTGCAATGTATTTAATTTTTTTTTAAATGAGTAGCCCAGCAGTGGATGATCCACTGCTGGGCTAATAATTAAAAAAAAAATTGATTTAGTTGTTTTTGGGATGTTGGGGTGGAGAGCGAAATTGCATGGGGGGCCAAGAAAATTTTTGCCCAGGGTCCAGACAATATTAAAGACGGCCCTGGCTATCTGTGCTTCGTATATATGAGTGTAACAGTTTATTTTAATGTATTTAGGTTGTGTTCGGTGCACATTTCCTTTGAAGACTATGTGGTCGATTTATGAAGCAGCAGATGCTGCTTCCGACCCACTTCACTTCAGGTCCACCTGAAGCGGAAGTTAAGAAGCAGTGGTCATAAGACCGCTGCTCCTTAACTCATCCGCCACCTCTGAGGCGGCAGACAGCAATCATCCAGATCAGATACGATTGTGATGATTGACACCCTCTGCTAGTGGCCCAAATGGCCCCGAATCTGCAGGGGGAGGCATTGCACAAGCATTTTACAAGGAATGCCTGTGCAATGATAAATGCCGACAGCGTATGCTGTTGGCATTTAGCGATGTCAGGCGGACATGATCCGGTTCAGTGGATCATGTCCGCCTGCATCCTAATAAATCAGCCTCAACGTCTTTACGTGAAGTCTTCCTTTCCGTTAACTTGATGCATGCAAATGTCTTTCAATTTGTAATACATACCTGTGGCGATATTGCTTATTATGACTGGCACAAACAATTGCGGGCCACTTGTAATCTAGTCAAGAGTAGACACAAGATAAAAATAACTCCAAGTGGTAACATAACAAGAAAAACAGTAGAACATTTTTACCCAGAGTACCAGGATTTTTGTCTCAAAAGATTGGGACTGCAATAATGGGGTGTATTCTTAAGGAACATATTTTATTAAAGTCCTCAGCAAGCCTACCGGTCCATTAGTGTCTTTTGATGGACTCCCCATTTTATTTTTGTTTGTGTTATTGCATAGGGGCATATTTATTAAGCTCTGTACGGTCTAAAGACTGCTGCTCCACAACCTGTCCGCCTGCTCTGAGGCGGCGGACAGAAATCGACAGAAATCAACCCGATCAAATACGATCGGGTTGATTGACACCCCCTGCTAGCAGCCAATTGGCCGTGAATCTGTAGGGGGAGGCATTGCACCAGCAGTTCACAAGAACTGCCGGTGCAATGATAAATGCAGAGTGCTTATGCTATCGGCATTTATCGATGTGCAGTGGACATAATCCGCTATATCGGATCATGTCCGCTCACACAATCATATATATGCCCCATAGCCTCATATACCTTGGTCTCAAATAGGTACCACTCTCCAGTCATGGTCTAAAATAATAAAAGTAACTGAACATATAAAATATCATTTTTAAAAGGACTTTCCTAATTTGTATGTGTTGATCTTTTAATTCTTAGAAAACTAACAGCCATTTGTTTGTAATAAAATCTTTAATTTAATTTGTCAATAATTTGAATAGTATTTACTTTTGGTGTTACTGTCTCATATCTCTCTAAAAATACTGTAAAAAGATGCATGAGAAATGTATTATTCATTTATTTTAACAAATTACGTGTTTCTAGCATTCTTACAAACTGTATATGATAAAGGAATATAAACTATACAAATTAAACAACAGGGGCGCGATCCGATATAGATCGCAGTTTGCGGCGCAAGCGAGGGAACCGGCGTCGCCCGCAGTTTCAGCTCGCAACTCGAGCTATCCCATATAAGTCGCCGTCAGATGCTAACGTGCCGTAAGTCTGACAAACCAGCGATGTCCAGAAATCTGCGCAAGTACAAATTTCTGGCGTCGCCAGTGACTTGCGGCATGTTAGAAACTGCCGGCGCCTATAAAACCTGACTAAAGTCTAAAACACCCGCACTGTCTAACACGCCTCCTTAACATAGCCCGACAAGTCTAACACGCCTCCCTAACATAGCCCGCACTGTCTAACCCTCTATCCGCTATCCCCCCTCACTATCCTAACAATAAAAAAGTTATTAACCCCTAAACCGCCGCTCCCGTACCCCGCCGCAACCTAATAAAGTTATTAACCCCTAAACCGTCGCTCCCGTACCCCGCCGCCAGCTATATTATATCTATAACCCCCTAAAGTGAGCCCCTAACACCGCCGCCATCTATATTAAAATTATTAACCCCTAATGTAAGCCCCTTACACCGCCGCCATCTCTATTAAAATGATTAACCCCTAATTTAATCTACCTACCCCGCCTCCAGCTATATTATCTATATTAACCCTAAGTATATTATAGTTAATATAGGTATTACATTATATATATTAACTATATTAACCCTAATTATATTAGGGTTAATATAGTTAATATAGTTACTATAGTATTTATATTAACTATATTAACTCTATCTAACCCTAACACCCCTAACTAAATTTATATTAAATTAATCTAATTAATTTATAAACTAAAATATTCCTATTTAAATCTAAATACTTACCTATAAAATAAACCCTAAGATAGCTACAATATAATTAATAATTACATTGTAGCTATGTTAGGGTTAATATTTATTTTACAGGTAAATTGTTAATTATTTTAACTAGGTATAATAGCTATTAAATAGTTATTAACTATTTAATATCTACCTAGTTAAAATAATTACCCAATTACCTGTAAAATAAATCCTAACCTAAGTTACAAATACATCTACACTATCAATAAATTAAATAAACTACAAACATCTATCTAAAAATACAATTAAATTAACTAAACTAAATTACAAAAAAAAACAAACACTAAATTACAAAAAATAAAAAAAGATTACAAGATTTTTAAGCTAATTACACCTATTCTAAGCCCCCTAATAAAATAATAAACCCCCAAAATAAAAAAAATTCCCTGCCCTATTCTAAATTAAACAAATTTCAAAGCTCTTTACCTTACCAGCCCTTAAAAGGGCCTTTTGTGGGGCATGCCCCAAAGAATTCAGCTCTTTTGCATACAAATACAATACCCCCCCCCATTACAACCCACCACCCACATACCCCTATTCTAAAACCACCCAAACCCCCCTTAAAAAAGCCTAACACTACCCCCCTGAAGATCTCCCTACCTTGTCTTCACCACACCGGGCCGAACTCCTGATCCGATCCGGGCGATGTCTTCCTCGAATCGGCAAAGAAGAATTCCTCCTCCGGCGATGTCTTCCTCGAAGCGGCAAAGAAGAATTCTTCCTCCGGCGACGTCTTCCTCCAAGCAGCAGCAAAGTCTTCATTCTTCCGGCGGCATCTTCAATCTTCTTTCTTCGCTCCGCCGCCGCGGAGCATCCATCCCGGCCGACTACTGAACTAGGAATGAGGTACCTTTAAATGACGTCATCCAAGATGGCGTCCGCCGAATTCCGATTGGCTGATAGGATTCTATCAGCCAATCGGAATTAAGTTAGAAAAATCTGATTGGCTGATTGAATCAGCCAATCAGATTCAAGTTAAATCCGATTGGCTGATCCAATCAGCCAATCATATTGACCTCGCATTCTATTGGCTGATCGGAACAGCCAATAGAATGCGAGGTCAATCTGATTGGCTGATTGGATCAGCCAATCGGATTGAACTTGAATCTGATTGGCTGATTCAATCAGCCAATCAGATTTTTCTAACTTAATTCCGATTGGCTGATAGAATCCTATCAGCCAATCGGAATTCGGCGGACGCCATCTTGGATGACGTCATTTAAAGGTACCTCATTCCTAGTTCAGTAGTCGGCCGGGATGGATGCTCCGCGGCGGTGGAGTGAAGAAAGAAGATTGAAGATGCCGCCGGAAGAATGAAGACTTTGCTGCCGCTTGGAGGAAGACGTCGCCGGAGGAAGAATTCTTCTTTGCCGCTTCGAGGAAGACATCGCCCGGATCGGATCAGGAGTTCGGCCCGGTGTGGTGAAGACAAGGTAGGGAGATCTTCAGGGGGGTAGTGTTAGGCTTTTTTAAGGGGGGTTTGGGTGGTTTTAGAATAGGGGTATGTGGGTGGTTGGTTGTAATGGGGGGGGGGTATTGTATTTGTATGCAAAAGAGCTGAATTCTTTGGGGCATGCCCCACAAAAGGCCCTTTTAAGGGCTGGTAAGGTAAAGAGCTTTTAATAGGTGTAATTAGCTTAAAAATCTTGTAATCTTTTTTTATTTTTTGTAATTTAGTGGGGGTTTTTTTTGTAATTTAGTTTAGTTTATTTAATTGTATTTTTAGATAGATGTTTGTAGTTTATTTAATGTATTGATAGTATAGGTGTATTTGTAACTTAGGTTAGGATTTATTTTACAGGTAATTGGGTAATTATTTTAACTAGGTAGATATTAAATAGTTAATAACTATTTAATAGCTCTTATACCTAGTTAAAATAATTAACAATTTACCTGTAAAATAAATATTAACCCTAACATAGCTACAATGTAATTAATAATTATATTGTAGCTATCTTAGGGTTTATTTTATAGGTAAGTATTTAGATTTAAATAGGAATATTTTAGTTTATAAATGAATTAGATTAATTTAATATAAATTTAGTTAGGGGTGTTAGGGTTAGATAGAGTTAATATAGTTAATATAAATACTATAGTAACTATATTAACTATATTAACCCTAATATAATTAGGGTTAATATAGTTAATATATATAATGTAATACCTATATTAACTATAATATACTTAGGGTTAATATAGATAATATAGCTGGAGGCGGGGTAGGTAGATTAAATTAGGGGTTAATCATTTTAATAGAGATGGCGGCGGTGTAAGGGGCTTACATTAGGGGTTAATAATATTAATATAGCTGGCGGCGGTATAGGGGGATTAGATTAGGGGTTAATAATTTTTATATAGGTGGCGGCGGTGTAAGGGGTCAGATTAGGGGATAGATAAGGTAGATGACAGCGGTGTAAGGGGTTCTAATTAGGGGATAGATAAGGTAGATGGCGGCGGTTTTAGGGGCTCACAGTAGGGGGTTGGTTTATGTAGATGGCGGTGGTTTAGGGGTTAATAACCTTATTAGGGATTTCGGGGGGGGGGATCGCGGTTGACAGGGAGATAGACATTGCGCATGCGTTAGGTGTTAGGTTTTATTTAGCAGATCGCGGTTGACAGGGAGATAGACATTGCGCATGCGTTAGGTGTTAGGTTTATTTTAGCAGCCAGTTTAGGGAGTTACGGGGCTCCAATAGTCAGCGTAAGGCTTCTTACGGCTGCTTTTTGTTTCGAGGTGAAAATGGAGTAAGATTTCTCCATTTTCGCCACGTAAGTCCTTACGCTGCATATTGGATACCAAACTGCGCGGGTTTGGTATACCTGCCTATGGCCCAAAAAACTACGGGCGACGGCAGAAATATACGCGCGTAACTTCTAGGTTACGCCGTATATGTGATACCAAATCCGCGCAAATATTGGCGTCGCCGGCTTTTGCGGGCGACGATTTTTATCGGATGGACCCCAATAAGCACCATTTTTACCAGTAAGTGATGATTATGTCTAACCTAATAACTTTAGGAAAACCTTAAATTCAAATATTTACTCAAAGCATTTGTTGTTAGAATATCAGCACTGCATATAATAATATTGCTACAATTAATCCAAATCAAAATACTTCCACAATAACCAAATAATATCTGAAAATACGCTATTATTATCAGACTTACAGTACACCTATTTCCAGAATCAGCTTTTAAGTGCCACTCAGCTAGCATAGATTGTACATATTACTAAAAAAAACTATACACAAACTAATTCATTAGGTTTAAACATGGTTGTATTGTATTCATCCACTAAATATTATTTCAACTAAATATTGTCTTTCATATTCATTGCAACGGCCAGTTCTCCCCCTACCAATGCAAGACAATTCATACCTAGACATTATTGATGCATAATACGTTATCACTAATAAATCTGTTTAATTTCAGTAGAGAACACAATAAACCTTACCTTAAACACACACACAATTTTCAGATTTAACATTTAAAGGGACATAATACTCATATTCTAAATCACTCGAAACTGATGCAGCTGTAATGACTTAAATTAGAGGTGGAATTAAATATTTGTTTCCACTCAGTCTCACAAAATATCGGGATGAATATATAATGTAATCCCAGTTCTGATCCTTGATTGAGGGCCCAGGAGGGGAGTTGGACAAAAACGTGTCTAATGTGAGTTACTAAATAAGGTATACTCGAACAAGCCATATCTAGTCCGGAATGCTGTCAGCATTCGTGCCCAGATTTAATTCTGATCAGATTGTATGCTCCCCTCAGGTCAAGCTTAGTGAATACACAAGCACCTTGTAGTCTTTCTATAATCTCAGGGATAAGGGGTAATGGATATCTGTTCTTCTTTGTGCGCCTGTTTAGTTCCCTATAGTCAATTATAGGTCTCAAGTTGTTATCTTTATTACGCACAAAGAATATACCGGCACCTGCAGGGCAGGTGGAAGGCCTGATGAAACCCTTTTGTAGGTTGTCTTCTAGGTACTGTTTTATGTGGAGTAACTCAGGTTTCGGAGAGAGGATAGATATGCCCATATGGGATGGTGGAACCAGGTATAAGTTCTATTGGGCAATCATAAGATCTGTGCGGTGGAAGAGTCTCTGTCTTTGTCTTGTCAAATAAATCAGAATAGTCAGCATAACAATGAGGTATATAATGTTCTATAGTTTGTAGAATGTGAAACATGTTTTAGTACAGAACTCTGAATTAAAAATCACTTCAGAGGTTTTCCATGTGATATGTGGTTGATGTGCTTGCAACGACCTTAACCCTAGTACAATGAGAAAAAGAGGTGAGACTATAACATCAAAGGTCACATATTCATTATGACCAGATGATGTAGCCATCAATAGGGGTACAATATGGTGAGTAATTGGGCCAGAAAAAATAAAAGAACCATCAATTACACAAATTGTGAGTGAATAAAAAAAATGTATTCATGGAATGTGATACAACTTAGTGAATTTCATATCTATGAAGTTGCCAAGGGTTCCAGAATCAATAATGGCCTGGGTCGGTAAACTTTGGGTTTCCCACTGTAGGGAGATAAGAAGATTACAGTGAGTAGTAGTAGTAATCTGATTGGTACAATCAATATGCATCATTGATATCTTACACTTTTGTTTTAGAAGACTGGGGCAGTCTTTTACTGCATGATCCTTAGAGGCACAGTATAGGCATAGGTTATTGACCCTCCTTCTGTTATTCTCCTCAATTTTAAGAGGACCTTTTGTGAAAGCTATCTCATAGGTTCCTCCGTATTCCTTTGAGGTGTAGGGGTATATGCAGTAGAATGATATCTTTTCCAGGGCACTTCTGATGTACCTTTTTCATGTCTGCGTTCATGAATACATTGATCGATAGATATAGCTAGTGTCATGAGAGAGTCAAGAGTAGAGGGGAGTTCTCCCCTAGCCAGTTCATCCTTAACGAATTCAGATAACCCGAGTCTAAATTGATAGCGTAATGCCTCTTCATTCCAGAGCGTGTCTGGTGCCTATCTCTTAAAATCAGAGACATAATCTTCTGCGGGTCTTTAGTTTTGTTTCAAACCCTAAGGGCGTTTTTGGCAGTGTTCTGCTTATTCTTATCTTCAAACAATAAAGACATCTTTCCAAAAAAATTATTCCAAAGAGTCCAGTATAGGATCATTTGTCTCATAATAATTAGTAGCCCAAGCTTTAGCTTCTCCTTTCAAATATGAAATAACGGTAAGAACTTTTATTCGTTCGGTAGGATAGGTTTTGGGCTTCAAAGGAAAATACTGTGTGCATACATTTTTAAATTGTCTGAATTGGGTTCTGAGAACCTTTCAGGAGGGGAAACCTGAGGGTCAGGAGGTAGATCAGGAGGAGTGGGTCTAGTGTTTATGTTTTCTTTAATGAAAGTTCTAAGGTACTGATTTTCTGTTTGTATTTCCCTTATTCCTTGAATTAACAGATCCATATTTTGGGATAGAGAACTTACTCTGGCCTAGATTTGGAGTTTTGTCGGTAACGACCCGAAAAACTAACGCCGGCTTTTTTCTGGCCGCACCATAAAAATAACTCTGGTATCGAGAGTCCACATAAAGGCTGCGTTAGGCTCCAAAAAAGGAGCGTAGAGCATTTTTAACGCAGCTTCAACTCTCGATACCAGAGTTGCTTACGGACGCGGCCAGCCTCAAAAACGTGCTCGTGCACGATTCTCCCATAGGAAACAATGGGGCTGTTTGAGCTGAAAAAAAACCTAACACCTGCAAAAAAGCCGCGTTCAGCTCCTAACGCAGCCCCATTGTTTGCTATGCGGTAACCCTTCCTACGTCTGCACTTAACACTCTAACATGTACCCCGAGTCTAAACACCCCTAACCTTACACTTATTAACCCCTAATCTGCCGCCCCCGCTATCGCTGACCCCTGCATATTATTTTTAACCCATAATCTGCCGCTCCGTAAACCGCCGCTACTTACATTATCCCTATGTACCCCTAATCTAGTTCCCTAACATCGCCGACCCCTATATTATATTTATTACCCCCTAATCTGCCCCCCACAACGTCGCCTCCACCTACCTACAATAATTAACCCCTAATCTGCCGACCGGACCTGAGCGCTACTATAATAAAGTTATTAACCCCTAATCCGCCTCACTAACCCTATATTAAATAGTATTAACCCCTAATCTGCCCTCCCTAACATCGCCGACACCTAACTTCAATTATTAACCCCTAATCTGCCGACCGGAGCTCACCGCTATTCAAATAAATGGATTAACCCCTAAAGCTAAATCTAACCCTAACACTAACACCCCCCTAAATTAAATATAATTTAAATCTAACGAAATAAATTAACTCTTATTAAATAAATTATTCCTATTTAAAGCTAAATACTTACCTGTAAAATAAATCCTAATATAGCTACAATATAAATTATAATTATATTGTAGCTATTTTAGGATTAATATTTATTTTACAGGTAACTTTGTATTTATTTTAACCAGGTACAATAGCTATTAAATAGTTAAGAACTATTTAATAGCTAAAATAGTTAAAATAATTACAAATTTACCTGTAAAATAAATCCTAACCTAAGTTACAATTAAAACTAACACTATACTATCAATAAATTAATTAAATAAAATACCTACAATTACCTACAATTAACCTAACACTACACTATCAATAAATTAATTAAATAAACTACCTACAATTAACCTAACACTACACTATCAATAAATTAATTAAATACAATTCCTACAAATAAATACAAATAAATAAACTTGCTAAAGTACAAAAATTAAAAAAGAACTAAGTTACAAAAAATAAAAAAATATCTACAAACATAAGAAAAATATTACAACAATTTTAAACTAATTACACCTACTCTAAGCCCCCTAATAAAACAACAAAGCTCCCCAAAATAAAAAATGCCCTACCCTATTCTAAATTACTAAAGTTAAAAGCTCTTTTACCTTACCAGCCCTGAACAGGGCCCTTTGCGGGGCATACCCCAAGAAGTTCAGCTCTTTTGCCTGTAAAAAAAACATACAATACCCCCCCCCAACATTACAACCCACCACCCACATACCCCTAATCTAACCCAAACCCCCCTTAAATAAACCTAACAGTAAGCCCCTGAAGATCATCCTACCTTGTCTTCACCTCACCAGGTATCACTGATCCGTCCTGGCTCCAAAATCTTCATCCAACCCAAGCGGGGGTTGGCGATCCATCATCCGGTGCCTGAAGAGGTCCAGAAGAGGCTCCAAAGTCTTCATCCTATCCGGGAAGAAGAGGCAATCCGGACCGGCAACCATCTTGATCCAAGCGGCATCTTCTATCTTCATCCGATGACGACCGGCTCCATCCTGAAGACCTCCACCGCGGACCCATCTTCTTCCGGCGACGTCCAACTGCAGAATGACGGTTCCTTTAAGGGACGTCATCCAAGATGGCGTCCCTCGAATTCCGATTGGCTGATAGGATTCTATCAGCCAATCGGAATTAAGGTAGGAATATTCTGATTGGCTGATGGAATCAGCCAATCAGAATCAAGTTCAATCCGATTGGCTGATCCAATCAGCCAATCAGATTGAGCTCGCATTCTATTGGCTGATCGGAACTGATTAGGTGTTAATAAGTGTAGACAGGTGGAGGCGACGTTGTGGGGGGCAGATTAGGGGTTAATAAATATAATATAGGGGTCGGCGGTGTTAGGGGCAGCAGATTAGGGGTACATAAGGATAACGTAGGTGGCGGTCGGCAGATAAGGGGTTAAAAAAAATTATTTGAGTGTCGGCGATGTGGGGGGACCTCGGTTTAGGGGTACATAAGTAGTTTATGGGTGTTAGTGTACTTTAGAGTACAGTAGTTAAGAGCTTTATAAACCGGCGTTAGCCCAGAAAGCTCTTAACTACTGACTTTTTTCCTGCGGCTGGAGTTTTGTCGTTAGATGTCTAACTCTCACTTCAGACACGACTCTAAATACCGGAGTTAGAAAAATCCCATTGAAAAGATAGGATACGCAATTGACGTAAGGGGATCTGCGGTATGGAAAAGTTGCAGCTGAAAAGTGAGCGTTAGACCCTATTTTGAGTGACTCCAAATACCGGCGGTAGCCTAAAACCAGCGTTAGGAGCCTCTAACGCTGGTTTTCACGGCTAACGCCAAACTCTAAATCTAGGCCTCTGTTTGTGAGTTCTGTCAACTCCATTTTTAATTCCTTATCAATGCTTAGTAATATGTAAAGACTTAAATTAGAGGTGGAATTAAATATATGTTTCTCACAAAATATTGGAATCAATATAGAATGTTATCCCTGTTCTGATCCTTGACTGAGGGCCCAGGAGGGGAGTTGGACAAACACGTGTCTAATGTGAGTTACTAAATAAGGTATATAGATACAAACAACAGTCTCAACAATTAGGCCCAAAGCAGATCGTAATTACTGAATTATGTTTATCCCAGTAGTTTACTATTAGTATTTGTAGATGATGCAAAAGGATATTATAAACATCAAGTCTATTAGGCTTTCAGGATATTCTCCTGTAGGTAGCTATATAGAATAACACACTGGAACTCAGAAACTAATCTGCATTGTTCCGTTTTTTAACAGAGCACAAATGTGACACAAGAAAGTTAATGCGTGATTCACAGCAACTTTGTAGCTCAATAAAGGGCAACAGCAAAAAGTAATCCGGAATCAGTACCTGAGAAATGTAGATGTAAGTCCTGCTGAGGTTTTTGCTGTCAGCAGTGTGCAGAGCTTCAGATACCCGGTCAGGGAAGCGGATTGCAAGCTAATGAGGACAGCTTCTACTTTGTGTACGGGGAATAGCCCTTCCCATTAGATGACGTCAGCGATGTCTGAAAAGTCCGAGAGATATATCACATAGTAGCAGCGTGAAAGAACTAAAGGTATCCTTACAGATAAAAGTACTCTTGCGGAAAGGCTGTTGAGCTGCTATGCTGAGGTAGAAAGAGTTTATCCAGTTAGAGGAATCCAAGATAGGAAACCCAGGAGGCTTAGACGGTCAGAAGCTGTAAGAGAGACTGCGTTCAGCAGTTCACACCTGAATGCAACAAATTACTAAGCATAGTAAGTTGGGAGGAGGAGACTTTTATAGAGAGAGCATGGACAATTCTAGACACAGTGAGTATTAAAAGGGAATCCTGTGACAGCAGCATAACTGTAAAAATCTGACAGGAAAATATCACCTAAGAATCTGTATGTAAAAAAGGTAGATATTTTACCTCACAACTTCCTCAGCTCAGCAGAGTAAGTGCTGTGTAAAAAGTTATACTTCAGCTGCTGTCCAGCTGCAGATATAAAAAAAAAAAGAAGGAATAAATGAAAGGCAGCCAATCAGCATCAGCAGTACTGAGGTCATGAACTCTTTTACTGTGATCTCATGAGATTTCGCTTAACTTTCATGAGACTTCATAGTAAACTTCCTTAAATTGAATAGGGAAATAACATGAGTGTGCATGAAGCTCGCTCCCTTGCCTGTCCCGGGACAGGCATACTGATTTGTTGCTTAAAGCCCTTTACAATGGGGTGTGAATACTCAGGACATTTTGAGGTAAAATATCTTCTTTTTTACATAGGGATGTTCAGGTGATATTTTCTAGTCAGCTTTTTACAGCTATGCTGCATCACGTTCAAGTGTTTCAACATTTGGGTATCATGGCCCTTTAACTTTAAGTACACATTGTACACTACAACACTGCCAAAATCAAACAATACAGACACATTCAGACACATAACGTACATGTCACAGTAAAATATACAACTGTTAACAAAGCTAGCTTTGCTATTCCTAATAAACAATCAACCCCAAATCATCAAATATATCCACTCCTAAGATGAAAAACCTAACAATGGTGCAATATTACACATAACTAATTTTGCTTTCACATAAACTTCTCCTATTTTTCTGCACTGCATCAGCACATCTACAACATTTCACTGACAAACACTTTCTCTTAATATATATAGACAGATGTGAAAGCAACACTTTTTACTAGTCAAAAACAATAATCCTAAATTACTAAAAAATATAAGGTGATGTAAGGTGCACGGGTCAGAGCGCTGCTCCTGCGCTCATGAGCTTCCTATGCAAAATATACAAATGTACCCAGCACTCAAAACAAATATGCAAAACATGTTTACTGACATCAATAAATGGAGAAAGACAAATATCATTTAAATATATCAGTAAAGGGCTCTACTTATTCACTCACACAATCTGACTGCATTCAAATCCAGAGGCATAAACTAAAAAAGCCCCCTAGATGTCCCAAGCCATTTCAGGACTCCGCCCTTTCTCAAGGAGCCCCAAAACATGAATCAGAGTTCTACCGTTGTTATCACATGTGGATGAAACACTGCTAACAAATGCTGTGGATAGCACGCTACAACAAAGCGTTGTTTTTACCCGACCAAGACATTGGAAATTGGCAGTGAGAAGTTGATACGTTATCTCAGGAAAGCCAACCGCAAGTATTAACCTGTGTTATCTTAAACATTAACAGTGATATTATATGCAGGGGTGGTGTGGAGCTGAACTGGTAAAAGCAACTGCAAGTATTAACTTATGTTTGCTGAAACAAAGTGATATTATATGCATGGGTGGTATTGAACTGAACAGGTAGCGAGGAGACAAAGGGGCCCATTTATCAAGCTCCATATGGAGCTTGTGGGCCCGTGTTTCTGGCGAGTCTTCAGACTCGCCAGAAACACAAGTATTTTAAATTTAGTTTAGTTTATTTAATTGTATGTAATTGTAGGTAATTTATTTAATTAATGTATTGATAGTGTAGTATTAGGTTTAATTGTAACTTAGGTTAGGATTTATTTTACAGGTAATTTTGTAATTATTTTAACTAGGTAGTTATTAAATAGTAAATAACTATTTAATAGCTATTGTACCTAGTTAAAATAAATACAAAGTTGCCTGTAAAATAAATATAAATCCTAAAATAGCTACAATATAATTATTTGTTATATTGTAGCTATATTAGGGTTTATTTTACAGGTAAGTATTTAGTTTTAAATAGGAATACTTTAGTTAATAAGATTTAATTTATTTCGTTAGATTCAAATTATATTTAATTTAGGCGGTGTTATGGTTAGGGTTAGACTCAGCTTTAGGGGTTAATACATTTATTATAGTAGCGGTGAGGTCCGGTCGGCAGATTAGGGGTTAATACTTGAAGTTAGGTGGCGGTGACATTGGGGAGGGCAGATTAGGGGTTAATACTATTTATTATAGGGTTTGTGCGGCGGGAGTGCGGCGGTTTAGGGGTTAATACATTTATTAGAGTAGCAGCGAGGTCCGGTCGGCAGATTAGGGGTTAATAAGTGTAGTTAGGTAGCGGCGATGTGGGGGGGCAGATTAGGGGTTAATAAATATTATGTAGGTGTCGGCGATGTTAGGGGCAGCAGATTAGGGGTTCATAGGGATAATGTAGGTGGCGGCGGTGTGCGTTCGGCAGATTAGGGGTTAAAAAAATGTATTATAGTGGTGGCGATGTGGGGGGACCTCGGTTTAGGGGTACATAGGTAGTTTATGGGTGTTAGTGTACTTTAGAGCACAGTAGTTAAGAGCTTTATAAACCGGCGTTAGCCCAGAAAGCTCTTAACTACTGACTTTTTTTTGAGGCTGGAGACTTGTCGGTAGAGGGTCTACTGCTCACTTCAGCCAAGACTCTAAATACCAGCGTTAGGAAGATCCCATTGAAAAGATAGGATACGCAATTGGCGTAAGGGGATCTGCGGTATGGAAAAGTCACGGCTTGAAAGTGAGCGTTAGACCCTTTCCTGCCTGACTCTAAATACCAGTGGGCAGCCAAAAGCAGCGTTAGGAGCCCTTAACGCTGCTTTTGACGGCTACCGCAGAACTCTAAATCTAGGCAATTCTTTTTAAATATGCTTTTACATGTTTTCATCTACTTGACTGCAAAGGGGTCTTATGCACTATACTATACTATATATTATATATACTATATATACCGGTATATCTATCTCAAACAACACAAACAAATGTGTTATCACATCAGCAAATAAAAAACTTGCACTCACTGGTCATTCCAATTAAGTACATTTTTTACTGTGAAAAGTGACGTTTCAGGGACAAAGTATCCCCTTTCTCAGATTGCACTCAAGTGTTCACATTTACTTTCAACTTGTAATATGAGTGCAATTTAACTGGCAAGCAAACACAAAAACACGATAATGCTTGTGCACAAAGGATAGCGCTCCACTCGTAATCTGGTAATTTATCTTTTTTTGCATTGAATTAGATTTTTGGGACAATCTCTCCAAATCTATCTTAAAGGGACAGTCTACCATAGAATTGTTATTGTTTTAAAAGATAGATAATCCCTTTATTACCCATTCCCCAGTTTTGCATAACCAACACAGTTATATTAATTTACTTTTTACCTCTGTGATTACCTTGTATCTAGGAACCTTCTTCCAGCCCCCTGATCACATGACTGTGACTGTTTATTATCTATTGGCTTAAATTTAGCATTGTATTGTGCTAGATCTTAAATAACCCCCTGTGCCTGAACACAGTGTTATCTATATGGCACACGTGTACTTTCTGTCTCTTTGTGTTGAAAAGAGATTTAAAAGCATGTGATAAGAGGCAGCCCTCAAAGGCTTAGAAATTAAAAGGGAATCCTGTGACAGCAGCATAACTGTAAAAATCTGACAGGAAAATATCACCTAAGAATCTGTATGTAGAAAAGGTAGATATTTTACCTCACATCTTCCTCAGATCAGCAGAGTAAGTGCTGTGTAAAAAGTTATACTTCAGCTGCTGTCCAGCTGCAGATATAAAAAAAAAAGAAGGAATAAATGAAAGGCAGCCAATCAGCATCAGCAGTACTGAGGTCATGAACTCTTTTACTGTGATCTCATGAGATTTCGCTTAACTTTCATGAGACTTCATAGTAAACTTCCTTAAATTGAATAGGGAAATAACATGAGTGTGCATGAAGCTCGCTCCCTTGCCTGTCCCGGGACAGGCATACTGATTTGTTGCTTAAAGCCCTTTACAATGGGGTGTGAATACTCAGGACATTTTGAGGTAAAATATCTTCTTTTTTACATAGGGATGTTCAGGTGATATTTTCTAGTCAGCTTTTTACAGCTATGCTGCATCACGTTCAAGTGTTTCAACATTTGGGTATCATGGCCCTTTAACTTTAAGTACACATTGTACACTACAACACTGCCAAAATCAAACAATACAGACACATTCAGACACATAACGTACATATCACAGTAAAATATACAACTGTTAACAAAGCTAGCTTTGCTATTCCTAATAAACAATCAACCCCAAATCATCAAATATATCCACTCCTAAGATGAAAAACCTAACAATGGTGCAATATTACACATAACTAATTTTGCTTTCACATAAACTTCTCCTATTTTTCTGCACTGCAGCAGCACATCTACAACATTTCACTGACAAACACTTTCACTTAATATATATAGACAGATGTGAAAGCAACACTTTTTACTAGTCAAAAACAATAATCCTAAATTACTAAAAAATATAAGGTGATGTAAGGTGCACGGGTCAGAGCGCTGCTCCTGCGCTCATGAGCTTCCTATGCAAAATATACAAATGTACACAGCACTCAAAACAAATATGCAAAACATGTTTACTGACATCAATAAATGGAGAAAGACAAATATCATTTAAATATATCAGTAAGGGGCTCTACTTATTCACTCACACAATCTGACTGCATTCAAATCCAGAGGCATAAACTAAAAAAGCCCCCTAGATGTCCCAAGCCATTTCAGGACTCCGCCCTTTCTCAAGGAGCCCCAAAACATGAATCAGAGTTCTACCGTTGTTATCACATGTGGATGAAACACTGCTAACAAATGCTGTGGATAGCACGCTACAACAAAGCGTTATTTTTACCCGACCGAGACATTGGAAATTGGCAGTGAGAAGTTGATACGTTATCTCAGGAAAGCCAACCGCAAGTATTAACCTGTGTTATCTTAAACATTAACAGTGATATTATATGCAGGGGTGGTGTGGAGCTGAACTGGTAAAAGCAACTGCAAGTATTAACTTATGTTTGCTGAAACAAAGTGATATTATATGCATGGGTGGTATTGAACTGAACAGGTAGCGAGGAGACAAAGGGGCCCATTTATCAAGCTCCATATGGAGCTTGTGGGCCCGTGTTTCTGGCGAGTCTTCAGACTCGCCAGAAACACAAGTATTTTAAATTTAGTTTAGTTTATTTAATTGTATGTAATTGTAGGTAATTTATTTAATTAATGTATTGATAGTGTAGTATTATGTTTAATTGTAACTTAGGTTAGGATTTATTTTACAGGTAATTTTGTAATTATTTTAACTAGGTAGTTATTAAATAGTAAATAACTATTTAATAGCTATTGTACCTAGTTAAAATAAATACAAAGTTGCCTGTAAAATAAATATAAATCCTAAAATAGCTACAATATAATTATTTGTTATATTGTAGCTATATTAGGGTTTATTTTACAGGTAAGTATTTAGTTTTAAATAGGAATACTTTAGTTAATAAGATTTAATTTATTTCGTTAGATTCAAATTATATTTAATTTAGGGGGTGTTAGGGTTAGGGTTAGACTTAGCTTTAGGGGTTAATACATTTATTATAGTAGCGGTGAGGTCCGGTCGGCAGATTAGGGGTTAATACTTGAAGTTAGGTGGCGGTGACATTGGGGAGGGCAGATTAGGGGTTAATACTATTTATTATAGGGTTTGTGAGGCGGGAGTGCTGCGGTTTAGGGGTTAATACATTTATTAGAGTAGCAGCGAGGTCCGGTCGGCAGATTAGGGGTTAATAAGTGTAGTTAGGTAGCGGCGATGTGGGGGGGCAGATTAGGGGTTAATAAATATTATGTAGGTGTCGGCGATGTTAGGGGCAGCAGATTAGGGGTTCATAGGGATAATGTAGGTGGCGGCGGTGTGCGTTCGGCAGATTAGGGGTTAAAAAAATGTATTATAGTGGTGGCGATGTGGGGGGACCTCGGTTTAGGGGTACATAGGTAGTTTATGGGTGTTAGTGTACTTTAGAGCACAGTAGTTAAGAGCTTTATAAACCGGCGTTAGCCCAGAAAGCTCTTAACTACTGACTTTTTTTTGAGGCTGGAGACTTGTCGGTAGAGGGTCTACTGCTCACTTCAGCCAAGACTCTAAATACCAGCGTTAGGAAGATCCCATTGAAAAGATAGGATACGCAATTGGCGTAAGGGGATCTGCGGTATGGAAAAGTCACGGCTTGAAAGTGAGCGTTAGACCCTTTCCTGCCTGACTCTAAATACCAGTGGGCAGCCAAAAGCAGCGTTAGGAGCCCTTAACGCTGCTTTTGACGGCTACCGCAGAACTCTAAATCTAGGCAATTCTTTTTAAATATGCTTTTACATGTTTTCATCTACTTGACTGCAAAGGGGTCTTATGCACTATACTATACTATATATTATATATACTATATATACCGGTATATCTATCTCAAACAACACAAACAAATGTGTTATCACATCAGCAAATAAAAAACTTGCACTCACTGGTCATTCCAATTAAGTACATTTTTTACTGTGAAAAGTGACGTTTCAGGGACAAAGTATCCCCTTTCTCAGATTGCACTCACGTGTTCACATTTACTTTCAACTTGTAATATGAGTGCAATTTAACTGGCAAGCAAACACAAAAACACGATAATGCTTGTGCACAAAGGATAGCGCTCCACTCGTAATCTGGTAATTTATCTTTTTTTGCATTGAATTAGATTTTTGGGACAATCTCTCCAAATCTATCTTAAAGGGACAGTCTACCATAGAATTGTTATTGTTTTAAAAGATAGATAATCCCTTTATTACCCATTCCCCAGTTTTGCATAACCAACACAGTTATATTAATGTACTTTTTACCTCTGTGATTACCTTGTATCTAGGAACCTTCTTCCAGCCCCCTGATCACATGACTGTGACTGTTTATTATCTATTGTCTTAAATTTAGCATTGTATTGTGCTAGATCTTAAATAACCCCCTGTGCCTGAACACAGTGTTATCTATATGGCACACGTGTACTTTCTGTCTCTTTGTGTTGAAAAGAGATTTAAAAGCATGTGATAAGAGGCAGCCCTCAAAGGCTTAGAAATTAGCATATGAGCCTACCTATGTTTAGTTTAAACTAAGAATACCAGGAGAAAAAAACAAATTTGATGATAAAAGTAAATTGGAAAGTTGATTAAAATTAAAAGTCCTATCTGAATAATGAAAGTTTAATTTATACTAGACTGTCCCGTTAACTTTAATTTATAAATTTTAGCCACACATCATCACAATCACTTCCCATTATGGAGAAGATTTCAGATCATTATTTGGCTTTTTTCTCAATACACTCTAAAGCCATAATTAAAGGGACACTGAACCCAAATGTTTTCTTTCGTGATTCAGATACAGCATGCAATTTTAAGCAACTTTCTAATTTACTCCTAGGCCTCTAGTTATCAAGCCGTCAACCGCAAATACACTGGAATTCCGCAGCGTATTTGTGGCAAGGCTGATTCGCCTTAGTTATCAAGCCCTACAGCCTGGCAAAAGTAGAATTTAGTGACGTAACCTACGATCCGCCGGACTCAGTCCGACACAGATCGATGGTTACGTCACTACAGATGTTCCGAATGCAAGTTCGGCACAATCTGACTACTTTTGGTAGTTATCAAACTACTACCAGTTACGCTCGCCACTATTCCGGGCCAGCGTACCTGGATTTCAATCCGCCACCCTGGAGGCGGCAGATCCCATAGGAATCAATGGGAGTCTGAGAGCAGCGAGAGCTCATGTTCACTGCTGCCCGATATCCCATTGATTCCTATGGGAGATGTCTGCACCTAACACCCTAACATGTACCCCGAGTCTAAACACCCCTAATCTGCCCCCCCTACACCGCCGCCACCTACTTTATACATAATAACCCCTAAACTGCCACTCCCGGACCCCGCCGCAACTAAATAAACTTACTAACCCCTAAACCGCCGCTCCCGGAACCCGCCGCAACTAAATAAACTTACTAACACCTAAACTGCCGCTCCCGGACTCTGCCGCCACCTACATAATACCTAATAACCCCCTATACCGCCGCCACCTATAGTAAATTTATTAACCCCTATCCTGCTCCCCTATACCGCCGTCACTATATTAAACTTATTAACCCCTAAACCTAAGTCTAACCCTAACACCACCCCTAACTTAAGTATTATTTAAATAAATCTAAATAAAAATTACTATTATTAACTAAATTATTCCTATTTAAAAATAAATACTTACCTGTAAAATAAACCCTAAGATAGCTACAATATAATTAATAATTATATTGTAGCTAATTTAGGATTTATTTTTATTTTACAGGCAACTTTGTATTTATTTTAACTAGGTAGAATAGTTATTAAATAGTTATTAACTATTTAATAGCTACCTAGCTAAAATACTTACAAAATTACCTGTAAAATAAATCCTAACCTAAGTTACAATTAAACCTAACACTACACTATCATTAAATTAATTAAATAAATTAACTACAATTACCTAAAATGAAATACAATTAAATAAACTATAGTACAAAAAAACAAACAAACACTAAATTACAGAAAACAAAAAAAGAATTACAAGAAGTTTAAACTAATTACACCTAATCTAAGCCCCTTAATAAAATAATAAAGCCCCCCAAAATAAAAAAAATGCCCTACCCTATTCTAAATTACAAAGTAATCAGCTCTTTTACCAGCCCTTAAAATGGCTTTTTGCGGGGCATTACCCCAAAGTAATCAGCTCTTTTACCTGTAAAATAAAATACAACCCACCCCCCAACATTAAAACCCACCACCCACATACCTCTACTCTAACCCACCCGTCAGGCCAGAAGGATGTTCCACATCGGAGGTCTGCAGGATGGAGCCGTGGTTGGATGAAGATAGAAGACCCCGCTTGGATGAAGACTTCTACCGGATGGAGGACCTCTTCTGCCCCGCTTGAATGAAGACTTCAGCCTGATGGAGGACCTCTTCTTGCCACGCTTGGATGAAGAATTTGACTCGGCTGAGTGAAGACGACTCAAGGTAGGGAGATCTTCAGGGGGTTTGTGTTAGATTTTTTTTAAGGGGGGTTTGGGTTGGTTAGAGTAAGGGTATGTGGGTGGTGGGTTTTAATGTTGGGGGGTGGGTTGTATTTTATTTTACAGGTAAAAGAGCTGATTACTTTGGGGCAATGCCCTGCAAAAAGCCCTTTTAAGGGCTGGTAAAAGAGCTGATTATTTTGTAATTTACAATAGGGTAGGGCATTTTTTTTATTTTGGGGGGCTTTATTATTTTATTAGGGGGCTTAGATTAGGTGTAATTAGCTTAAACTTCTTGTAATTCTTTTTTTATTTTCAGTAATTTAGTGTTTGTTTTTTTGTACTATAGTTTAGTTTATTTAATTGTATTTAATTTTAGGTAATTGAAGTTAATTTATTTAATTAATTTAATGATAGTGTAGTGTTAGGTTTAATTGTAACTTAGGTTAGGATTTATTTTACTGGTTATTTTGTAAGTATTTTAGCTAGGTAGCTATTAAATAGTTAATAACTATTCAATAACTATTCTACCTAGTTAAAATAAATACAAAGTTGCCTGTAAAATAAAAATAAATCCTAAAATAGCTACAATATAATTATTAATGATATTGTAGCTATATTAGGGTTTATTTTACAGGTAAGTATTTATTTTTAAATAGGAATAATTTAGTTAATAATAGTAATTTTTATTTAGATTTATTTAAATAATATTAAAGTTAGGGGGTGTTAGGGTTAGACAGGTTTAGGGGTTAATAAGTTTAATATAGGTGGCGGCGGTATAGGGAGGGCAGGATAGGGATTAATAAATTTATTATAGTGGGGGCGGTGTAGGGGGGCAGGATAGGGGTTAATATATATAATGTAGGTGGTGGTGGGCTCCAGTAGCGGCGGTTTAGGGGTTAAACAATTTATTTAGTTGCGGCGGGGTCTGGGATCGGCAGGATAGGGGTTAATAACTTTATTTAGGTGGCGGCGGTATAGGGGGCAGCAGATTAGGGGTTAATAGGTATAATGTAGGTGGCGGGGTCCGGGAGTGGCGGTTTAGGGGTTAATACATTTATTAGAGTTGCGGTGGGGTCCAGGAGCGGCAGTTTAGGGGTTAATACATTTATTAGAGTTGTGGCGGGGTCCAGGAGTGGCAGTTTAGGGGGTAATAAGTTTATTTAGGTGCGGGAGGCTCCGGGAGCGGCGGTTTAGGGGGTAAAACAGTGTAGTTTAGTGTGGGTGCTTAGTGACAGGCTAGCAAGAAAGCTGCGAAGAAGCCAATGAGCAGCGTGATCGATGACTGTCAGTTAACAATAGTCCACTGCTCATCGCACCGTACTTGGTGCACGACTTCTTGACAGCTTTCTTGATAACTTTGGCGAACATATTCAGGTCCGCGGCAGCGATGGTAGGCGAGCTTAGGCGAGCATATTGGGGCGGCGAATGCAAGAAAGTAGACGGCTTCATACATAGAGGCCCTAGTATAACATTTTCTTCATTCTCTTGGTATCTTTATTTGAAAAGCAAGAATGTAAGTTTAGATGCCGGCCCATCTTTGGCAAACAACCTGTGTTGTTCTTGCTGATTGGTGCATACATTCACCCACCAATAAGCAAATGCTGTCCACCGCTCTGAAACAAAAATTGTCTGGCTCCTTAGCTTAGATGCCTTCTTTTTCAAATAAAGATAGCAAAGGAACAAAAAAAATTGATAATAGGAGTAAATAAGAAAGTGCTTAAAATTGCATGCTCTATCTGAAAAAAAAATGGATTTAGTGTCCCTTTAAGAGCTATGCTAAAGTTTGACCCAGCATAATACAACCTATTTATAGGTTGGCGGGGCCTGTCCCATGTTTACTCAGGTGGAAATCCCTTTCAGAACTCTATTATGGGTTACAAAATATACATAGATGTACTTTCATTTGATTGAAAATGGACCGAAGTATTGCGCAGAAAAAAATCCCTATCTGGATGTCTTACTAATGGGAATCCCTAATGAGGGAAAGATAAATACATCTCTATACAGCAAACCTATAACTTTTAATTTTATTATTATTATTCTTAATTTATAAAGCGCCAACAGATTCCGCAGCACTGCCCATGGATACAAGGATAAAAGTACAACGGAGAAACAATACAATAAAAGACAACATTTTACAGACAGATACAGGGGGTATTGAGGGCCCTATTCCCATGGGAACTTACAAGCTAGATGGGTAGGAGGATGGGAAACAGGAGGTGGGGACTGCAAAGGTGAAAATGATATTAGTGGGGAGATGAGGGCAACTGTTAGGTTAGTGAAGTTAATTTGTTAATGAGTCGGGTGATAGGCTTCCCTGAACAAAAAGGTCCTTAGGGAACGTTTAAAGGAGGAGAGGTTAGGGGAGAGTCTGACGGCTTGAGGAAGTGCGTTCCAGAGGGTTGGTGCCACACAAGAGAAATCCTGTAGTCTAGCATGAGAGGAGGTGATGGTAGAGGATGCAAGGAGCAGGTCATTTTTGTATCTTAGGGAGCGGGCTGGAGTATATTTGTTGATGAGTGGGGACAGGTAGGGTAGGGCAGCATTGGTGAGGGCTTTGTAGGTCAGGGTGAGAATTTTGAATTTAATTCTGCTGTGAATGGGGAGCCAGTGAAGGGACTAACAGAGAGGTGCAGCAGAAACAGAGCTTTGAGAGGTGGATTAGCCTGGCAGATGCATTTAGGATGGATTGAAGGGGAGAGAGGCGGGAGAGAGGGAGGCCAGTTAGCAAGTTATTGCAGTAGTCAAGTCGGGAAATTACCAGGGAGTGGATAAGCAGTTTAGTAGTTTTGTCAATCAGAAACTGACAAATTTTGGAGATATTGCGCAGGTGGCTGTGGGAGGATGAAGAGAGCAGTTGGATGTGAGGAATGAAGGACAGATTTGAGTCAAGCATGACTCCGAGGCAGTGGACTTGGGGTGATGGGGAGATAGGAGTGCCGCCAACAGTGATGGAAAAATTAGAAACTGTAGTAGAGTTATAGGGGGGATTAGAAGTAGTTCGGTCTGGACATGTTTATTTTTAGGTGGTGAGAGGCCATCCAGGAGGAAATGCCAGATAAGCAGTCGCTGATATGAGAATTGACAGAAGGAGAGTGCAGGGGTGGAAAGGTAGATCTTGGTATCATCAGCATAGAGGTAGTTGAAGCCATGCTGTTGATAAGTTTACCCAGTGAAGAAGTGTAAATAGAGAAGAGTAGAGGACCCAGGACAGAGCCTTGAGGTACTCCAACAGACAGAGGCAATGGAGAGGAGGAGTCACCAGCAAAAGAGATGGAGAAGGATCTGTTAGAGAGATAAGAGGGAATCCAGGAGAGGACAGTGTCACAGAGACCAAGAGAGCTGAGAGTCTGTTGGAGAAGGGGATGGTCAACAGTGTCAAAGGCAGCAGAGAGGTTAAGTAAGATGAGTATAGAGTAGTAACCTTTGTTTTTGGCAGAAAGGAGATTATTAGTAATCTTGGTGAAGGCAGTGTCAGTTGAGTGTTGAGGATGGAAGCCAGATTGCAGGGTGTCGAGCAGTGAATTGGAGGACAGGAAGTAGGTTATGCGATTGAAAACTAGTTTTTCAAGGATTTTTTAAGCTAGCGGGAGCAGTGATATGGGGCGGTAGTTTGCAGGAGAGTTAGGGTCAAGGGAGGGTTTTTTGAGAATGGGGGTGACCTTTGCATGTTTGAAGGAGGCAGGGAATGAGCCAGTAGAAAGGGATAGGTTGAATATGTGGGTAAGAGCCAGAGTAAGGGTGGGAGAAAGAGAAGGTGTTAGATGCAAAGGAATAGGGTCAAGTGGGCAGGTAGGGAGGTGTGAGGAAGACAATAGGGAAGCCACTTCACTCTCAGTGGTTGGGAGGAGGATGCAGAGAGTGGCAGAGGGGGTGACTGGGAGTGAAGTTGGGAGATTGCAGGCTTGTGTTGGGATGTTTCTTTGGATGGTAAGTGTTTTATTGAAAAAGTAGTCAGCCAGGTCTTGATCACTGAATGCAGATGAGGGGGTGGTGCCGGTGGGGAGAGAAGAGAGTTGAAAATGGAGAAGAGTCTTTTAGGGTTTGAGGAGTGAATGGAAATAAGAGAAGAGAAGTAGGTTTGCTTAGCTAAGTGAAGGGCAGAGGTGCAAGAGTAAAGAATTAACTTATAGTGCATGCAGGAACATTTTTGTAGGTGACGTGTTTGTTGGGAGTGCCAGGGCTGGAGCTGATGACGTGGGGCTTTGCGAAGTTGGGGCAGAGCGAGATTGTCAAGTGCAGAGGAGAGAGTATTGTTATAGTGGGTTAATGGAAGTGTTAGGGAAGGATATGGTGGAAGTGTGGGGAAAGCATATTTGAATAAGGTTGGAGAGTTGGGGAGGGTCTACTGTGTGCAGATTTCTACAGGTGCGGGGGCGAGGGGGGGGGAGGGGGGAAGTAGGTTCAGCCTGTATAATAAGATTAAAGGTGAGGCAACATCTGGGAGAGAGCAGAGATAGGAGTATACCAGATCAATAGAGTGTCAATCGCGGTGGGTAGGGAATATGGTGGATTGTGAAAAGCCGAAGTAGTTAGTGAGTGAGAGAAGTTTAGAGGCAGCAGGGGCAGATGGGTTGTCAATGTAGATGTTGAAGTCCCCCAGAATTAGAGTAGGTGTATTTGTAGAGAGAAAGTAAGGAAGCCAGGCAGCCAAGTTGTCAAGGAATTGGGAGGTTGGTCCAGGGGGGGCAATAGAGAACTGCCACTCTGAGAGAGAGGGGGGAGAACAGGCGAATGCAGTGGACTTCAAAGGAAGAAAAGGAGAGAGATGGAAATGGAGATAGGTACTGATAGGAGCAAGAGGGGGAGAGTAAGATGCCAACACTGCCACTGTGTCTCTCACCTGACCTATGTGTGTGGCTAAAGTGAAGACCACCATGTGTGAGAGCAGCAAGGGAGCTGTCATCCTAAACATATGAATTATGGGAAAACAAAAGGACAATGTATGCACTTAAAGGGACAGGAAATCCCAACATTTTCTTTCATGATTTGGATAGAACATACAATTTTAGACAACTTTCCAGTTTACTTCCATTATCAAATTTGCTTTGTTCTCCTGTTATCCTTTGCTTAAAGAACAGCATTGCACTACTGACACACATATAGTTATCCTATCACAAAATACAAATTTGTGCAGGGACCAATTAGCAGCAGCTCCCACTAGTGCAGGATATGTGCGTGTTATTTTTCAACAAAAGGTACCAAGAGAATAAAGCACATTTGAAAATAGAAGTGAGTTTAAAAGTGTCTTAAAATTACATGCTCTATCTGATTCTTGTAAGTTTAATTTTGACTTTCCAATCCCTTTTAGAAGCAACTATTAAGAAGATTAAACCTTTCAGCATGAAAGCAGGTTACTTTGGCAGAAATTTTTGGAAAGGGTTTATAACCCAAATTTGATAAAGAAAGCAAATAATGAAGTTAAAGGGACATTCAAGTCAAAATAATCTTTTACAATTCAGAAAGAACATGCAGTTTTAAAACACTTTCCAATTTACGTCCATTATCAAATGTTGCAGTCTTTTTAAATTCACACTTTCTGAGGAACAAAATCCTACTGAGCATGTGCGCAAGCTCACAGGGTATACATATACTACTCTGTGATTGGCTGTTGTCACATGATACAGGGGCCGGAAAATGGGAGAAAAAATAAATTTGTCAGAAAAAAAAGTGTTATTGCATTGTCTTTTTATTATGAACTTTTTAATCATGCAATTCCCCTGCATTTAGTGGTCCTTTAAGAGTCTGGACAGAAAAACATTGCTGACTACATCTAACAAAAAACAAGACCGTAAACACAAACCCACTTTTATCACTACATATAGTACATGATACGATTCTCTCTGCAATATAGTATGGAAAAATCTACCAATATTACTGGCAGATGATGACTTAAAAGGTATAGTTAAGGATGGTTGTAACTGTGTATCTAGACGTGATGTTACAATAGGCAATTTAGACTAAGTCTCACCCTCTGCATTGAATGAATCAAAACCAGCAAGCAGTTGGTTAACTTGCAAGGGACATTACTGATGTGGAACAAGTACATTTAGGGCTTGCAAATTCACCATTATAGGGAAGGATTTACAATCTTCTGTCACACAAAAAGTGTTCACTCATTTGAATGACATTGAATATGGTAATAATGTGACATATGCAGTAAAACTTTTATTTCTCATCATAATCAAACTACTGACTTCTTCACCTGGATGGTCATTGACAAGATACAGAAAAGGTGTAGAGGTGGAAATAGAAAGAGATTTATATAAAAAAAGAGGCGTTCCGGATCTTAACATTAAAGACAAGACAAATCCCAAGGACTGACATTATTCATTTTTTGATAAAATATATACTTATTTTTTAATCTATGACTGAATTATCATGGAAAAGATTAATTTTGGGATAAATTATCCTTGCAAAAGAGTTGACAAATTAGAAAATTAGGGTACTAGAATTTAGCAGAGTTGAACAAATAATTTGGATTGATATACTTGATACAGCCTTTATGGTGTCCATTTAAGCTGAGCATTAATTAGAAGGACAGTACCTCTTTATTATCTGTTTCACTTTATTTTCAACTTTATTCTTTTTCACCTAGATTAAGAGTTTTGTGCTAAACAGGGTGTGAAATGAACGCAACAAAAGTTGCGTTATTTTGCTCTCCATAGCGCTGCATTACGAGTTTCTGAAAAGCCTCCTTGTGCATGCGAAATGGTAGCATTAAGCTCCATATCGCACAAAAGCCAAGGGCTGCTTTGACGTGCTCGTGCATGCTTTCCCCCATAGACATCAATGGGGAGAGAGTGTTAGAAAAAAAACTAACACCTGAAGTGCGGAATGGTTATCGCCGTAACGCAAACCCCATTGATGTCTATGGGGAAAAAAAGGTTACATTTAAACCTAGCACCATAACATAACCGCCAAGTCTAAACATCCCTAATCTGCTGCCCCTGACATCGCCGCCACTATTATAAAGTTATTAACCCCTAATATTGCCACCCCCGACATCGCCGTCACTAATAAAAGCTATTAACCCCTATTCCTCCACTCCCCAACAAAGTCCCCCCAACAGTAAAACCCACCAACAACCAACCCCCCAAAATAAAAAAAACTAACTCTAAAAAAAAAACCTAAGCTACCCATTGCCCCGAAAGGGGAATGTCAGGTTAGGTAATGTCCAGAAGAAGACCCAAATGCTAGGGCAAACTTAAACAACACCCTTGCACTTAATCCAGGACGTGACCCCACGACAACTTCTATAAAACAAGGTACTCACGATATGGAGCAGTGTTGGTCCTCTGGGAAGAGAAATGAAATTATTGATATCAGCCGGATAAACTTCTGAATAGGGAACTGTATTCAGGCAGTTCAGAAATAGTCCTCCACAGTACCAGGGTTGCAGGGTAAGACAACTTATTCTCAGACAGAAGGAGGGTTAAACAATAAACAGTTAGTAATGCAGGAGTTGGTAACTTGAATCAGGCAGTCTGAGGGTTAAACACAGCGTGGTTAATGATGCAGAGTTTGGCAACAGGTTATCAGGTAGTTTGAGGGTTAAACATAGTGTAGTCAGTAATGCAGAGTTTGGCAACAGGTTATCAGGCAGTTTGAGGGTTAACACAGTGTAGTCAGTACTTGCAGAGTTTGGCAACAGGTTATCAAGCAGTTTGAGGGTTAACACAGCGTAGTCAGCACTTGCAGAGTTTGGCAACAAGTTATCAATTAGTTTTGAGGGTTAACACAGAGTAGTTAGTACTTGCAGAGTTTGGCAAGAGGTTATCAAGCAGCTTGAGGGTTAACACAGCGTAGTCAGTACTTGCAGAGTTTGGCAACAGGTTATCAAGCAGTTTGAGGGTTAACACAGCATACTCACAGGAGCCACAAAGAGAAACAAACAAACTGGCACCGAAGGAACAGGAAGCCCGGAATAAGAAGCCTAGTCCTGACGTCAGCCAGAGGGGAAGGCTCAGCCGAGCTAGATGTCACCTAGCAACTAAGCACGCAAGGAGGGCCACCGGAGCTTACCGGCGGCTGAGCGTGACAGTGCCCCCTCCAAAAGGGCCCCTTCAGGGGACCCGACCAGGCCTGGCAGAGTATTTCATGTGAAAAGACTTGACAAGAGCAGGAGCATGAACATGAGAGGCTGGTTCCCAAGATCGTTCAGTGATAGGGTAACCCTTCCAATGGACCAGGTAGTACAACCGATTGCCCCGTAGCTTGGAATCCAGAATCTGACTGACCTCGAACTCTGAAGTACCCTCTACGGAAAGTGGAGGAGGTGGTTTACTATTGATGGAGTACCGGTTGTAGATGACTGGCTTGAGTAGGGAAACATGAAACACAGGATGGATCTTGAGGATCTTGGGTAAGGCCAGGCGGTATGCTGAAGAACAAACTTTCGTAACAATTCGAAAAGGTCCTAGGTACTTTGGACCCAACTTTGTACAAGGTTGTTTTAGACGTATGAATCTAGTGGATAAAAATACCCTGTCTCCAGTACGGAGTAAAGGAGCCTTACACCTTCTGCGATCAGCATATTTCTTGTGTTTTAAGGAAGAAGAGAGTAGATTTTGACGGATAAGTTACCAACGGTTACTGAGATTTTTCACAATGTGATCTGATCCAGGAGCATCAGTAGAACTGGTAATCATAGGAAAAGTTCTAGGTTCAAAACCATAAGCTGCCTTGAAGGGTGAGGTCTGTAAGGAGGAATTGTAGTGTGAGTTGTGAGCTAATTCCGCTAAAGGAATAACTGAGACCAATTGGAGTGGTGATGGTTTACATAATGTCTGAGAAAAGATTCCAAGGATTGATTTACACGCTCAGTCTGTGCGTTGGATTGAGGATGATGTGCAGTAGAAAGAGATATGTTGATTCCGAAGGGCTTACAAAAAGACCTCCAAAATTTGGAAACAAATTGAACTCCACGATCAGAGACTATGTCAGAGGGAAATCCATGTAATCGAGATATATGCAGAACAAAAAGCTCAGAAAGTTTTCGAGCCGAAGGCAAACCTGAAAGAGGTATGAAGTGAGCAGACTTGGAGAATCGATCCACCACTACCCAAATGGTCATATTTCCAGCAGGAACAGGAAGATCTGTAACAAAGTCCATGTATAAGTGGGACCAAGGGTAATGAGGAACAGGAAGAGGGTGTAACAAACCAAACGGTCGATCAGAAGATTGTTTGTTCGAAGCACAAGAGCTACAAGCAGCAATGTAATCCTTAACATCCCTCCTCATGGTGGACCACCAAACATGCTGCTTCAGTTTCCACAGTGTATTGGTTACACCCGGATGACCTGCTGATATGTTTTCGTGAGCCCAATGTAAAAGCTTAAGACGTAATCCTCTGGGTACATACAGGATACCAGAAGGAAGTTTGTAAGAAGATGGTACCCGGTCTTGAGCAGGACGTAAAGCCTGTACTGGAAAAGAGGATACTTGAGCCAAAACTCTGACTGGACGTAGTATGGGTTCAGAATTCAATGGAGAAGACTCAGAAGATTGAAATTGCCTGGATAACACATCTGCCTTGGAATTTTTGGAACCAGGAACATAGGAAAGTACGAAATTAAACCTGGAGAAGAACAAGGCCCACCGAGCCTGACGAAGATTGAGGTGTTTAGCTGTATGGAGGTATAGGAGATTCTTGTGGTCTGTCAGAATGAAAAAAAGTTGACTAGTACCCTCCAACCAATGCCTCCACTCATCCAAAGCTAATTTTATAGCCAATAGTTCCTTATTGCCCACATCATAGTTTAACTCGGCAGGATTGAATTTTTTAGAAAAGAATGCCACCGGATGTATCTTGCTGGTAGACGGATTTCATTGGGAGAGAACAGCTCCAGCAGCAATAGAGGAAGCATCTACCTCCAAAATAAATTGGAGATAAGAAATTAGATGACTGAGGAGAGGTTTTCAGCGTTTCAAAAGCCTGTACAGCCGAAGTAGACCAGTTCTTATAATCTTGTCCTTTCTTAGTAAGAAAAGTGAAAGTTCTTTATAAACTTTCTATAGTAGTTGGCAAAGCCAAGAAACCTCTGCAGGGATTTGAGAGTGGTTGGTCTGGGCCAGTCCTTGATAGCTGAAGGTTTAGCAGGATCCATCTCAAAACCAGATTCTGAATAATATAACCCAAAAAGGGAATGGAACTCTGATGGAAAGAGCATTTCTCTAATTTAGCGAAAAGGGAGTTATCACGTAATCTTTGAAGCACAAGTTTTACATGGTGTACATGTCCCTGTAATGTTCTGGAATAGATCAGTATGTCATCGAGATAAATGATAACACATTGATTTAGATAATCTCTGAAGATCTCGTTAACAAAGTGCTGAAATACTGCTGGTGCTTTGCACAATCCAAAAGGCATTACAAGATACTCGTAGTGACCAAATCTAGTGTTAAATGCCGTCTTCCATTCGTCTCCTTTACAAATTCTGACCAAATTGTAGGCCCCACGGAGATCCAACTTGGAGAAAATAGAAGCACCTTGGAGACGATCAAATAGCTCAGGGATGAGTGGAAGAGGGTAACTGTTTTTGACAGTAATCTGATTTAAAGCCCGATAATCAATACAGGGACGAGGACCTCCATCTTTTTTCCCAATGAAGAAAAACCGAGCACCCACAGGTGAAGAGGAAGGACGAATAAATCCTCTGGCTAAGTTGTCCTTAATGTATTCTTCAAGAGAGACATTTTCTTGACGAGAGAGCATATAGGTCCTTCCCTTAGGTAGAGGATCCCCAGAATACAATTCGATAGGACAGTCAAATATCCGGTGAGGAGGTAACGTCTCAGCCTCCTTTTTAGAAAACACATCAGAAAAGGCATGATAGTAATTAGGCAACGAATCAGGAACTTCCACCATAGCTACAACAGGACAGGATGGTTTAGAAGGATTTTGCAGGCAATGCTTAAAACAGGTAGTTCCCCAGGAAATAAGTTCTCCTTTAGACCATGAGAATACCGGATCATGAAGCTGCAACCAAGGTAACCCCAGAATCAACGGTATGTGGGGGGAAGAGATGACATCAAAACTAATAATTTCAGAGTGGAGTATGCCCACAGATAAAAGAAGAGGAATAGTAGAATGTTGAATGATTCCAGAACCCAGAGGCTGTCCACTAACAGTTGTTACCTTGATTAACTGTTTCTTGGCTAGAAGAGGAATCCTGAGAGAGTCAACAAAACTTGAATCAATGAAAACTCCAGCAGCTCCAGAGTCGATGAGAGCTTGAGCTTGAAACTTGGTGTTTCCAAAAGTGATAGTTACAGGAACAAAGAGTTTAGAATTGAGGGGTGACATGGGATTCTGGCTTAACTCTGTCCCTCTATCAATAGTTAAGCCTTGGCTTTTACTGGCCGATTGGAAAGTCCTTCAGTAAATGTCCTTTGGTGCCACAATACAGACATAACCCAAGAGTACACCTTCTATGGCGTTCAGCTTCTGTTAACTTAAAAGCTCCTACTTCCATGGGTTCTACAGACTCCGATGAATGGGAATTATTATTAGAAAGACTTGGGGTTCGAATAGGAGGACCATAAGTAGACCTAGAAAAGGATCTCCAATTCCTATCTCTCTCCTGAAGACGTTCAGTATGCCGGGTGTCAAGATTAATGCATAAATTGATAAGAGTTGGGAAGCTCCCGAAATACAAGTTCATTCTTAAGGCGTTCGCAAAGTCCTTTGCGAAAGTCTGCCTGTAAGGCTCCATGGTTCCAATCAGTTTCTGCAGCTAAAGTCCTGAATTCAATAGCATATTGAGCTACAGAAAGGGATCCCTGTCTCAAATCCAAAAATCCTGCCTCAGCAGCTTCAGACCTCCCAGGCTTGTCAAAAACAGAAGAAAAAATAGACACGAATAATTCCACATCCTGAAGTAGAGGATCGTCTTTCTCCAAAAGAGGAGACACCAAGGCTAGAGCCTTACCCTTCATGAGGGATATAATAAAGGTGATTTTGGAAGAAGAATTGACAAATACTTGAGGATTGTTTCTGAAGTGTAATCGAAACTGATTTAGGAATCCACGGCATTCATCCGGATTTCCGTCATATTTATCTGGAAGAGGGATTCTATGTATAAACAGCCAATAGGATGAGATATACTGAAATCCTATTGGTTGTTCAAGTCAGCCAACATTTTTGTTACACAAAATCCATAACTACTGCTTTCAGATGGTGGTATGGATCATGACAGTATAGGGTGTAACGCAAGCATTATAGCCTCACAGCACAACCTGTAATACTGGCGCTATGGAAATCGCACACAAAAACATCATTTTGAGTGCCGGATTGACATTGCTTTACAGGCTAAAATGCTTGCGGTATAGCTATACCGACACGACTCCCAATAGTGCGTTACTGCTTTTACACTGAAATTTCAATTTTTCAGCTTTAAAAGTCGCAACGCAAAACTCGTAATCTAGGTGTTTCACTTTTAGCCATGTGGAATGGTATTAGAATGCTGTAGCAGCAATAATAGAGTGAATAGCAGTGATATCTAGTCACTGTCCACAAAAACTGTTTAAATTTGGTCAATAGAGAATTATGCTTTACAGTGATGTTCAGTGATAGAGTGAATAATAGATGACTGTTTAAAGTCCTGATAACTGAAAATATATCAAGCTGTTAGAAATGTTAATTGTCTTGTAATCACAAATGTTGGCTGTAATGATCCTGATTGGTTCAATTGAGAGACCGCAGGAGCCAATGAGGAGTAAAAGATATAGGGCTAGATTACAAGGGGCAAGTCTCATGTATAGCCTTTATGATTTTTGGATGCAAAATGAAGAGATTTTAACATTTGATTAATAAACATAAAGATTTAACTAAAGTTCTTTTTCCACATACTATGCTTAAAAATCCCTCACTGATACCTAATGGTGCGGTACGGCTATACCGCTGAAAAATTGGCCATTGCATATTAAGAGTTGAGGCGGTATAGCTATACCGCAAGCATTTTAGCCTGTAACGCAATGTCCATTCCGCACTCAAAAAATTACGTAGCTCCGTATTGCTTGCTTGCGTTACAGCCTATACCGACATAAGCCATTCCGCCATTTGAGACCAGTAGTTATGGATTTTGCAAAACATTAAATATTTTTTTAATTAGTGTGATCCTCCAGCATTAGGAGAAGCACCTGTATGAACACCTGGAGTCACCCACTTGCTTAGTGGGTTGGACTGCACCAGTACTAGCTGTTGTACTCCTAGAGCCAAGTAAGGGTTAACCGGTACACCCTTAGTTACCAGCCTGCTTCTACCAGTACATAAGTGTACTTGTACCAAATGTGAGTACTGATTTGGCTTGAAGTTCTTTTCTTTCCACATTGAATATGCTGATACACACATGAGGTGCCCCTCTGTTCTGGGTTTCCTTCTTAGTTTCACTCGGATACGTCTGTGAGGAGGAGAGCAGCCACCTGCATTTTATATTCCAGCTGTATATCATGAACAGTGTTTAATATTGTGTTCCAATCTGGGACATATGGTTTGATATGGTTTGATATTTCATGTACATATTTGATATTTCCTATATATATATATATTTTTTTTTTACCTCTATATTTTATTTATTTATTTTTTTATAGTGTGCGCCCCCTCATATTTGTTTTATTACTGTCACTCTCTAGCATTATTTGAATACTAAAGTTTTATGACATCAAGCTATAAATTAAGCCAAACATAAGTAATTAATGGTGAAATCCTTTTAAATTGATTAATAATACATATTACAAGGATTTCTATTAAAGGGACAGTCAAGTCCAAAATAAGCTTTTAGGGCATGTCATTTTAAACTTTCCAATTTAATTTTATCATCAATTTTGCTTTGTACTCTTGGTTTTCTTAGTTGGAAGCTAAACCTAGGTAGGCTCATATACTAATTTCTTAGACCTTGAATGCCACCTCTTATCTGAATACATTTTGACAGTTTTTCACCACTAGAGGGTGTTAGTTCATGTGTGTCATATAGATAACATTGCACTCACACACGTGAAGTTACCTAGGAGTACGCACTGATTGGCTAAAATGCAAGTCTGTCAAAATAACTGAAATAAGGGGACAGTTTGCAGAGGCTTAGATTCAAGGTAATCACTAAGGTAAAATGTGTATTGTTATAACTGTGTTGGTTATGCAAAACTGGGAAATGGGTAATAAACGGATTGTTTATATTTTTAAATAACAAAAATTCTGGTGTTGACTGTCCCTTTAAGTATAACCCATTGCTTAGAGGTTGTTTTTTTACAACAATGAAATAGACTAACATCCCTTTAACTTTAATATCCCTTTAATAAGTAATGTCAATTCATGTGCATTTTATAAATTTTTATCATTTTGATTTTAGAATTTTAGAATTAAACATAGATAAAGATTATTTCAATCATAAAATAGGCATAACGATGATCTCATTTTATGTGCGTGTAAGTCACAGAGTTTAAAAGCACAATTGGAACTTAAAAAAAAAACACTGTGAAAACTTTTATATGAAAAAATGCCATTTAAAAAATAAAAAATCCAGCTCCAAAGGATACAATTACGAGATTACGAGTTTTGCATTAGAGGCTATGCGGTGCTAACGAGCAGTTTTCTCTCACCGCTCACTTACTTACAGCGCTGGTATTACGAATTTTCAGAAACTCATCGTTAAAAGACAAAAAGTGAGCGTTGAGCAAAATTTTGCTCATTACCGCACTCCAATACCAGCGCTGCTTAAGTCAGCGGTGAGCTGGTCATACGTGCTCGTGCACGATTTCCCCATAGGAATCAACGGGGAGAGTCGGCTGAGAAAATGTCTAACACCTGCAAAATAGCAGCGTAAAACTCAGTAACACAGCCCCATTGATTCCTATGGGGAAATAAAATTTATGTCTACACCTAACACCCTAACATGAACCCGAGTCTAAACACACCTAATCTTACACTTATTAACCCCTAATATGCTGCCCCCGACATTGCCGCCACCTACATTATATTTATTAACCCCTAATCTGCCGCTCTGGACACCGCCGCCACCTACATTATATGTATTAACCCCTAATCTGCTGCCCCCAACATCTCCATCACCTACATACTATTTATTAACCCCTAATCTGCCGTCCCCAATGTCGCCACCACCTAACTACACTTATTAACCCCTAATCTGCCGCCCCATTGTCGCCGCCACTATAATAAACATTTTAACCCCTAAACCACCGCTCTCCTGCCTCGCAAACATTAGTTAAATATTATTAACCCTTAATGTGCCATCCCTAACATCGCTGCCACCTACCTACATTTATTAACCCCTAATCTGCTGCCCCCAATGTCGCTGCCTCTATACTAAATGTATTAACCCCTAAATCTAAGTCTAACCCTAACCCTAACACCCCCTAACTTAAATATAATTTAAATAAGTCTAAATAAAAAGAATATCATTAACTAAATTATTCCTATTTAAAACTAAATACTTACCTATAAAATAAACCCTAAGCTAGCTGATTGGAACAGCCAATAGAATGTGAGCTCAATCCTATTGGCTGATTGCATCAGCCAATAGGATTTTTTCTACCTTAATTCGGATTGGCTGATAGAATTCTATCAGCCAATCGGAATCTAAGGGACACCATCTTGTATGACGTCACTTAAAGGTACCTTCATTCATCTTTAGTCGTCGGATGAAGAGGATGCTCTGTGTCGGATGTCTTTAAGATGGACCCGCTCCGCGCCGGATGGATGAAGATAGAAGATGCCATCTGGATGAAGACTTCTGCCCGTCTGGAGAACCACTTAGCCCGGCTTGGATGAAGACTTCTCCCGGCTTCATTGAGGACTTCGGCTCGGCTTGGATGAAGACTTCTCCCGGTAAGTCGATCTTCAGGGGGTTAGTGTTAGGTTTTTTTAAGGGTGTATTGGGTGGGTTTTATTTTTAGGTTAGGGACTTTGGGCCTGCAAAAGAGCTAACTGCCCTTTTAAGGGCAATGCCCATCCAAATGCCCTTTTCAGGGCAATGGGGAGCTTAGGTTTTTTTAGATAGTATTTTATTTGGGGGTTTGGTTGTGTGGGTGGTGGGTTTTACTGTTGGGGGGGGGGTTGTTTGTATTTTTTTTTTCAGGTAAAAGAGCTGATTACTTTGGGGCAATGCCCCTCAAAAGGCCCTTTTAAGGGCTATTGGTAGTTTAGTTTTTGCTAGGGTTTTTTTTATTTTGGGGGGGCTTTTTTTATTTTGATAGGGCTATTAGATTAGGTGTAATTAGTTTAAATATCTTGTAATTTGTTTATTATTTTCTGTAATTTAGTGTTTTTTTGTACTTTAGCTAATTTAATTTAATTGATTTAATTATAGTTAATTTATTTAATTTATTTAATTATAGTGTAGTGTTAGGTGTTAGAGTAACTTAGGTTAGGTTTTATTTTACAGGTACTTTTGTATTTATTTTAGCTAGGTAGTTATTAAATAGTTAATAACTATTTAATAACTATTCTACCTAGTTAAAAGAAATACAAACTTGCCTGTAAAATAAAAATAAAGTCTAAGCTAGCTACAATGTAACTATTAGTTGTATAGTAACTATTTTAGGGTTTATTTTATAGGTAAGTATTTAGTTTTAAATAGGAATAATGTAGTGAATTATAGTAATTTTATTTAAATTATATTTAAGTTAGGGGGTGTTAGGGTTAGGGTTAGACTTAGGTTTAGGGGTTAATAACTTTAATATAGTGGCAGCGACGTTGGGGGCGGCAGATTAGGGGTTAATAATATTTAACTAATGTTTGCTTGGCGGGAGTGCGCCGGTTTAGGGGTTAATATGTTTATTATAGTGGCGGCGACATTGGGGGCGGCAGATTAGGGGTTAATAAGTGTAGGTATGTGGCAGATTAGGGCTTACTAAATATAATGTAGGTGTCTGCGATGTTGGGGGCAGCAGATTAGGGGTTCATAAATATAATGTAGGTGGCGGCGATGTCGGGAGCGGCAGATTAGGGGTTAAAATTTTTATCATAGTGTTTGCGATGCAGAAGAGCCTCGGTTTAGGGGTTAATAAGTAGTTTATGGGTGTTAGTGTACTTTTTAGCAGTTTAGTTATGAGTTTTATGCTACGGCGTTGTAGCCTATGGAAGTCCCATAGAAAAAAGACTTTATGAAGTTTACGTAAGTCATTTTGCGGTAAGGCCAAAGAAGTGTGCAGTACACCTAAACCTTCAAGACTCGTAATACCAGCGGGCGTAAAAAAGCAGCATTAGGACCTCTTAACGCTGCTTTTTTACCCTAACGCACAAGTCATAATTTAGTCGAATGTTTTTAAAAGCTTGTGGACAAGTTTTTTTCTCATTGGTTGTAATGATGGTGTATAATTATTCTGTATTAAAGGGGTTGTTTTAGTTTCATGAAAGAGTTTGTACAGTTTGTACAGTTTTAAAATGATTTGTCATGGGTTCAAAATCTTTGAAAATCTTGTGCAATGTTAAAGGGACATTATACACTAGATTTTTCTTTGCATAAATGTTTTGTAGATGATCCATTTATATAGCCCATACAGTTTTTTTTTTAATGTATAGTTTTGCTTATTCTTAAATAACATTGCACAGTTTTAGAAGTATATTGATGTATACCTACTCCAGCTTGCTCCTGTTTGTGTAAAGAGTCTTTTCATATGCAGAGAAAGGGGAAGGGGGAGTTTCTGTTCTTTTTGCTATACAACCACTTGTAGTGGGTGTTCCAGCTAATCTTTTCAACAGAGCTAAACTGGGAGCTTCTAAGCAAGTTTTTAAACAATTTTATACTGGATTTTTATATCAGTATCTGTGCATATTATTCTTTATACTAGTGTATATTACATGCAGCTTGCAACAGACATACAGCGATCATGGGTGGTCAGGTTTTCTAGTTGAGAACATTGTCCGTCTGTAATTTAATAAATGGGACCCTATGTGTGAACAGTACAATTTCAAGTACAGCAACTTTATTATGTAACTACATGAAATGTTTGCTCATCACTAGGAGTATCTGTGAAACTCCAATTATTAGAGCACACCAAAAATCTATTTTTTTTTTTATCTTGGGACAAATAGTCCAAAATAAAAATAACAGCACTATTTCATATTTAATGTCTTTTAACCATGCAAACTTTTGTGGTGCCAGCTATGTATTCACCTGTGCACAAATCACCAAGTAAACATAGCTGGAACATTAATTTATAGTGACATCTTGTGGTCAAGATGTACATTACAGCTACAACAATAGTTTTTCAATACTAATCCAAATAAAGCAACCGAATATTAATTTTTTACAATTACTACTTACTCTAGTAGCAACACATTACTTTAAAGGGAATACCAAAAAATGAACATGACCTTCACAAATATTGACCCAACTAATTGTATAAGGGCAGAGTTTGACCGTCCCGGTTTGTATTGTCTGACATCCTAGAAGGTTGCAGCTGTCATAATAAAGGTGCTTCTTAATTTATGGTTGTAGGCTTGCATAAGTAAGCCTGTGGAAACAGCCTTAAAACTACTTACTTCTTTATGGATCTAGTGCCCCTAAATAATTAATCTACCAAACATATCTTTCTTTAATAAATACTTCCTATCAAAACAACTGCTCTAACTACACATATGGTCAACTACCTGAAATTTATGGCCTTAATTCAATGAACAGAATAGAAATCCAAAATTTGAGAATGTGCAAAGGAGAGATATTAGTGATATACAGCAGACATTACCAACTTGTAGTCCATGAGCTGAATGCATACAGCAATAGTTGTTGTGGCCCCTTGAAAAAGTGATACTAAGTATGTCTGCTTTGGGGACCAGGCAAAAAGTTGGTTGCAACTCAAAATTGCCCTTTGGAGTATCAATGAGGAAAGGAGAACAGCAGACAGAGGAAACTCAGCGACCTTACCTAAATCTGGCATTGTGCAACAGGACATTTGATGAAATATGTTATTTGCATGTGGGGTTTTTTACGTTTGTATTAGGTCTTTAAGGCTTCTAAAATATTGATCTTTAACTTTGATGTCTTAAAAAGATGTTCATTACTGATATACAGGAATAGCTTAGAGTGCTTCCCAGCATTGGTTTTTACCTTTGCACCTCACTGTGATATCACCTCCTTCTGCATGCCCTTGTCAATGATCTCACCTTGTGTGCAAGTTAGGGTGGATTTTTTCCTTCTTACCACTATAGTTATTTCCATTGTCTTGTGAGTCACATGGATGATTGCATACAAGTTATAGTTCTTTTAAGTACAAAGCTTAGTAGCATCTGTCTCCTGTAAAAGTGCATAAACAGAGTTATTTCAGCCATCAAACCTTGAAAAACTACACAATCTTTTAAACAAGGAGGACAAAAGAACTTTAAATCTAAATGAACATTCCTGATGATATTTTTGTAGAGAACTAAGCTCAATAGGTTTGTGCCTAAGAGAATGCACAGAAAATATGCAAAATTAGAAAGCCTTGAAGGGCCTGCAATCTTCAAATGAAAGGATACCTTTTCTGCTGCCCAGGTCTTTATCAGGATGTAATACAAAAAAGATCACTATTATTACAATATTCATTAGAGCAGCATCAAGGACCTAGGTAGAGACTACTGGAGCAGTGGCCAGATCAAGTGGAAGTATTACAAACTGATAATGAAGCTATTCATTACAGCACACATGATGAAATGAAATGATCTATGTACAGTAGATGAGTTTAAAGTTAGACATTCTTCTTAGTTATTCAAATCATTGACCTGATCCTTAAACAAGAATGAATGAGTGAAGGGACATGGGCCTCTAGTTATCAACGTGTCTACTTACCTGCCATCGCCGGCCCCAATACGCCCGCCTAAGCTCGCCTCACATCGCCGTCGCGGACCTGAATATGCTCACCAAAGTTATCAAAAAAGCTGTCAAAAAGCTGCGCACCAAGTACGGGGCGATGAGCAGCGGACTGTGATAGTTATCACTCATCCGATCTCGCTGCTCTTCGGCTTTTTCCCAGCTTTATTGATACCCCTGTCACTAAGCACCCACACTAAACTACACTGTTCTACCCCCTATACCGGCGCCCCCAGAGCCCCCCGCAACTAAATAAAGTTGTTAACCCCTAAACCGCCACTCCTAGACCCCGCCGCAACTATAATAAATGTATTAACCCCTAAACCGCCACTCCCGGAGCCCACCGCCACCTACATTATAACTAGTAACCCCTATCCTGCCCCTCCTATACCGCCGCCACATATAATAAATTTATTAACCTCTATCCTGCGGATCCCGGACCCTGCCACAACTAAATAAATTGTTTAACCCCTAATCCGCCGCTCCCGGACCCCCCGCAACCTATATTAAATTTATTAACCCCTAATCTGCTCCCCCTACACCGTCGCCACCTATAATAAAATTATTAACCCCTATCCTGCCCCCCCTACACCGCCGCCACTATAATAAAATTATTAACCCCTAAACCTAAGTCTAACCCTAACCCTAACACCCCCCTAACTTAAATATTAATTAAATACATCTAAATATTATAACTCTTATTAACTAAATTAATCCTATTTAAAACTAGCTATTTTAGGATTTTTTTTTTTTAAATAGATTTTTTATTGAGGTAATGCACAATAACATGAAAGCAAAACATATGTCCAGACATAAAACAGGTCTGTGAATGAGAATTTAAACTGCATGAGGTAATCACACCACAAATCCAACATGGAGAGAATAAGTTCTGGTTGAGGGTACAATATTATGTCTAAAATGTGGGTTGCAAGATACATAGTATTTAGGGATGGAGATAGAGATATGAGCCTTACGTGAAGCTGAGATGATTAACTGGGACCCATGATGAAGAAACCTCATTTTATAACCTTTAGCTTATTGGGGATGAGGTTTGTCCCCATCTTACTGCGGAGACCCTAAAGTAGTGTATTCATGCAGAGTGACTTATGGCAAGATGGGGTTAGTAAGGAGGTTTTATTTTGGGGAAGGGGGTGATACAGCGGGCAGGAGCCGCTTTGGTTAAAAAAAAGGGAAAACAGAGGGGGGGGGGCGTTTCTGGAATGCAAAAAAGGTATAGTGTTGTTATTATAGTTTAGTAGGAGCTCCAATGATCTCTTAGACTTAGTTTAATGGGGTGGGCAAAGGAGTTGGTATCTAATGTACACTAAAAAAAATACCCATAGCCACTTTGAGGACCTACTAAACTTAGAGAGTGAATATTTGTATTAGCAAAGGTATATGGAGCTCGCAACTAGGCAGGAATGACAAAGGATATACTGTGTATATAGTAACTTGTACTGTGATGCTATGGAGGCTGCCTGTATGGGGTGCTAATTGTATACTGATCTAGGGTGTAATGAGACCGTGGAGGGGCCTAAGCTATTTTGGGAGATGGCTGTCACCGAGCCCTCGAGAAATCTGTTAACTATAGAGGGTTGCTGCTGTTCAATCATACGTTGGACTCGTGGAGCTAAATATATCTCCTTGGATAGCTTATTAAGAAAGCCCATGGGGTATGGGTATAGTTTTGCTTTGGAGAGTTCTACCAAGTAATAAAGACAATAGGTCTAAGAGATTTCTGGGAGACATAGAGTCATGGGAACCTGAGCAGTGTAATACTGTATGATTGTGGCAGTAGTCATCATCTAATGTTTGTGATGTAGTTTGGTGTAGTTTAAGGGGTAGAAGCGAGGGTACTTTCAACTGATCTAAATGTGGGTGTCCTTCAACCATCATAGAGGAGTAATTGCTAAATACACAGGTATGAATATGGAACCTACAGGTGATACTGGGCTATGCTAATTTGGGGAGATAGAGTTATATGCTTCGGTACTAGTTACTAGTTGAGGCTTATTGAGGACATAACACTGTACAGTATTATTAAAATATTGTAATAAGCTAGGATCTTTAATCTGAGGTGAGCTCAGTAAATTCTGTGTAGAAACCCTCAAAATAGAGTTAGACCACCAAATTAAGAACAGGGGTGAGTTCCCGACCATTTATGCATGAAGTTTGTGGGACTAAATATTCCTCTTCAGAAATCTTATCATAAGGGAGAGAGTCAAACATAGGTAATAGTGAAACAAAAAAAATCTTCTGGTTAGCATGCTATGAATAGGCAGGTATATGAGAACAACAACAGCCCAGACATCTAGGAATATGTACATACAATCATAAACTAACAAGGGATAACAGTGATAGTGTATCTCAGACTTTGGGTTTATATCCCAGCGTGATACTGTCTTCTTAAATACGTCCTCAGGAGTGTATATGGTGTACTTCCCGGCAATTAGTAAAACGAACATCATGTCACATCACACCGGGCAAACATATCTCAGCTAGCCAACTCCACACTTATGAAGGAGTCTTACAAATGTGATTTTCCTAAGTCTCATCTGCGGTTCTTGATGAAATAAAGAGGTTCTCTCCCTGTGGGGATCCGCAAGCTTATGACCGGACACAGGACAGTACAGGGAAGCAAGCGACAGAGACAGTGGGCAGACATCGTGAGTGGTATGCAGGGAGCAACCGCTGCTCACATATGAGGTCCGGTGCTGTATGTGTGGTGGAGCTGGTGTGGGGAGCTGCAAAGCATACTCATCTGTGTTCTCTGTCTCCGTGACAATCGGCCGCCTCGCCACAGAGTCCAGGAGTGTGGCAGCATCCCCCATGCGATGTCCGTGTAGAGGTGTCAAGGGGATCGCTCGAGTTTGGACCTCCTTAGTCTGTTTGGTAAGACACTTACTATCCACATAGGATGGCTGGGATTCAGGAATCTCTGACGGGTGCAGCAGCCAGTTATCACATCCGCCTCCTTTCAGCCCGGGGTGAGTGGTTGGCTGACTAGCTTCATGAGTAAATGCATCAGGTTCTCCATCTCGGAGAAGGCAGACCTGTCGCTTTAGGTCATCAAATTGTATATCCATAATGCACTCCAATGCTGCGAGTGCTGCGAAGACTTGTGCTTCCATCTTTCCTTCAGATCTATGATACTTAAATAGCTGGAAAAGCTCCATACACTAAGCCAAGTGTGGGTTGTAGAATTGTTCAGTGGTAGTTGCTGTATTTGGCGCGCCGGGAGAGGATGATAAGGGTTCTGCGCCTTTAGGCCTCTATGCTGCTGATCAGGGTAAAAACCGGGTGAATGTCACAAAGCTTGGTATTTTCTTGTTCAGCGCATATTCATGTAGATAGATATGTAGTTTAAGAGATAATGTGCTATTTGGTTCCTTATAAAATTTAAAGAATATAAATCTCAGACAGGAGGTCTCTGGATTTGCTTCCTCTCCCGACGCTGCTTGGACACGCCCCCCCTTAGGATTTATTTTTATTTTACAGGCAAATTTCAATTTATTTTAACTAGGTACAATAGCTATTAAATAGTTATTAACTATTTATTAGCTACCTATTTAAAATAAAGAGAAATTTACCTGTAAAATAAAAACTAACCTAAGTTACAATTACACCTATCACTACACTATCATTAAATACATTATTCCTATTTAAAACTAAATACTTACCTGTAAAATAAACCCTAAGATAGCTACAATGTAATTAATAATTACATTGTAACTATTTTAGGATTTATATTTATTTTACAGGTAACTGTATTTATTTTAGCTAGTTAGAATAGTTATTAAATAGTTATTAACTATTTAATAACTACCTAGCTAAAAGAAATACAAAATTACCTGTAAAATAAATCCTAACCTAAGTTACAATTAAACCTAACACTACACTATCATTAAATTAATTAAATAAATTACCTACAAATAACTACAATTAAATACAATTAAATAAACTAACTAAAGTACAAAAAATAAAACAAAATAAGTTACAAACATTTAAAAAATATTACAACAATTTTAAGCTACTTACACCTAATCTAAGCCCCCTAACAAAATAAAAAAAATGCCCTACCCTATTCTACATTAAAAAGTTAACAGCTCTATTACCTTACCAGCCCTTAAAAGGGCCTTTTGCGGGGCATGCACCAAAGAAATCAGCTCTTTTGCCTGTAAAATAAAAATACAACCCCCCCAACATTAAAACCCACCACCCACATACCCCTACTCTAACCCAAACCCCCCTTAAATAAACCTAACACTACCCCCCTGGAGATCATCCTACCTTTAGCCGTCTTCAGCCAGTCGACCACCGATGGAACAGAAGAGAACATCCGCAGCGGCCGAAGTCATCATCCAAGGGGTGCTGAAGAAGTCTTCCATCCGATTGAAGTCATCATCCAAGGGGCGCTGAAGAAGTATTCCATCCGATTGAAGTCATCATCCAAGGCGCGCTGAAGAAGTCTTCCATCTGATTGAAGTCATAATCCAGGCGGCGTCTTCAATCTTCATCCATCCGGAGTGGAGCCATCTTCTTCCACCGACGACTTCCCGACGAATGATGGTTCCTTTAAGTGACGTCATCCAAGATGGCGTCCCTCGAATTCCGATTGGCTGATAGGATTCTATCAGCCAATCGGAATTAAGGTAGGAAAAATCTGATTGGCTGATTTAATCAGCCAATCAGATTGAGCTCGCATTCTATTGGCTGTTCCGATCAGCCAATAGAATGCAAGCTTAATCTGATTGGCTGATTGGATCAGCCAATCGGATTGAACTTCAATCTGATTGGCTGATTAAATCAGCCAATCAGATTTTTCCTACCTTAATTCCGATTGGCTGATAGAATCCTATCAGCCAATTGGAATTCGAGGGACGCCATCTTGGATGACGTTACTTAAAAGAACCGTCATTCGTCGGGAAGTCGTCGGTGGAAGAAGATGGCTCCGTGTCGGCTCGTCTGAAGATGGCTCCACTCCGGATGGATGAAGATTGAAGACGTCGCCTGGATGATGACTTCAATCGGAAGGAAGTCTTCTTCAGCGCCCCTTGGATGATGACTTCAATCGGATGGAAGACTTCTTCAGCGCCCCTTGGATGATGACTTCGGCCGCTGCGGATGTCCTCTTCTGTTCCATCGGTGGTCGGCTGGCTGAAGACGGCTAAAGGTAGGATGATCTTCAGGGGGGTAGTGTTAGGTTTATTTAAGGGGGGTTTGGGTTAGAGTAGGGGTATGTGGCTGGTGGGTTTTAATGTTGGGGGGGTTGTATTTTTATTTTACAGGCAAAAGAGCTGATTTCTTTGGGGCATGCCCTGCAAAAGGCACATTTTAATGTAGAATAGGGTAGGGCATTTTTTTTTATTTTGGAGGGCTTTGTTATTTTATTAGGGGGCTTAGATTAGGTGTAAGTAGCTTAAAATTGTTGTAATATTTTTGAAATATTTGTAACTTATTTTTTTTAATTTTTTGTAACTTAGTTTTTTTATTTTTCGTACTTTAGTTAGTTTATTTAATTGTATTTAATTGTAGTTATTTGTAGGTAATTTATTTAATTAATTTAATGATAGTGTAGTGTTTAATTATAACTTAGGTTAGGATTTATTTTACAGGTAATTTTGTATTTGTTTTAGCTAGGTAGTTATTAAATAGTTAATAACTATTTAATAACTATTCTAACTAGCTAAAATAAATACAAAGTTACCTGTAAAATAAATATAAATCCTAAAATAGCTACAATGTAATTATTAATTATATTGTAGCTATCTTAGGGTTTATTTTACAGGTAAGTATTTAGTTTTAAATAGGAATAATTCATTTATTGATAGTGTAGTGTTAGGTGTAATTGTAACTTAGGTTAGTTTTTATTTTACAGGTAAATGTCTCTTTATTTTAACTAGGTAGCTATTAAATAGTTAATAACTATTTAATAGCTATTGCACCTAGTTAAAATAAATTGAAATTTGCCTGTAAAATAAAAATAAATCCTAAGATAGCTACAATATAATTATTATTTATATTGTAGCTATATTAGGGTTTATTTTAAAGGTAAGCATTTAGTTTTAAATAGGATTAATTTAGTTTATAAGAGTTATAATATTTAGATGTATTTAATTAATATTTAAGTTAGGGGGGTGTTAGGGTTAGACTTAGGTTTAGGGGTTAATAATTTTATTATAGTGGCGGCGGTGTAGGGGGGCAGGATAGGGGTTAATAAACGTATTATAGGTGGCGGCGGTATAGGGGGGGCAGGATAGGGGTTAATAGGTATTATGTAGCTGGCGGCGGGGTCCGGGAGCGGCGGTTTAGGGGGTTAACATATTTATTATAGATGCGGCGGGGTCCGGGAGCAGCGGTTTAGAGGGGAATTACTTTATTTAGTTGCGGCAGTGTAGGGGCGGCAGATTAGGGGTTAATATGTATAATGTAGGTTGCGGTGGGGTCCGGGAGCGGAGGCTTAGGGGGTAATAAATTTATTTAGTTGCGGCAGTGTAGGGGGGGACAGATTAGGGGTGTTTAGACTCGGGGTACATGTTAGGGTGTTAGGTTCAGACATCTCACATAGGAATCAATGGGATGTCGGGCAGCAGCAAACATGAGCTTTCTCTATGGTCAGACTCCCATTGATTCCTATGGGATCCGCCGCCTCCAGGGTGGCGGATTGAAAACCAGGTATGCTGAGCCGGAAAAGTGCAGAGCGTACCTGCTAGTTTTTTGATAACTAGCAAAAGTAGTCATATTGTGCCGAACTTGTGTTCGGAACATCTGGAGTGACGTAAGAATCGATCTGTGTCGGACTGAGTCCGGCGGATCGAAGCTTACGTCACTAGATTCTACTTTTGCCGGGCAGCAGGGCTTGATAACTTAGGCGAATCAGCCTCGCCACAAATACGCTGCAGAATTCCAGTGTATTTGAGGTTGACGGCTTGATAACTAGAGGCCAGTGACTAATAGCTCAAAATACAATGCAAATGACAAAATAGTACACATGTTTTAAGCTAATGATTTGCATGAAGGTAAAGTGTAGTAGAGTGTAGCAAATGGTAATTATTTAGCATTTTGCTAGCTTAAAGGCAGAAAAAAATGTATAGGTATATAGAGATACAACCACTATAAGTCCCAATCAAATAAGGTCCCAATACAAAGGGGCCTCTGAAACTCCTAGGCTAATGCTGATAGTTATCTTGCACAGATTCCATGGTCAGCTCTTACAATCACCAAAGTATAATCTGAAACATAAAACAAGAATGAGCTCCAATGGCACAATATCTCAATTCACTTGTAATTAACAAGCACACAGCATGCACTTCTAGGAGATATATTTAAAAAAGCAGCAAACTAAAACAGTGCAAATAACACAAGCTGGGTATGTTAGCAGATCCCCAGCTAGCTGCCTCCAGTAACTCCCACGTGTCTTTTCATGTGAATAACTTAAATAGGCCTCTCTCGAATAGACCTGCTTAAGGTGACTGAGAGTATTCCAAACAGCCAAAATCGTTTGCTAAAAATCCCCAAACCAAAAACTCTTTTTTTTTTATTTATTTATATATTTTCTATTTGACTGGAAACAAGTATGTATACATTTGTATTTATTCTAACCTTCTGTCTCGTTTTATGCACTTTTTCTCACTGCATACATTTATGCAATTGTAAGTGTGGAATGGAAAGAATGCATTAAACTTAGTGCTCCTCCATAGGGCAATACAAGTGGAGTGCTAAATTATCATGTGCCTGCAAATGGGCAAAAATGCCATTTGTGGTTGCTTGCGATAATTAAGTAAGTAAGTGCAAGCTATTGGTATTATTTTCCCCTTGTCCTGATGATATTGGGCCATGTCGTGTTGCTTTTTCCTTTATCCATAGGCACATATACATTGGAGTGTCAGAGGATTCCTGACTGTCTCTGCGCTTTGGATACAGTGTGCTGAACCACTGAGAAGTGTCAGTCTGCTCTACTAGCACCAGTGGGGTGCTTTATGTTTGTGAGTATTCACATTCTCATATTACTGCTCATTTTACCTGTACTGGCGATATTAGGCCATGGTGGCGCCTCTGTTTTTTATTCTTTTTTAGATTCCATACTACAGGATAGCCATCCTTTGACAGAGTGCAGCCTCAAACATCTGGGAACTGTCATTACCCTGGACCCATAGACTTTCACATTATCATTATTTGGTTTTGAATTGGTTTTAATATTTTTTCCAATCTATGTTTATATTCCAGTAATATATATATATATATATATATATATATATATATATATATATATATATATATATATATATATATATATATATATATATATAGTTTTTTACTATTATCATTTTCAGCATTGTGGTTACTTACTTATGTCCACATTTTAGATTTTTTAGGGTTTTATTTATAGTTTTATTATTGTTGCTATTATCATATTTCTAGATTTAGGCCTGTTTTTATCTGTTGAGACATTACAAGCACTACCATATCACCAATTATATTGAAACTGAGGAAGCGCCCCCTAAGGGCGTGGTGTGTCCACTGAGTACACACCACTCTCTCCATACATGCTTGCGATAATTAACCAGCCATTACAAGTGGCTGGTTATTGCTACCACAAGCTCGATGCACTTAGGTTCTGATGTCGTCTCTAACAACATCAGAACATAACTCCCACTGGATCCTATGGATGCGTGCTCTTGTGAGCATTGCTGGCAGCTTGTAATACCAGCGCACATAAGCGTGCGCTGGTATTACACAGTGAAACACAATTATCTCTTTCATTAAAGCGATGGTTAGTTCTCCACTTGTTATCTAGCCCATACTGTTTTAAGAGACAATAAGCATTCGCTATCTAGGCATTTTGTTATGGCCGGTCCATATGGTAGCAGGTTTTTGATACATGATTATTGATCATGTCTCAACTCTCAGTAGGGGGGTGATAGAGCCAAATGATTATTACAAAGGGAGTTGTGCTGGATCTTTACTTTTAGAAAAAGACAATAGATAGAGGTGCCAATGGTGCAGATCAATGGTGGATCTTATAGACTTCTGACAAGAGATGAACACAGGGTACAAAAGGCAATCAATTATGCCTATAGAGACAGGTTGGATTTCTACAGCAGTCCAGCTAGCTGATCCAGGGTAGCTCCAAGGTGCAGGGGGTCATCAAACCCAAACTGTATACCAACAGGGTATGAGGGCAGGATACTGGGGTTAGGGATTCTCACCCTAAAAGTAGCGTAGCAAAATACCATACACAGCACATAGAGTTGGTAAAGTTAAAAACAAATTTATTATAAAAGTTATAAAAATACACAACTCATGTTAGTGCCAATAAAAGTTATGGCTAGCAGAGAAACAGTGCGATGCGTTTCTCAGTTAAACTGATTCCTCAGGCATGTTTCTCATCTGTTATTTACATCCTTACATAGGGCTATGCTACTGACAACCCCATTGACCCTCCCCCAACAATTAAGACAGGCAAAACCAATCAGGACCCGTCGTTTGTACACACCCACCCTGCTGCAATATTATTGTAGTAAAAATATGGCCAATATAGTGTTTTAATAAAGTATATAAGTATCACCAACATGTGTTTAACCAGTGTGTGTAAAATCCGTATTTCAGTTACGATCTTATAATTCCTTTAACTTAAATACATGTAATTACCACTGATCGTAAACACTGCAACCTGATAGGTCTAAAGCTACGTCAATCAACAGTTCTCAGAGGGGACCGTATGCGGGGCCATCTGATAGGTCTAAAATTACGTCCATCTACTGTTTTCAAAAGGGACCGGAAGCGGGGCCATTTGCGACTACCCAACCAATAACTTCTTACGCCGCTGTAATCTGGCGGCCAATAGGAATCACATTACGGGACAACACCCGTGGTTGGGCCAATGCTGAGGCATATACTGTCGTGAGGGCCTTCCTTAGTCTAATAATGCAGCCCAATTGGTCCTAGTGTGAGGTGACGATAAACACGTCACCTATGTAAATAAACAAAGACATATGTTGATCATTTAACACCCCATATCTATAATTGCGTAATCGATGTACAAGAATCAAAGTGGGCGGCCAATTCTTTCCCACATTCACTAAGAATTGATGTGATAAATGAACTATTGCTGTATCTGGCCTCGTGACCTAAATGTGTAATGTATAGAACAGCCCAAGTTGTGACGATGTGACTAAATAAAAAGACTAAATTAAAAATGTGTGAATGATAAACTAGTGATAACAATATTATAATTATTATAATATTATTATATTATAATTATAATAATATTGGATCTTTACTTTGGATACTCTAACTCCAAGGAGGCTCAACACCTGTTTAGACTGGCACTGTTTCCTTTAGTTGATTAGTGCGTTTGGAAAGCTAATGTATAATACCATAATTTGTTCTATATTTTAGATGAGATATTAAGAAGAATTATTGTGGCAGTTCTATTTATAGGATTGACTTTAGATTAGAATAGAATCATTGCTCAATTTCTTATGTAGATAGGCTGAAATTAAGATATGTGCATAAATGTAGGAGTCATCATTGATTGGCTAAAATTTGTCAAAAGAACTGAAATAAAGGGACAGTTTACAGAGGCTTAGATTCAAGGTAATCACTGAGGTAAAATGTGTATTGTTATAACTGTGTTGGTTATGCAAAACTGGGGATTTGAGGGAATAAAGGGATTGTCTATCTTTTTAAATAACAAAAATTCTGGTGTTGACTATCCCTTTAAGTATAACCCATTGCTTAGAGTTTTTTTTTACAACAATGAAACAGACTGTTTAACATCCCTTTAACTTTAATATCCCTTTAATAAGTAATGTCAATTCTTGTGCATTTTATAATTTTATATCATTTTGAATTTAGAATTTTAGAATTAAACGTAGATAAAGATTATTGCAGTCATAAAATAAGCATAATGATGATCTCATTTTATGTGCGTATAAGTCACATAGTTTAAAAGCACAATTCAAACTTAAGAAAAACACTGCAAAAACTTGTATATGAAAAAATGCCATTTAAAAAATAAAAGTAGCAAAATCAATGTTTTAAAAAGCTTGTGGACAAGTTTTTTTCTCATTGGTTGTAATGATGGTGTTTAATTATTCTGTATTAAAGGGGATGCTTTAGTTTCATGAAAGAGTTTGTACAGTTTTAAAATGATTTGTCATGGGTTCAAAATCTTTGAAAATCTTGTGCAATGTTAAAGGGACATTATACAATAGATTTTTCTTTGCATAAATGTTTTGTAGATGTTCCATTTATATAGTCCATACAGGTTTTGTTTTTTGTTTTTTAAATGTATAGTTTGGCTTATTTTTAAATAACATTGCACTGATTTTCAGACTCATAACCAAGTCCCAAATTTTAGAAGTATATTGATGTATACCTACTCCATCTTGCTCCTGTTAGTGTAAAGAGTCTTTTCATATGCAGAGGAAGGGGGAGCGGAGAGTCTCTGCTCTTTTTGCTATACAACTACTTTTAGTGGGTATTCCAGCTAACCTTTTCAACAGAGCTAAACTGGGAGCTTCTAAGTAAGTTTTTAAATGGTTTTATACTGGATTTTATATCAGTATCTGTGCATATTATTCTTTATATTAGTGTCTATTACATGCAGTTATATGAAAATGAGTGTATACTGTCCCTTTAAATGCTTGCAACAGACATAGAGTGATCATGTGTGGTCAGGTTTTCTAGTTGAGAACATTGTCTATCTGTAATTTAATAAATGGGACAGTATGTGTGAACAGTACAATTTCAAGTACAGAACCTTTATTATGTAACTATATAAAATTTTTGCTCATCACTAGAAGTATCTGTGAAACTCCAGTTATTAGAGCACATATGTGGGACATATAGCCCAAAATAAAAATAACAGCACTATTTCATACTTGCTGTCTTTTAACCATGCAAACTTTTGTGGTGCCAGCTATGTATTCACCCGTGCACAAATCACCAAATAAACATAGCTGGAACATTAATTTATAGTGACATCTTGTGGTCAAGATGTATATTACAGCTACAGCAATAGTTTTTCAATACTAATCACGGTTTGCATTTATTTATTTGTTTATTTATTTATTTATAAAATATTTTACCAGGAAGGATACATTGATATTTCTCTAGTTTTCAAGTATGTCCTGGGTCCACAAAACATTGCATTGATACAATAGGGTGCAATAAAATTAAAAAAACAATAATAATACACAATATATGCAAACATTTAACATAGAACAGGTAGGAAATATATAATCATCCATGACAGGTGCATTCTGTTTTGAGATATGTAGAGAGGGATATCTTAAAGCATATTAGGCTTGGGGACGGTTTGAAAGTGTGCGGGAGGTCATTCCATAACTGTGGTGCTCTGTGGGTCCTGTAGTTACATTGTAGCACAAAGCGGCAGAACGAGTTATACAATGTATTAAGTTTATTAAGGTGAGTTTGCGGTGCAGGTGCATTTACTACATCCCCGTAATCCATGATAGGCAACAGCATTTGCAGTACAATCTTTTCCTTTACTGTAGGGCTGAGGCAAGATTTGTTTCTGTACAGGGCACCTAATTTTGGATAAGGTTTAGATGCAAGTTTTTCTATGTGGAGGCCAAAAGATAGATTAGGGTCTAACAACATACCCAAGTATTTAAAAGAGTGGAGTGCGGTCAGTGTGCAATTGGATTTTGTTTTGATGCCTAGATGGGAATTTTGTAATGTGTGTAATTTAGGTCCCGTTCTAAAGATAATTGTGACAGTTTTGTCAGTGTTTAGGAAGAGTTTGTTTTTTGAGATCCACTTTTCTACCTCTGTAAACTGGTCTTGGGGCACTGCTTTAAGCTGTTGCAGATCGGAATTGTTTGTATAGATTACCGTTTTCATCTGCATACGTTTAGAGTTGAGGATTTGCAGACATTAGGCAGATCATTTATAAATTATGTTAATAGTAGGGGGCCGAGAATAGAACCTTGGGGAACACCACATGTGACTGGGAGAGAGAGGGAGTCACTGTGAGAAATGGAGACATATTGTGATCGATCCGATACATATGATCGAAACTAGGTTAATGGACGATCAGCAATTCCAGAGTTTTTTAGTTTGAGCAGTAGTATGTCGTGGTCTACTGTCACTGTGTCAAAGGCCTTTGCAAAATCAAGGAAAATAGCCCCAGTTAGGTCTCCTTGTTCCATGCCAGTTTGGATGTTGTTGCAAACTTTTAGGAGGGCAGTTGTAGTGGAGTGATTTGGGCGAAAACCTGATTGATCATGGGTCAGATAGTTAGAATGTTGGTAATACTTGCATAATTGCGTATGGACGCATTTTTCTAAGATTTTTGACAATACTGGGAGCAATGATATAGGGCAATAGTTAGAAACCAAGGTTAACTCACCAATTTTATGAATAGGCACTACTCTTGCAGTTTTCCAGAGTTTGGGTACGTATCCAGACATCAAGGATTCGTTTATTAGGGTTGTGACAGGCTTAGCAATTGCCGGCGCACTGAACTTCAACTGCATTGCTGGGATTTGATCCTAGAAGGTTGACATCCTAGAAGGTTGCAGGTATGTTAACAAACAGCTGTCGTAATAAAGGTGCTTCTTAATTTTTGGTTGTAGGCTTGCATAAGTGAGCCTGCGGAAACAGCCCCAAAGCTACTTACTTTTTTTTATGGATTTAGTGGCCCTAAATAATTAATCTACCAAACATATTTTCTTTAATTAATACTTTCCTATCAAAACAACTGCTCTATCTACACATATGGTCAACTACCTGAAATTTAAGGCCTTAATTCGATGAATAGAATAGAATTCCGAAAATTTGAGAATGTGCAAAGGAGAGATAATAGTGATATACAGCAGGAATTGCCAAATTGTGGTCCATGAGCTGCATGCATACAGCAATAGTTGTTGTGGCCCCTTGAAAAAGTGATTTAAGTATGTCTGCTTTGGGGACCAGGCAAAAAGTTGGTTGCAACTCAAAATTGCCCTTTGGAGTATCAATGAGGAAAGGAGAACAGCAGACAGAGGATACCCAACAACCTTACCTAAATCTGGCATTGTGCAAGAGGACATTTGATGAAATATGTTATTTGTATGTGGGGGGGGGGGGGGGGGGGGGGGGGTTACGTTTGTATTAGGTCTTTATGGCTTCTAAAATTTTGATCTTTAACCTTGATGTCTTAAAAATGATGTTCATTACTGATATACAGGAATAGCTTAGAGTTCTTCCCAGCATTGGTTTTTTACCTTTGCACCTCACTGTGATATCAGCTCCTTCTGCATGCCCTTGTGTGCAAGTTAGGGTGATTTTTTTCCTTCTTACCACTATAGTTATTGCCAATGTCTTGTGAGTCACATGGATCATTGCATACAAGTTGTAGTTTTTTTAAGTACAAAACTTAGTAGCATCTGTTTCCTGTAAAAGTGCATAAAAGGAGTTATTTCAGCCATAAAACCTACAAAAACGACACCATTTTTTGAACAAGGAGGACAAAAGAACATTAAATCTAAATGAACATTCCTGGTGATCTTTTTGTAGAGAACTAAGCTCAATAGGTTTGTACCTAAGATAATGCACAGAAAATATGCCTGGCTTGATAGAATTAGAAAGCCTTGAAGGGCCTGCATTCTTCAGACATGCATGGAAGGATACCATTTCTGCTGCCCAGGTCTTTATCAGGATGCAATACAAAAAAGGTCACTATTATTACAATATTCATTAGAGCAGCATCGAGGACCTAGGTAGAGTCTACTGGAGCAGTGACCAGATCAAGTGGAAGTATTACGAACTGATAATGAAGCTATTCATTACAGCACACTTGATTAAATGAAATGATCTATGCAGATGAGTTTAAAGTTAGAGATTCTTCTTAGTTATTCAAATCATTGACCTGATGCTTAAACAAGAATGAATGAGTGAAGGGACATTGTCTAATAGCTCAAAATACAATGCAAATGACAAAATAGTACACATGTTTTAAGCTAATGATTTGCATGAAGGTAAAGTGTAGTAGAGTGTAGCAAATGGTAATTATTTAGCATTTTGCTAGCTTAAAGGCAGATTAAAAAATGTATAGGTATATAGAGATACAACCACTATAAGTCCCAATCAAATAAGGTCCCAATACAAAGGGGCCTCTGAAACTCCAAGGCTAATGCTGATAGTTATGTTGCACAGATTCCATGGTCAGCTCTTCCAATATACAATCACCAAAGTATACTCATACATAAAACATAAACACAAGAATGAGCTCCAATGGCACAATATCTCAATTCACTTGTAATTAACAAGCACACAGCATGCACTTCCTGGAGATATATTTACAAAAGCAGCAAACTAAAACAGTGCAAATAACACAAGCTGGGTATGTTAGCAGATCCCCAGCTAGCTGCCTCCAGTAACTCCCACGTGTCTTTCCATGTGAATGACTTAAATAGGCCTCTCTCGTATTGACCTGGTCAAGATGACTGAGAGTATTCCAAACAGCCAAAATTGTTTGCTAAAAATCCCCAAACCAAAAAAGTCATTTTTTAATTTCTTTTTATATATTCTATTTAACTGGAAACAAGCATGCATACATTTGTATTCATTCTAACCTTCTGTCTCATAAGTTGTATGCACTTTTTCTCACTGCATAATAAATTTATGCAATTGCAAGTGTGGAATTGAAGGAATGCATTAAACTTAGTTCACCTCCATAGGGCAATATTACAAGTGGAGTGCTAAATTATCACAAATCTGCAAATAGGCAAATTTGCCCATTTGAGGTTGATTGCGATAATTAACCAGCCATTACAAGTGACTGGTTATTGCTACCGCAAGCTCAATGCACTTGGTTCAGATGCCGTCTCTCACCCCTTCAAGCCTTCCCTTAGTATATGCAGATTTTACAGATGTGTTTGAAAAGAAAGCAGCTGATGTGCTGCCACCAATTTACCTCTTTCCTGAAGCCCCACTTCCTAAAGGGAGGACTTATCCACTCTCTAAGAGCTGAAACCAAGGCCATGGAGGAATATATTCAAGAGAACCTAGCTAAAGTTTTTATTTGCCCTTCCTCTTATCCTGCCGGGCTGGCTTCTTTTTTGTCAGTAAAATGGAGGTGAACTCAGACCCTGTAGCGACTACAGAGCCCTAAACAACATCACTATCAAGAATCACTATCATATTCCTTTGATCAGAGAACTATACGATTTGCTCCAAAATGCCTGCTACTTCACTAAGTTGGACCTACGTAGAGTGTACAATCTAGTTCGTATCTTCCCAGGACATGAATGGAAGACTGCCTTTAACACGAGATCGGGGCATTACAAATACCTTGTAATGCTCTTCCAAGCATTTGTCAACAATGTCTTCCATGACCTCCTTAATCACACTGTCATCGTCTATCTGGATGACATCCTTATATTCTCCTCTACCCTTGAGGAGCATCATGAGCATGTAAAACAGGTACTTCTTCGCCTCAGGAATAATTGTCTGGTAGCTAAACTGGAGAAATGTGAGTTTGATCAAGCCCAGATCCAGTTCCCTGGCTATGTCATCTCGAAGGAAGGTTTTGCCATGGATCCTAAGCTAACCACAGTTCTGGAATAGCCTCAACCCACCTCATTAAAGGAACTACAGATATTCTTGGGGTTCTCCAACTATTACCACAAGTTTATAAAGAACTTCTCCCAGATAGTCGCTCTACTCACTGAGCAGACTAAACGAAACAGAGATAGTAAGAATTGGCCTCCTGTAGCCGTGGATGCTTTCTCTCATCTGAAAAAGGTATTTTGTTCTGCTCCTGTGCTCCGTCATCCTGATCCTGACCTGCAGTTCACTTTAGAAGTTGATGCCTCTGAGATAGGAGCTGGAGCAGTCTTAACCCAAAGGGTTCCTTTGACCTACAAGATGCACCTTGTAGCCTTTTTCCCCAAATGCTTTACTTCTGCAGAGAGGAATTACGATGTGGGTAATCTTGAACTCTAAGAGGGCCTTGACTGAATAGCGTCATTGGCTAGAGGGTAGCGCAAACCCCATTCAGATTCTCACTGACCACAAGAATCTGACATACCTAAAGACTGCTCATCGACTCAATCCTCGACAGGCCAGGTGGGTCTTATTCTTTCTGGTTTCCATAGCTGTTATCTAGATTTGTATGCTTAATATAACAGTTTTTTAGTTTAACATCCTTTCAGAGAAACATAGGCCTTTAGCTAATTTACTGTCTCTCTATTAATCCATTAACAAGGGGCAAGATTTACTTTATTAACAAAAAGATGCAAGCATGCAATTTTCTTCTTTACATATAATAAATAAACATGTTATGATAAAAAAAAAAAGTTTTGTTACTACACAATCAGTTAAAATAGTAAAGAAATTGTAAATCACGTCCCTAAAGTAATTATTAAAATACTTTTAGCAACATAATAGAGGCACTTGGCTTTTTTAAAATAAGATGAAGAGAGATGGCTTACAAAGATGACAAACATTTTTTAAATAATGCTGTCAGTACACTCTGATTCCCTACCACAATTTTCTGCCACTCAGAAATCAAAGTATACATAAATATTGTATTCAGTATAGTTATATAACATTGTTTATGAAGGCTATTAACACAAATGTAATAAACAACAAACACATTTTAAGCATAAGGGGTTAAATGCTTGTAAAATAAATACTTTACCAAGGCTGTCCCTCCTTAACACCTTCACATGAGAGCTATCCCAGCAGCAGTGAGAGCTAAGAGCAGCACATCCCAGTAATGCACTGCCGATCTGCCTAGTGGAGGGAGGAAGTGAAAGGTTGACAGCCCTGGACTTTTAAAGCTATGGCTGCTGTTTGCTACTTGCAGAACTTTGTAATAAAAGCACAACTAAATAGAGCAAAGATTGCTGATACCCAGCAGCCCTCTAAATGGGGAACTGTATAAGTGGAACACAGCCCCAACCACACAGGACATGCAGTTAACATTTTTTTTATTTGATCGAATTTGGTGTTGAAATAGTGGCATGAAATATACCAAAATGAGTCTAGATCAATACTTTAGGTTATCTACTAAAAAAACATATATACATGTGATGGGTTATTCAGGGATTCCTGACAGATATCAGTGTTACAATGTAACTCGCTAATTTTGAAAAGAAATAGAAAAGTGCTACTTGTACTTAATGCCCTATAACTTGCAAAAAAAAGCAAACAACATGTAAACATTGGGTATTTCTAAAGTCAGGAAAAAAAATTAAAACTATTTAGCATGGGTGTTTTTTAGTGGTTGTAGATGTGTGGGAGTCAAAGTTAGAAAAAGTGTGTGTTTTTTTTCAATTTTTCAGCATAGTTTATATTTTTTTTATTGTAAATTATAAGATATGATGAAAATAATGGTATCTTTAGAAAGTCCATTTAATGGCGAGAAAAACGGTATATAATATGTGTGGGTACAGTAAATGAGTAAGAGGAAAATTACAGCTAAACACAAACACAGCAGAATTGTGAAAATAGCCCTGGTCCCAAACGGTCAGAAAATTTAAAAGTGCTGTGGTCACTAAGGAGTTAATCCTATTACCTGGAAACTGCCTTTTTCTCTTTTTTTATTATGATTATATGTACAAGATATATAAGCCTCTGCTTTATAGACAGCTCTTATCTACAACTGAAGGAGAGACATCTTGAAAGCTTATGTAATAAAGTCTCACAATCTAATAAAGAAGTATTCGCTGTGGGATCGATATGGCAACAAACCCTCTTCTGTTCCAGTAGTCTATTATAATTCTAATATTTATGAAAGAATACAATTGATGAACCCTTTAAATGGACAGTAAATATAAATACCTTTGATTTTATATAAAATATTGAATTACATCTAGCAAAACAGCCTTTCAATATATATTTGAATATATATTTGAATTAATAATTTTGCCTAATTTTCAAGTCATTTAGGTAAAAATCAGGGATTTTCTCATTCTTGAAGCTGGAACTACACCATGCTAACTTCTTATGGCTAACCCTGCTAAACAACTGTAAATAAAAGCATTTTATACTAACATAATGACTGTGGCTAAACTTGTTGTCTGCAAATTAAAACCTATGTTGTCTTCTCCAAATAAGATGGGGAAGTTTGGCTATTAAAAAACAATTTCAGCAAAGAAAATGTGAATTTGTTTTAAAAATGTTTAGACTTGGCTGATGCATTATTCAACAGCAAGACAACAAAAATAGCTGTGTTTAGTGTCCCTTTAAACATGTCTTCTGTGACAAAAGAATGGAGATTCTGTGTTTTATGAATATACAGTGGGGCAAAAAAAGTATTTAATCAGCCACCAATTGTGCAAGTTCTCCCACTTAAGAAGATGAGAGAGGCCTGTAATTTTCATTATAGGTATACCTCAACTATGAGAGACAAAATGTGGAAACAAATCCAGACAATCACATTGTCTGATTTGGAAATAATTTATTTGCAAATTATGGTGGAAAATAAGTATTTGGTCAATATCAAAAGTTCATCTCAATACTTTGTTGTATATCCTTTGTTGGCAATGACAGAGGTCAAACGTTTTCTGTAAGTCTTCACAAGGTTGTCACACACTGTTGCTGGTATGTTGGCCCATTCCTGCATGCAGATCTCCTCTAGAGCAGTGATGTTTTGGGGCTGTCGCTGGGCAACACGGACTATCAACTCCCTCCAAAGGTTTTCTATGGGGTTGAGATCTGGAGACTGGCTAGGCCACTCCAGGACCTTGAAATGCTTCTTACAAAGCCACTCCTTCGTTGCCCGGGTGGTGTGTTTGGGATCATTGTCATGTTGAAAGACCCAGCCACATTTCATCTTCAATGCCCTTGCTGATGGAAGGAGGTTTGCACTCAAAATCTCATGATACATGGCCCCATTCATTCTTTCATGTACATGGATCAGTCATCCTGTTCCCTTTGCAGAGAAACAGCCCCAAAGCATGATGTTTCCACCCCCATGCTTCACAGTAGGTATGGTGTTCTTTGGTTGCAACTCAGCATTCTCTCTCCTCCAAACACGGTGAGTTGTGTTTCTACCAAACAGTTCTACTTTGGTTTCATCTGACCATATGACATTCTCCCAATCCACTTCTGGATCATCCAAATGCTCTCTAGCATACTTCAGATGGGCCCGGACATGTACTGGCTTAAGCAGGGGAACACGTCTGGCACTGCAGGATCTGAGTCCCTGGCGGCGTAGTGTGTTACCGATGGTAGCCTTTGTTACATTGGTCCAAGCTCTCTGCAGGTCATTCACTAGTTCCTCCCATGTGGTTCTGGGATGTTTGCTCACTGTTCTTGTGATCATTTTGACCCCACGGGGTGAGATCTTGCATGGAGCCCCAGGTCGAGGGAGATTATCAGTGGTCTTGTATGTCTTCCATTGTCTAATTATTGCTCCCACAGTTGATTTCTTCACACCAAGCTGCTTGCCTATTGCAGATTCAGTCTTCCCAGCCTGGTGCAGGTCTACAATTTTGTTTCTGGTGTCCTTCAACAGCTCTTTGGTCTTCACCATAGTGGAGTTTGGAGTGTGACTGTTTGAGGTTGTGGACAGGTGTCTTTTATACTGATAACAAGTTCAAACAGGTGCCATTAATACAGGTAATGAGTGGAGGACAGAGGAGCCTCTTAAAGAAGAAGATACAGGTCTGTGAGAGCCAGAAATCTTGCTTGTTTGTAGGTGACCAAATACTTATTTTTCACCATAATATGCAAATAAATTATTTCCAAATCAGACAATGTGATTGTCTGGAATTGTTTCCACATTTTGTCTCTCATAGTTGAGGTATACCTATGATGAAAATTACAGGCCTCTCTCATCTTCTTAAGTGGGAGAACTTGCACAATTGGAGGCTGACTAAATACTTTTTTGCCCCACTGTAATAGCAATAACAGGTGTCTTTTATACTGATAACAAGTTCAAACAGGTGTCATTAATACAGGTAATGAGTGGAGGACAGAGGAGCCTCTTAAAGAAGAAGATACAGGTCTGTGAGAGCCAGAAATCTTGCTTGTTTGTAGGTGACCAAATACTTATTTTTCACCATAATATGCAAATAAATTAATTGTCTCTCATAGTTGAGGTATACCTATGATGAAAATTACAGGCCTCTCTCATCTTCTTAAGTGGGAGAACTTGCACAATTGGTGGCTGACTAAATACTTTTTTGCCCCACTATAATAGCAATAACAAAATAATAACAATCTTTACATGCTGATTTGCCTCAACCAAAATACCCAAATATTTTCTTTCATGATTCAGCAAGAGCATACCATTTTATACAACTTTCCAGTTTACTTCTATTATGCAATTTGCTTTCTTGGCATCCTTTGTTAAAAAACATATCTAGGTAGGCTCAGGAGCCTGGAGCTAATTGGAGTTTGATGGCTACATATAATATCATTAATAGATCTAGTTTATCAGCAGATAGATCTAGTTTATCAGCAGTAGGATAGATCTAGTTTATCAGGTAAATCAGAGACTTCCGGTGGGTGCGGAGCTGTTAGACACACTGCACAGCTCACGGCGCTCTGGGGAGAAGGAGCTAGGAAATCTCCCCCAGCACATTTGCATGCGTTACCCAGAATTTCTGGGACTGGTTGCAGGTCTACAGATGGAGTCTACGTCTGAGCAGTGGAAGCCTCATATTGGCGGTAAAGCCCGGCGGTGGATACCGCAACTACCGCAGAGGAAACCGGCAGATCAGAGGAGAGGAGCAATAAAGGCGGGTAAGCAAGACATCACCCGTGAAGTGGTCGGCCCCGCTGACTGGAGTAACCGCTTGAAGGAGGGGGTAGTTTGCATGCAGAGAGATCTGTGGACAGTGCTCCCTCCTCACGGTGAAGAGCGTCACGTCTGTTTGGGTGAAGGTGGGAAGAAACCCCGGCTCTACCTTTCAATGGTTTCCTAGGCGGTCTGCCAAAAGTTTGTTTGCGGCTGGTAAGGCATACTTGGCCTATATGTATAGCCCTTATACATGGGATACGCTAGTTTCTGTGAGTTGAAGATCTGCAGGGAAGCTATAGTGCTGGCGGTTCTCCCAGGGGACTGAGTGGAAGTAAGCCAGTGAGAAGTGGCTTTTTGCAAATCCCTATTTTATTTGTGGATTCCCTATGGCCTCTAGGGAGAGAGGGGGGGGAAATGGGATTGACCCTAAATAACCTATTGATACAAACCTAGGTGTTAACAATAGGTAGTGCCTTATGCCAAATAGTGCAAAATGTTATTAGGAAGAAGGACAGAGAAAGTGAAGCATATTGGGCACACTTTGTTAGGGGTCAAAACCAAAGCTGTGAGTGGTGTGGTGTGTCGTGTATTGGTTTAAAACTTAACTTTTACTTCAAATTTATTTTGTAAAAAAAAGAGTGGAGTTATCCACCAGTGAGAATAAAATGACAAACAAAATAAAAGATGTGTCCGAGTGATACTCGGTACACAGGAGCTCCTCTCAGGTGTGATACAGTGATCAGTCTGTATCACAGAGTCCGGTGTATAGCTTGGACAATAATTATCAATGTCCTCACCTATATGATTAAACTTATATTTAGAGTACCATTATCATCAGTGGTATTAATAAATATATTACTTCATTCTTGTTAGTTGATTTTCTATACGATTAATAGAGTGTTATATCTGTTGGTTCATTTGTATGTGGATATATGCCACACAATACAATATAGATATATGTACAGGATGTTGAAGGTAAAGAAGGATATATTTATCTTTATACTGTTCCACTTAGAGTTTCCCAATAGCCCAAATTTACCATTAATTATGTTGTAGGGTGTTCCCTCAAATTAAAGAAATAAGTGTAGGACTGAGGGAATATGTGACTCTAGTAATGTTAGGTCTGCATTAGGTCTGAATTTATAAAGGAATATAAGCAACGGTAATCCTGCCTGTTGTATTCCACTATCATAAGACTATCCGTAGTCTAAATCATTCAAGCAATATTATGCCAACATTCGCTTTTTCAGACATACACTGATAATATTGTAATGGAATAGTTTCCAGATTAAGTGGTACCACGAGAGTTTTAACTATAATAATAGCCTAAGTCTGAGCATATCGCTCAAACAAAGTAGGGCTGAAAACAGCCTAAGTAAGCAATTTTCTAGGCTAAAATTATTTAGTTTTAACAATAGTTTAAGTTTCTAAGTTTTTTAAGTTTTTTAAGGTGTAGGATAAGGTGCCTAAAAGAGGCCAACAATTAAAACTATAAACAACCGGACTTGTGAGAGAGGAGCAGTGCAAACGCCTGACGCGCGTTTCGCAACTGCTTTTTCAGAGGCTAACAAGAATGAAGTAATATATTTATTAATACCACTGATGATAATGGTACTCTAAATACAAGTTTAATCATATAGGTGAGGACATTGATAATTATTGTCCAAGCTATACACCGGACTCTGTGATACAGACTGATCACTGTATCACACCTGAGAGGAGCTCCTGTGTACCGAGTATCACTCAGACACATCTTTTATTTTGTTTGTCATTTTATTCTCACTGGTGGATAACTCCACTCTTTTTTTTACAAAATAAATTTGAAGTAAAAGTTAAGTTTTAAACCAATACACGACACACCACACCACTCACAGCTTTGGTTTTGACCCCTAACAAAGTGTGCCCAATATGCTTCACTTTCTCTGTCCTTCTTCCTAATAACAAATCCCTATTTTACCCTCTCCTTTTTGCCTATTTGTCGCTGAAGGTTTTTTGGGCAATAAGTGGCAGAAGTGCCTTTTAAGAAGGAATATGGCGTATTTCTGCACCGGATACTACAGCATGGTTGAGCTGACTATATCTAGAGCTGCCCTAATTATTGCATAAAGGGGAATTTTGTTTTGAGATACAAAGAGCAACAGCATTTTGGTTATTATTTGTGCTGGAGTTGGCGTCCCCCTTCTCTAGATTATCCCCATGCTATTTGGAGGCTTACAGTGAGCTAGAGGTTGGGCCTATGCAATTTTACTTTTCCTATGTGCCGTGGATTATCTGTTGCCCGCTTAACAGTCTATTTCCTCCCGGTCCCATTATTTTCCTTCTAATCTCTTAGAAAGGAAAAAAGAAGAAAAGAAGAAAGGGAAGGAAGAAAAAAAAAAGGGAAAAAGAAGAATAAAGTTTGTTAAGTGACTGCTTAATGTTAACTAAGCAAATTGATGCTATCCCATGTTAGCATAGATTTATGTATGCAACTTTACTGCTCTTTTTTTCGTATAGTTCAGTATTTGCATTAAGAAAAAAAAAATACATATATCACTTACACAAGTTGAAGTCTAATTTTTTTGAGGGATATAAGTTCCCCTTGGATTTGATCACTTTTCTGTATTTGTCTTACACTCACTGTTTGCAATCACAGGGTATATGGAAAGATTCATTATACACATGAAACAGAGTTCCCCCATAATGCCACCTAAAAGTAAGGATAGAAGGGTTAGGAGTGCAGACACCTCATTGGATCCCGCTGTGGAGGGGGGTATAGCCCATTTGGATATAGGCAGTTTAGTATCTCAATTAACTGATGTATTTTCCCCTCAATTCGATATTATTAAGAAAGAGCTTAGCAGTATTTCTACAGACATTATTTCTTTATCAAATGAGGTCAAGCAATTTGCCTCAAGGATAGTGGAGGCAGGAAATAGGATCTCTGACTTGGAGGACCGGGTTAATGTCCAAGACAAAGTAATCCAAGATCATGAAGGCAAGATTTCGGGTTTACAATTCCGTCTGGAGGATCTTGAGGATCGCTCCAGACGGAATAATATCAGGATTATTGGACTTCCTGAGTCCCCTGAGTACGGGGATCTTATGAAAGTCACTTCTTTATTACTGCCTAAAGCGCTAGGTTTCCCTGAACAACAACTTCCCCTAGCGGTTGAAAGAGCTCATAGGGTTGGATATAGCAGAATAAATACGTCTATGGGCAATAGAAGCAGAATGTGTATTTTTAAGCTGCTTAGATTCAAGGACAAAGTAGATTTGTTAAAAGCATATAGAAAGATGGGGGAATTTGTTTTTGAAAAAAACAAGTTATTAATGTTTCAAGATTTCTCAATAGAGACATCTACTAAAAGAAAACAGATGATCCCGTTATGCACTAAGATTATTGATAAAGGGTTTAAAGCCTGGGTTTTGTACCCCACAAAGATCATAATAGTAGAGAATGGGGTTAGACGAGCTCTTAATAATCCCCATGAGGCCCACAAATTTATTAGTACCCTGTAGTATATTAGGGAAACTAATTTATACCAGAATGGAAAATTTGTTTTAAATGGGATCGATGTGCTGTTTGTTTGCTTTTTTTTTTTCTTTTTATTATTATTACTCTAGATGTGTTTTGGTTGGATATAATGTGCATTGATAGTGTTAAAAGGGAAAAAGAATTTATATTGGAGCTGATTATTTACTATTTTAAGTTTAAATATTTTCCAGGTCTAGTATGCTGGTATAGGATGGGCAGTAAAATTTTTTATTCTTTGTGTTTTTTTTTGTTTTTTTTCTCTCTTTTTCTTCTTCTCTCGCTCTCCTCCCACCTCTGGGTATATACTTAGCTTAAAGATGTTAATAATATCTTAAATCTATCTGATGGCTGCTAAGATTAATATTCTCTCTTGGAACGTAGGGAGCATTATGTCCCCCAGAAAACGTAAGTTAATTATTAAATATCTTGCGAAATTGAATCCTGATATTGTGATGCTGCAGGAAACACATCTTAATATAGCAGAAGCTACGAAATTGAATGTGTTGCAGCTACAGGGGTTAAAAGAAAATCAGGAGTAGCAGTTTTACTACACAAAAATTTAGATTATAATATTGTGAAGACGGAGGCTGATCCAAAGGGAAGATATCTGATACTACATATTCAGATTAATAATTGTAATTTTGTCATTTGTAATATATACGGCCCCAATTCTTTCTCTCCTATCTTTTGGGATACTATTAGAAGTAAATTGTTTTTATCATCAGTAGCTAATTTAGTTTTAGGGGGAGATTTTACTACAAACTAGCAAAATACTTTAAATCTTTTGTCATGAATTAAAATTAATTGATATATGGAGGTTCAAAAATCCAGAGCTACGCAGTTTCTCTTGTGAGTCTAAATCTCACATGACATTTTCGAGAATAGATATGTTTTTAATCTCTAAACCACTTGCTCTTTGCAGATCAAAAGCGAATATCTATGATATCGTCATTTCTGATCATGCAGTAATCTCTTTCACATTGATGGCTATCTCCCCCCCCAAGACACCTAATACGGCATTTTTTTCCCCTCGGTTTTTGACTGACAGTCCTAGGTTCAGTAATTGGTTAAAACAGAAGTGGAAGGATTACGTTACTTTTAACATAGGGCAATTTAGTAAACCAGAGGTGTTCTGGAAGGCAGCAAAAGCTGTATTAAGGGGGGAAATTAAACTTTATATATCTACTTGGAAGAAGAAAATGTTGGAGCAGGAATTACAATTAGCAGCTCAAGTTAGAAATGCTCTTAGGAGGTTCTATATAGATAAGACAAGGGACAATTGGGATAGATATTGTAAATTGAAAAAGGAAAGAGACATCTATTTAAAACAAAGATCCCAAGAAGAAGAATTGAAAATAAACTACCAATTTAGAGGACATTATGGGAACTCAGCCAAATTTTTGGCTAGAGTAGTGAAGGCGAGGAAAAGTAAGAATCTTATATCGGCTATTTAAAGTGGACAATGTAAAGTATTCTAACACAGAGGATATTAGCCAGGCTTTTTTTAACGTGTTTCAATGGCTTTATTATTCAGAGACAGAGGTCAATTTGGATAACGCATCGAATTTTTGGGCGAGTATTAATCTCCCAAGTGTTACGGAGGAGAATTTACTAGAGCTCAATAGACCTATTTCAGAGGAGGAAGTTCTTGAGGCTATACTGTCAGCTAATCTTCATAAATCTCCGGGACCGGATGCTATTCCGGTAGAGTTTTACAAAATTCTGAAGGAAGAAGTTAAATTATCACTTTTCAATTTGTTTAATTATTATTTTTCTTCCAGTAACTTAATGTCTAACTACTTCTCTGCTGCACGTATATCTTTGATTTTGAAGAAAGGTAAGGATCCGGAAGATCCTGGGTCTTACAGACCTATATCAGTACTTAATGCTGATTATAAGTTACTTACTGCTATTATTTCGACTAGGCTGGCCAAATTGTTAGATGGGATCATTCATCCAGACCAAACCGGATTTATGAAGGATAGGAACTCTCTTAAGAATATTCGTAAAGTCACTACATTTTTGGATTTTGCCTGGAACTTAGATCCTAAGAATGAACAGTTTAAAAAGATCTCTGAAGCAGCTATTTTGACAGTAGATGCCGAGAAGGCCTTTGATGCAGTGAATTGGAATTATTTGTTTATAGCTTTGGAGCGGTTTGGATTTAAGAACCAGATTCTTGAATTTGTCAAAAATTTATATAAAAATCTGATTTCATTTCTCTGCATCAACGGCCATTCTTCCCCATATATATCACTCAAAAGAGGGACAAGACAGGGGTGTCCCCTTTCCCCATTGCTTTTTAATTTGGCATTAGAGCCATTTGCTATTTTATTACGGGACAGGTTATCAGGGATCCTATTGGGTTCCATTAGGTTAAAAACTCTTTTGTATGCTGACGACTTGTTAATATTTTTGGATAAGGCTCAATACTCTATCCCCATAGTGTTACAATTATTTAAAGTTTTTTCTTCCTTTTCAGGATATAAAATTAATTTTGATAAGAGTGAACTTCTTTGGTTACATAAGAATAGATCCAATTGGGCAGATCATCCGTTTAAAGGGGTTGAGTCCTTCCGGTATTTAGGTATTATCCTTCACAGAAACCCAGCAAATTGGTACAAATTAAATTTCCCCCTGATATTGCGAAAAATTAAAAATGATCTTGAAAATTGGTCGTTGCTTCCTATTTCATTATCTGCGAGAAATAATTTGATTAAAACTATTAGTTTCCCAAGAGTTCTATATTTTCTCCAAAATCTCCCATTGTTAATGACCAATAAAGATATCTGCAATATACAGTCTTGGCAATCTAAATTTATATGGGGCAATAAGAAGCCTAGGATTAGTCTGAATAGGTTGATGCAAAAATGTTCTAAGGCAGGGCTCGCCTTGCCAGATTTTAAGCTCTACAACTGGTCTTGTCTAGCCAAATTGGCCTTTGACTGGATCACAGGGGTAGATAAATTTGTGTTGGTAGAGCTAGAGTCATTTATGATTTCCCCTTTCTCTCTGAAAGCTATTCTCCACTGCTCTGTACAAAAGTTACCTTTAAATCTCAATAAACTGATCTCTTTTAAAAATGTCATTATAGCCTGGCATAAAATTTGTCGAGTATTAAAAATTTCTCAATTTTTCTCGGAATTTTTCCCGATAGTAGGCAACCCGGAATTTATTCCTCGTATTAATCAGAGAGTGTTTAGATTATGGGCCGAAGCAGGATTGATTTATGTTCACCAGTTATTTGATACTGATCGGTTGTTATCTTCCGAATTATTATTTCAAAAGTTTAACCTACACCGCTCGAGTCTATTTGCCTATTTCCAGCTACGTCACTATATATTTACACAAAAATGGAATATTGAGGTTTTTGTGGACTGGATGGATATTAAGAATATAATCCGTCAATTTTCTGTGGGTCATTCCTCAATATCATTGATTTATGATATTCTCTTGGCTAGACAGGGGGATTTGTGTGTAGATAAATTATATAACTACTGGAAGAGATACTTTCCTCAACTGGAGGAGAGTAGGATTGAACGAAGCTTCCTAGAGTTAGAAAAATTACAAGTTTCTATATCATGGAGAGAAGCACACCTGAAATTGGTCAATAATTATTATCTTTCTCCAGATAAAATGGCTAGATTTTATCCTTCCCAGAACTATGTTTGTCCATGGTGTTCTCTGGACAGGGCGGATATTCTTCATATATTTTGGTCATGCCCTAAGATCTAACAATATTGGCAAAAGATAAGATATTGGTATAGTAAATATTACAAAGATATGGCTCAGTTTACTGCGGATGAGATAGTTTTTTTTAACCAATGCTGATTTACGCCCTAAATGAGTGATAAAGATATTTAATACAATTATTCTAACTGCAAGACAGTTAATTGCTAAGGGTTGGAAAGATCATACAGCTCCGAGGGTTATAGGGTTCCTTAAAGAAATTCAGTCTCAAATTTTATTTGAATCCTTTCATACTAAATTTTCAGCTGAATCTAGAGTCAGAGCTTTTCTTCTGGATTGGCTTCCGTTGATCACGTCTTATCCACTTCAGATTTAAAGGCGTATTTTGCAGCCCTTTCTAAATACTATAACCTTCTTAGAATTGGTTATATTAGAATTATTCCCATCATCATGGGTATCTGGTGCTCGGGAGATAACTTTATGAGATAGTAATTAAGGAGTAGTAAGGAGAGAAGGAGAGGGGGTAGGACAGGAAAGGGAAAGAAGCAGCAGAGGGGGGGAGGAAGAGAGAAAAGAGTGAAAGTATATGATCACAGTTTTTTTTTGTTTTTTTTTCCCTCTCTCTTTGTTTTGTTGTTTTTGTTTTGTTATTAGTTTGTTCACTTGTTGTTTAATATTCATAAAATATCCAGCGATGTATTTAGCTATATTATGAATGTCAGGTATTGGTATATACTTGCCCTGCGTTTTTGGTATTACTTATTATTGCTATTTTCTTACATCTCAGTACATTTATGAATGCCCTGTGTGGCGTAATGAAATGTAACCTGATGTATGTTTATTTTGTCGCTGGAACTAATGAAGATAAATTAAAAAAAACCATATAATATCATTGGCTTACGCAATGTGTTCAGCTTATTCCCAGTAGTGCATTGCTGCTCCTTCAACAAAGGTTGCAAAGAGAATTAAGCACATTTGATAATAGAAGTATATTGGCCAGTTATTTATATGGCCTATCTGAATCATGAATGGAAACATTGGGTTTCATGTGCCTTTAAAACTCAGGCATAAATTACAGTGTTCCTGAGTTTTTATCATACCAATCTTAAATATCTCTGATAAACACATCTACATATTGATGTCACGAATAGTTCACCGGCGAATAGTTCCTGGCAAACATAGCATGTTCGCGTTCGCCGCGAAGGGCGAACATATGCGATGTTCGGTCCACCCCCTATTCGTCATCATTGAGTAAAACTTTGACCCTGTACCTCACAGTCAGCAGACACATTCCAGCCAATCAGCAGCAGACCCTCCCTCCCAGACCCTCCCACCTCCTGGACAGCATCCATTTTAGATTCATTCGGAAGCTGCATTCTTAGTGAGAGGAGGGACAGTGTAGCTGCTGCTGATTTAATAGGGAAATTGATAGCTAGGCTAGTGTATTCAGTGTCCACTACAGTCCTGAAGGACTCATCTGATCTCTGATGTAAGGACAGCACCCCAAAAAGCCCTTTTTAGGGCTAGAACATCAGTCTGCTTTTTTTTTTTTTTTTTTTTCCTGTGTAATCTAATTGCAGTTGTCTGCCTGCCAGCGTGTGTGTCAGGCTCACAGCGTATACTGTGCCCACTTGCCCAGTGCCACCACTCATATCTGGTGTAACAGTAGTGTACATTTAAAAAAAAAAAACCACTTTTTTGACTGTGAAATAATAGCAGTCAGTTTCCTTCACATGTGTGCGTTTCAGTGCCTGCCAGGGCACAGTGTCACCCCAGTGCAACTCATATCTGGTGTAACAGTAGTGTATATTTAAAAAAAAAAAAACAACACTTTTTTTGACTGTGAAATAATAGCATTCAGTTTCCTTCACATGTGTGCGTTTCAGTGCCTGCCAGGGCACAGTGTCACCCCAGTGCAACTCATATCTGGTGTAACAGTAGTGTACAATAACCCCTTAATGACCACAGCACTTTTCCATTTTCTGTCCGTTTGGGACCAGGGCTATTTTTACATTTCTGCGGTGTTTGTGTTTAGCTGTAATTTTCCTCTTACTCGTTTACTGTACCCACACATATTATATACCGTTTTTCTCACCATTAAATGGACTTTCTAAAGATACCATTATTTTCATCATATCCTATAATTTACTATAAAAAAATTATAAAATATGAGGAAAAAATGTAGAAAACACACTTTGACCCCCAAAATCTGTTACTCATCTACAACCACCAAAAAACACGCATGCTAAATAGTTTCTAAATTTTGTCCTGAGTTTAGAAATACCCAATGTTTACATGTTCTTTGCTTTTTTATATGTTATAGGGCCATAAATACAAGTAGCACTTTGCTATTTCCAAACCATTTTTTTTCAAAATTAGCGCTAGTTACATTGGAACACTGATATCTGTCAGGAATCCCTGAATAGCCATTGACATGTATATATTTTTTTTAGAAGACATCCCAAAGTATTGATCTAGGCCCATTTTGGTATATTTTATGCCACCATTTCACCACCAAATGCGATCAAATAAAAAAAATTGTTCACTTTTTCACATTTTTTTTCACAAACTTTAGGTATCTCACTGAAATTATTTACAAATAGCTTGTGCAATTATGGCATAAATTGTTGTACATTTTTCTCTGGGATCCCCTTTGTTCAGAAATAGCAGACATATATGGCTTTGATAATTAGAAGGCCGCTAAATGCCACTGCGCACCACACGTGTATTATGTCCAGCAGTGAAGGGGTTAATTAGGGAGCATATAGGGAGCTTTTTGGGGTAATTTTAGCTTTAGTGTAGTGTAGTAGACAACCCAAAGTATTGATCTAGGCCCATCTTGGTATATTTCATGCCACCATTTCACCGCCAAATGCAATCAAATAAAAAAAAAGTTACATTTTTCCAAATTTAAGGTTTCTCACTGAAATCATTTACAAACATTTTGTGCAATTATGGCACAAATGGTTGTAAATGCTTCTCTGGGATCCACTTTTTTTCAGAAATAGCAGACATATATGGCTTTGGCATTGCTTTTTGATAATTAGAAGGCCACTAAATGCCGCTGCGCACCACACGTGTATTATGCTCAGCAGTGCAGGGGTTAATTAGGGAGCTTGTAGGGAGCTTGTAGGGTTAATTTTAGCTTTAGTGTAGTAGACAACCCCAAGTATTGATCTAGGCCCATTTTGGTATATTTCATGCCACCATTTCACCGCCAAATGCGATCAAATTAAAAAAAAATAGTCAACTTTTTCACAAACTTTAGGTTTCTCACTGAAATTATTTACAAACAGCTTGTGCAATTATGGCAAACATGGTTGTAAATGCTTCTCTGGGATCCCCTTTGTTCAGAAATAGCAGACATATATGGCTTTGGCGTTGCTTTTTGGTAGTTAGAAGGCCACTAAATGCAACTGCGCACAACACATGAATTATGCCCAGCAGTGAAGGGGTTAATTAGGTAGCTTGTAGGGAGCTTGCAGGGTTAATTTTAGCTTTAGTGTAGAGATCAGCTTCCCACCTGACACATTAGACCTCCTGATCCCTCCCAAAGAGCTCTCTTCCCTCCCCCACCCCACAATTGTCCCCGCCATCTTAAGTACTGGCAGAAAGTCTGCCAGTACTAAAATAAAAGGTATCTTTTTTTTATATATATATATTTTTAGCATATTTACATATGCTGTTGTGTAGGATCCCCCCCCTTAGCCCCCAACCTCCCTGATCCCCCCAAAACAGCTTCCTAACCCTCCCCCTCTGCCTTATTGGGGTCCATATTGGGTACTGGCAGCTGTCTGCCAGTACTCAGTTTGCAAATAAAATGTTGTTTTTTTTATTTTTATTTCATTTTTCTGTAGTGTAGCTTCCCCCCCCAAGACCAATCCCCCACCCGCTCCCAGATCACTTAGATTTCCAAGTACTAAATATTTTGCACCCCTTTCTCCCACTTATAAAAAAAAAATTTCTGTAGCGTAGCGGTTCCCACCCGCTCCCTCCCCGTGTACGTGCCCGCCCGCCTCCTCCCATGCACGTGTGCGCGCCCCCGGCGATCCCGCCCCCAATCCCGCCCCCCTCTCTGACAAGGACCGCATTGATGGCTGCCCACCCGCCTCCCACTTCAGCTCCCACCCACCAACGAATGCGGCCATCGATGCCCGGTGTAGATGCCCGGTGTAGAGAGGCATCCTGCAATAACCGGAAAGCAGCTGGAAGCGATCAGGATCGCTTCCAGCTGCTTTCCAAACCGAGGACGTACGCCATACGTCCTCAGGCGTTAACTGTACTTTTTCTGAGGACGTATGGCGTACGTCCTCGGTCATTAAGGGGTTAAAAAAAGAAACTAGAAATTTGACTGTGAAATAATAGCAGTCAGTTTCCTTCACACGTGTGCGTTTCAGGGCCTGCCAGGGCACAGTGTCACACCAGTGCAACTCATATCTGGTGTAATAGTAGTGTACATTAAAAAAAAAAACTAGAAATTTGACTGCGAAATAATAGCAGTCAGTTTCCTTCACGCATGTGCATTTCAGGGCCTGCCAGGGCACAGTGTCACACCAGTGCAACTCATATCTGGTGTAACAGTTGTGTACATTAAAAAAAAACTAGAAATTTGACTGTGAAATAATAGCAGTCAGTTTCCTTCACACGTGTGCGTTTCAGGGCCTGCCAGGGCACAATGTCACACCAGTGAAACTCATATCTGGTGTAACAGTAGTGTACATTTAAAAAAAAAATACAATTTTGACTGTAATAGATTGAATAGCAGTTAGTGTGTGTCAGGTCTACAGCGTCTACTCTGCCAACTTCTGCCAGTGCACAGTGCCACTCATATCTGTTGTCACAGTAGCTTGCACGCATAGTACCACTAATCAAAGAAAAAAATGGCAGGCAGAGGCAGGCCACCCCGCAGGGGCAGTCATGGTCGTGGTGCTGTGATTACCTTTGGCCCTAGAATAATGCCCAGTGTTCAGAGGCCACATACCCTGAACTCGAAAAGTTTTGAGGACATAGTTGACTGGCTAACACAGGACATCCAATCTTCTACAGCTTCCGCTCAGAACCTTGACGCACCATCCTCCTCCAGCTTAGCTTCGGGCACCTCTCAAGTTACCACTCGCCCGCCTGCCGCCACCACCAACACTAGCACCACAGCCGCTTCACTTGATCTGTCAGAGGAGTTATTTACACATCAGTTGGAAGAAATGAGTGATGCGCAACCATTATTGCCAGAGGATGTAGATAACAGGGATATGTCTCAGTCAGGCAGCATTACACACATGGACGTACGGTGTGATGAATTGATGATGATGTTGTACCCGCTTCTGCTTCCTTTGCTGAGTTGTCAGATACAAGTGAAGTGGTTGATGATGACGATGCGTCCATGGATGTCACGTTTGTGCCCGCTAGAAGAGAAGAAGAACAGGGGGAAAGTTCAGATGGAGAGACAGAGAGGAGGAGGAGGAGACGAGTTGGAAGCAGGGGGAGGTCGTCGCAAGGAGCTAGTGGCACAGTCAGACAGCATGCATCGGCACCCGGGGTCAGCCAGACAGCACGCCAATCAACGCATGCTGTTGCCACCACCAGAATGCCATCATTGCAGAGCTCAGGTCCAACCTTGTGCAAATGAGGAGTTTGTGGTTGTGCAAATGGACTGTTTGCGGTTGTTTGTGGTGCGTTAAACAGGGAGTTTGGTCTGTCACTGTGAAGCGGGGATAACCCTTACACTACCTGATCGATACAACATCCTACCTGATGTTTTAAAGCACGTTATTCCAAACAATTTAGGAATGTTAGGTGATTTATGCCGTTTATTGATTAAAACCAGACTCTGCATCAACTATGTAATTGAAGTCTATGGCGGTTCAGCCGGTTCGCGAACATTTGCGGAAGATCGCGTACGCCGTTCGCGAACTGAAAATTTTAGGTTCGCGATATCACTACATCTACAATTTACTGTATATTTCAGATGACATGACTAGTTTATTATTATACATATCTCTAATGATTTTCATTTGCAGGGAGACCTCATTTTCTAGTGCATGTTTGTCTGATGGTCTAACATAATAACTTGCAAGTGTAATACATTTAAATCCCACTTACGGCTCCATGTACGAAGCAGCGAGAGCTGATCAGGAGCCCTTGCAAGGCAGGTTCATATATGCAAGCCTGCTTCCCGCAATGTAAGAAGCAGCGGCCTTACACTAGAAATCACAGAGAGCTTGCTCACTCTCAGTGATTGACAGTCCCTTCACTTGCGCGATTGGTCATGCGAATGAAGGGGCGGGCATTACACACTCATCTGAGTGTGTAATGATACATATGGGCCAGTGGACGAACAGATCCACTGCCCGTATGCAGCAAAGACGGGTGGACAGATTAGCAAATTGAGAAGCTTATACTGAAATGTATAACTATATATGAAAATGCATATTTAATATGAGTAATATAAGGTTATGGGAAATTATTTTTAATAATTTAGATTGTTCAAACGCTTATTCAGGCACCACACATATATTTGTAATAATAATGTTATATATCTTTAAAATATTCTATTTATATTAAGTTATGACTTAACTATTTGTAAACTAGTTTTACATTGGGGTAGATTCTAGTCTTCTGGGTTCTGATAACCAGTAAATACTATCAAAATTAGTAAATGAGGTGAGAGCTTAAGTATATATATATATATTTTTTTTATTCTTAAAAGATGGTTAGCAGGGCTTTAAATCGCAGTTGTTAGATAAGTGGGTTACTGGTGGTGAGTGGTTCCTTGGGGAGGGCAATAAGTTAACGAGTGATTGGGTGGAAGAGGATGTAAGCTCAGATAGGCTTTTTTTGGAGAATAAATTAAGTTAGGGTTTCATTGTGGTTGGAGTTATTTAGTTATCCATTGAATTTGTCTAAAGTTCTCTAACAGCTATTTTTTTTTTTTTTTTTAAGAGTTTGTCCTGTCTTTATTTTGTATTGGAAATCAACTCCTATTACAGGTAAGTTTACTTAGTTGTTTTTTTTTTTTTTATTGAGGTTTATTTAAAGGCATACATCATTATAAAAAAAGAGCAATTCTTACATCACATAAAATAAGGCTTAAGTTTTACAAAATGTGTAACAGTAAAAGAAAAGGAAAAGAAACATAAAGCCAATAGTTTACACACCATGTAGGCATTATATAGATAGGATGCCAACCATCTAGAAACCTTCAAAATGATACTAAAGGTCACTCTTGGACCTCTATAAATAAAGGGAAGTATAAAAGCTAGAGAAGGCAATTATAAATAAAGGAGACCACTTATGGATCTCAGTGATAAACCTCATTTTTATAACATTTTGTAACATGCACAAGAACCTAAGGTATTGCCATAAAGCTTGGACAGTATGAATAAACATAACGAAATCATAGCACATATATGACCTTTCTAATAAAATGTAAACCTTCCTAGGTATGCCAGAGGCCACTCATGAACCTCAGATAGATAGATAATGATAATATGGGAAGGTATCCGTAGATAAAAGAGAACACTCCTGAATCTCAACTGAAAACACTGGTATAAATATTTTGTAGTGCAAACGGCTATGACTCCTGCTCATTAATTCTAAAAGCTAGATAATTGAGGGCACAACTATGCGTAGGCAAATGAGGCTGCAGCCACCAGATTGGAGTGTTATAAGGTCCAACACTGTGCAGGGTCTGCTATGTAACAAAGGGGGAAGAGGTTCTGGAGCTTGGAATGTAAATAGATAATTTTATAGGCATTATGAAGACTAAGTAGTAGTCATCAGGTCCTAGTTGCCATTAATATCAACCTAATGGGGAGCAGTGAACTATATATATACATAACTGAGTTAAAAGGGTTTTGGGGAGAAGGCTGGTGAGAATACATATAGGACAGTTACCATAAATAAAAATAAAAATAGACGTGGTTTTAAGTAACGTGACCACAACTGCCCCCGGGTTAGTTAAGCTAGCAATACAGAATTATAATGAGTTCTTCTTATAAGTACAATAATAACAGTAGATTGCAAACATATCCATTCTGTCAAAACAATAATTCTTGGTTAACTCTCAGATGCAAAACACCATCTCCCAGTTGGTATAATATATAATGTGAATTATAAAATATGCAAGCTTACTACCTTATTCTGTAGTGCACACGGTTATGACACCTGCTATGGATTCTAAAAGTTAGGTAGTTGAGGGTGCAGCTATGTATAGGTAGATGGGATCACAGCCACCAGGTTGGAGGATTATAAAATCTAACGCTGTGTAGGGTCTGATATATAGCAAGGAGGGGAGAGGCCCTGGAACATGGGATGGAGATATATATTTTTACAGGTATTATGAAGGCTAAGTAGTAGTCATCCAGTATCAAAGCGTCATTAGTGCCAGCTTAATAGGAGCCAGTGAACTATTCATACATAACTAAATTAAAAAGATTTTGGGAAGGGGGCTGGTGGGATTGCATGCAGGCCAGTTACCATAAATAAATAATAGATGTGGGTTTAAGTGACATGATCACAGCACCCACCGGACCAGTTAGGCTAGCTATTTAGAGTTATAACAAGTTCTTCCTATCAGTACAATAATAACAGTAGCATGTAACCATATTAGTGCTGTCAATATAAAAATTCTTAGTTAGCTCTCAGACATAAAAACACAATTTCCCTGTTTGTATGAAACATAATATGAATATAAAGTCTGCAAGCCTAATACCTAGTAGGAGCTATTCAGTTTGCTTAACAGAGGCCAGGCAGTAACACAAATCCATGGCAGGCTATAATAATCTTACTCTATATGTGAGACAAGAATGTGGCTAATCTCCAGACATATGCCCCCACGAAAACGCCATGTTAGTAAAAACAAACATGGCGAACCCTGCTATCTCGGCCGCTTACAGCTGAGTCACCATAGAGTACGTAGTTAGCAATTTTAAACTAGCTGGCCAAACAATAGGAAATTTTAGATGAGCCATCTTGCAAACTGAAAGAGGCTTACCACATGTGGGGACTAGGCTGAGAAGGGAGACCTAATGGTAGCGTACCCTGTGAGCTATATTGTACAAAACAGGAAGAAAACTTGTAAATAATGCCAGCCTATTTCCCCACATGAAACATTCAGCATACCTTACTCAATAATAGAATTGTCATTGATAACTAGCCGAAAGAGTGTTCAAATAAAACTGAAATCAGTCCAGAATGACGTTGCTGGAAGCCTTGAATACCAGGGTTTGAAAAAAAAGAATAGTAAAGTTAAATCAGAAGCTACAGCGACCATGTCCCTTGCGCTAAATGTGCTCTGCACTGAATCTCCATAATGAGCATACTTGCTCTTAGCCTATTCCGATGCGGTAGTTCTCCCCATGTTCCACAAGCACATTGCCGGTTGTCGCTAGGGCTAGCTCCAGGGGATCAAAAGTGTCCGTACATAAAGTTTGTGTCCTACACAGCATGGGAGACAACGATACCTCATGGAGCTGACTGATGCGCATTTCCACATGTGCTTCTAAGTGCGGCAAGCCCCTGTGTATACTCCAGGCTGAAAGCAAACACATACAGGTAAACTCTCCCTTCAGATACTGTAGTTTCAGCCTAGCAGATCTGGCCGAGTTCCGATTGTCCATAAGGGCTAAAGCTGTATTGCTGGATGCGTAGGAAGGAGCTTTCCCCTCTGTTGGGTCTGGAAGGCATATATCCCCAATCTTTTCTTTCCTCACGGATTGCTCCCTTGCAGAAACTGTGTTTGTATCAGTTACCTCTGAGCCTGAAGTAGCGGGTCTTTTTGGTAGGTAATTTGGGGAGGGCAAGAGTTTGCCGGAGACCTCACTAGCAAACACTGTGTGACAACAGAAGTTTGCGACCCTCCATGTCGGTAGACCCAGCCTCACATGTTAAAGGGGTTCCAGCTGAACTCCTTGAAAGTTGGTCATTGGTCTTCGGTATCGTCTGCTTATTGTACAGAGCTACTATGAGCTAATTGTGAATGTAGAGTGTGATTAGGGATACTACACTCTTACTCTCCTAGCTAATCCCAAAATAGAGTGTGCTAACCTCATAAAGTGCACTCTTAATTCAGAAGAAAGTGTGGGGGAGGGATAGCACTAACAAATAGCTGAGAGCCGAAATGTCTGATAAAAACTCATATGAGATAGTACATCAGTAATATGAAAAATATATGCATAAGAAGTGGACAAAATATGTGGACAAAATATGTTGATATATGTAAAAAGGTAGAAGATAAAAATGATATAGAATAATATAGAATAATGTTAAAACTGATCCAATTAATTTAAAATTGCATATCTAAGTTGCCAAATGTATATATATATATATAAGTGGATCGGATATATGTGTTCAAATAAATAAATATTTATTATAACAATGTTAAATGCAATTTAAAAATGATTCTTACAAATGATTCTTACAAATGACTCCTAAAAAAGATGCCGGCATCAGTAAAAAATATATATAACAATCTAAATGACCTCAAGAATGTACGATGAACTGATCTGAGTACATATATTAAATCTACAATCTAAATCAGACTAGAATATAAATGAGTGGCTATCTAAAATTCTAAAATTCTAAACAGAATTATTAGCAGCATATATAACTAAAAAGTCTATTATAGAAACTGCTTAATAGCAGTGTTCCCAAAATGGAGTTGATCCGTAGGTAATATTGTTACCGGTATGATCTCCTTAGAGGGTAATGTTACCAGTTTGTCAATCCAAAGACAGGGTTATGCGGTTTGATGTGGAAAGTAACTTTTTTTCTCCGTGTGACTTTACTCCGCTTAGTAGTCTGTTTTTCGCATCTGTTCACTCTCCGCTTGTGTTTGTCCGTCCTCCACAGCGGGTGTTCAGCGTTTGGAAATGTTCCCAGAGAAATCAAATTCCGGGTTAGAGTTCAGGTGAAGTCTCCAAATGGTAAAGTGCCGTTGTGCAGTGTTTAAGCCTATGAATAATAGACCTTTAAAAGCACTCTGGGTTCGTATTCGTGGGTCCTGGGGCAGGAATTATACATGCAGAGATGGCTCACCGGTGATCAGTGACCGCTCAATGTACCTGTCCTATCCACCAACGATACCTCAGCTAATAAAGAAATATAAAGTGTTCAGGGTTTAGTAAGCAAATTCTACGCATTTCAGCCTCCAGGGGCCTTTATCAAGATGCTTACTATATATTATTCTAGTCTGATTTAGATTGTAGATTTAATATATGTACTCAGATCAGTTCATCGTACATTCTTGAGGTCATTTAGATTGTTATATATATTTTTTACTGATGCCGGCATCTTTTTTAGGAGTCATTTGTAAGAATCATTTGTAAGAATCATTTTTAAATTGCATTTAACATTGTTATAATAAATATTTATTTATTTGAACACATATATCCGATCCACTTATATATATATTTTTTTGGCAACTTAGATATGCAATTTTAAATTAATTGAATCATTTTTAACATTATTCTATATTATTCTATATCATTTTTATCTTCTACCTTTTTACATATATCAACATATTTTGTCCACATATTTTGTCCACTTCTTATGCATATATTTTTCATATTACTGATGTACTATCTCATATGAGTTTTTATCAGACATTTCAGCTCTCAGCTATTCGTTAGCGATATCCCTCCCCCACACTTACTATGAGCAAATTGCCCAGTTCTTTCTCCAGGGACCGATAATGGTCATCAATGAGCTGGGTTATTTGAGATTCCCATCTTTGTAAGCCCCCCATTTGCGATAGATAGCTCAGATAGGCCGCTATTAAAAGCAAGTTGTGATTGCTAGGTGAGCAGGCAAATCCTCTTGACAAGTCTTCCATAATGTGCGGTGACAAAGGATGGCAAATTGTAAACTGCTAGAAACAGCACACACTCCTGGTGCTTACTAACGACAGGGGCCAGCGAGCATCCTGCCGGGGGGTATTTCACGTGGCTGGTGTTGAAGGCCACAGACTTCAAATAAAGCTCCGGGCTCTGAAGCCAGCAGCCATTCCAATAAAACTGGTCTCATTAAATAGCTTTCCTTTAGCAGATATATAGTATGTCAGGCTCTGGGTTAGATGCTGCATATAAAGGGTGATATTGAAGGGATTATACTGGGTGGCTGGAGCAGCTTGCAGAAGTGCGACCTGTCATGGCCGCTGCCCGGAAGTTCCCCCTCTAACAGTTATTTTATTATCTAAGTATTTTACTCATGCAGGCCTCATTGGCCTAGATGCATTAAAACTTAATTGAGCTACTTAAAACTTGAAACTGTTAATGCATAGAATGAGTTCCACTTTGACATATACTGGCATCATAAAACAATCCTTCAAAATGTTAAAGGAATATAAAACCCCAACATTTTTCTTTTGTGATTCAAGCAGAGCATACAATTTTAAAAAAGTTTTCAATTTACTTCTATTACCAAATTTGCTTTTTTTCCCATGATATTTTGTGTTGAAGAGATATCTAGGTAGGCATCTGAAGCACTACATGACAGGAAATAGTGCTGCCATCTAGTGCTCTTGCAAATGGATAACATACTTTGCAAGAGCAAAACTGCTGTCATATAGTGCTACAGAAATGGGCTGGCTCCTAAGCATATGTCATTTCTTTTCAACAAAAGATACAAATGGAATGAAGAAAAATTGATAATAGAAGTAAAATAGAAAGTTGCTTAAAATTGCATGCTCTCTCTGAATCATGAAAGAAAAAAAAATGGTTATCATATCCCTTTAATAAACAAAACAATTAAAATGAAAAAAACAAAAAAAAAAAACCAAATAAACCTCTAACATATGCACAAAAGAAATCTTGAAAACAGTTAAAGGGCCATAATACCCAAATGTTTAAACACTTGAAAGTGATACAGCATAGCTGTAAAAAGCTGACTAGAAAATATCTCCTGAACATCTCAATGTAAAAAAGAAAGATATTTTACCTCAAAAGTTCCTAAGTAGCCACATCCCATTATAAAGGACTTCTAAGCAGCATTTTAGTGTGTCTGTCCTGGGACAGCTGAAAGGATGAGCCTCGTGAACTCTCATATTATTTCACCAATCAGGTAAAGGAAGCTTACTATGAAATCTCATGAGAGTTAAGTCAAATCTCATGAGATAACAGTAAGAGTTCATGACATGGCTGCTGTTCATTTCTTCATTTTTTTTTTATTTTTACCTGCAGCTGGGAGCAGCTGAGTATAACTTTTTACACAGAACTTACTCTGCTGAGCTGAGTAAATTGTGAGGTAAAATATCTTCCTTTTTTACATAGAGATGCTCAGGTGATATTTTCCTGTCAGCTTTTTACAGTTATACTGCATCAGTTTCAAGTGATTTAGCATATGAGTATTATGTCCCTTTAAAGAGAAATGAAAGAGAAATAACAAAATAACCTTGTCAGCTTTGAAATAACAAGACTTGTCTATGAGACAAGATACTTCACTAGGTCAAAATCTTTATGGATTCCACATGCACGAAGAAGGTTTAGATGAAACAACATGGCCATGCCTTTAGAGCACTTTTGAAGCATCATGGTAAGCTCTCCTTTGCCTCTGTGAGGTTTCTAATATGTCTTTCATTCTATCAGGGAAGAATACATTGCCGTAGTAAAAAAAACATTGCTGTTGCTAAGACTTCATATTTGACGTGCAAGATATCATGTATTAGGGCACTTATAACAAATTAAAAACAGATTATGATTGGAGCGCTATTGTTAGTGTGAGGAGCCTTTTCTTTGGGGTGGGGTTTCTTTTAGAACTGATTTGTATTATTTATTGAAAAGGAGGAGCTAAATTACTTTAGGGCAATGCCCTACAAAAAGCCATTTTGAGGGATATTGCTACAATTTAGTTTAGTGTTAGTATAGCTTTTTTATTTTAGGGTTCTTTTTTAAGTGGGGTTTTTGTTTTAGAATAGACATAACTGGTTTTTCATTTTTGGTATATTTTTTTTGTAATGGTAGCTTTTTTCAGGTAATGTCTGTTTTTTTATTTTCAGGTAAGGTTAGTTTTTTTTCAGGTAAGGTTATTTTATTTTCAGGTAACGTTAGATTTTTTTTGGGTAACTTAGCGGGTGTTAGGTTAGGGGAGTAAGCTGATTAGGTGGTGTTAGGTTTGGTAGATTAGATGTTAATGGGTACATGGTGGGCATTGTGGCGGTTTAGGGGTTAAAAGTGTAGAGGGGTAGTTTGCGATGGGGGTTGCGGTGGTTTAGGTGTTAATAGTATAGATTGGTAGTTTGGGATGGGGGTTGTTGTGGTTTAGGAGTTAATAATGTAGAGGGGTAGTTTGCTATGTGGGTTGTGGTTGTTTAGGGGTTAATAATGTAGCAGGGACTTTGTGGTTGGTTATGTGGTGGTTTAGGTGTTAATAGTGTAGCAGGGACTTTGCAGCAAGCTATGTGGTGGTTTACGGGTTAATAGTGTAGCAGAGACTGTGCAGTGGGATATGTGGCGGGTTTGGGGTTATTAAAGTAGGGTGGCTTATGGTGATTAGGGTTAGTGCTTGAGTATGTGTGTTAGGTATTTTACCACTTTTCTATCTCCATTTAATTCTGTGGGGGAGTACGTTAACCTGGCCGCAATATTCTAATTTCCGCTCTTTGCATGCATTATTATGGTTATCATGTGCGAGCAAAATAAATTTTCTTTCATTTTGTAATAAGCACGCTACCAAATGCACACAAAGAGCAGAAGTCGAGCAGAGTTAGAGTGCGAGTATGAACAAACAACCCCCTCAACAGTAAAACCCACCACCCACACAACCAACCCCCCAAATAAAATACTAGCTATAAAAACCTAAGCTCCCCATTGCCCTGAAAAGGGCCTTTGGATGGGCATTGCCCTTATAAAGGCAGTTAGCTCTTTTGCCGCCCAAACCCTAATCTAAGAAATAAAACCCACCCAATACACCCTTAAAAAAACCTAACACTAACCCCCTGAAGATCGACTTACCAGGAGACATCTTCATCCAAGCCGGGCGAAGTGGTCCTCCAGACGGGCAGAAGTCTTCATCCAAGCCGGGCAGAAGTGGTCCTCCAGATGGGCAGAAGTCTTCATCCAGACGGCATCTTCTATCTTCATCCTTCCGGTGCGGAGCGGCTACATCTGTACATCTGTACAGCTGTACATCTTCAAGACATCCGACGCGGAGCATCCTCTTCATCCGATGACTAAAACAGAATGAAGGTACCTTTAAGTGACGTCATCCAAGATGGCGTCCCTTAGATTCCGATTGGCTGACAGAATACTATCAGCCAATTGGAATTAAGGTAGAAAAAATCCTATGCAATCAGCCAATAGGATTGAAGTTCAATCCTATTGGCTGATCCAATCAGCCAATAGAATTGAGCTTGCATTCTATTGTCTGATTGGAACAGCCAATAGCCAATAGAATGCGAGCCAATAGCCAATAGAATGTGAGCTAGGACATTTTCTAACTACTTGCCTTGCCAGTGGTATTAACAATAATTGTGACATTGCTATTTAATGTGTCTATTTTTTACTCCTATTTCCTCTGTATACTTAAGCCTCCCCTGGGGCGCTCCTTCATACTTTCACTATTTTTCATATATCCATCGGTACAATTTCGTTAGGCGATTGTCCAAACAGAAGTGAGCCTGTATACATCTCCATAAGTTTGGCGCTGTCCCCCTATTTCTGTATTACCAGAGTTAGAGTGCGAGCAGGAGCGGTAATTACCACTCCACTCGTAATCTTGCCCTAAAGATATTAATGACAGGAACACCAACTAATGAAATGCTGGAAAAAATAGGTAAAGGGAGCCTCAATGAATATCAAACATGGGACGAGATTACATATACGGCACATCAGGGTATTACATATACGGTGCCGGCAGTTCATAAAGTGCCGTAAGTAGGATAAACTAGCGATGTCCAGACATGAGCGTAAATACAAATTTTTGGAGTCGCCAGTGACTTATGGCACTTAAGAAACTGCCGGAGCCTAAGAAAATAAAAAAAAATGTCAAATCTCCCGTAAAAGTCTAACCCGCCTCCCAAAAATAAACCCAACATGTAAAACCCCCATATCCGCCATCAAACCCACATTGGAACTAATAATAAAAATATTAACCCCTAAACCTACAACCCCCCAAAACGCAATATGCCTAATTAAACTATTAACCCCTAATCCGTAATTCACCCACATCGCCAACCCCAACATTGCGAACTACCGACTAAAACTATTAACCCCTAATCCGCCATTAAACCACAACGCAATAAACCTATTAAACTATTAACCCCTAATCCGCCAAAGCCCACAAGGCAAATAACTTATTACTAAGCCCCCTAACCTAACACCCCTTTAATTAACCCATTACTTAAATTAAAATAAAACTAAATTACAATTAAATCTATTAACCCCTAAACTGCCAAAGCCCAAAACGCAAATACCAAATCACTAAGCCCCCTAACCTAACACCCCCTAAATTAACTCATTACGTAAATTAAAATAAAACTAAATTACAATTAAAATAAAAAACCTAACATTACTTTAAAAATAAAAATACTAAATTTAAATTAAGCTAAAATTACAGAAAATAAAAAAGCTAAAATTACAGAAAATAAAAAAAATATCAAAAATTTTAAAATTATACCAAATCCCTATGAAAATAAAAAAGTCCACCTAAAATAAAAACACCCCCTACTCTAATACTAAGATACCAATAGCCCTTAAAAGGGCCTTTTGTGGTGCAGTGCCCTAAAGAAATTCAGCTCTTTTAAGAAGGCCCATAACCCTAATCTAAAAAAAATGAAAAATGGCGTCCCTTGGCTGTTTTGAACAGCCAATAGGATTTCAGTAGCTCTCATCCTATTGGCTGATTTGAATTTGAAGAATCAAATCAGCTAATAGGAATTCAAGGGGCACCATTTTTAATCACGTACCTTGAATTTATTATTCAGTGTACAGTGGAGATAGTACGAAGAGGATCCTCCACGCTCCATGGCTCCGCAGTCACTGGTCTTCAGTTCCGCAGTCCTGGATGAAGATAGAAAGGGTCGCCGATTAGAAGAAGACTTAACCACCGGACTTTAGGAACCAGTCACCGCTTGGAAGAAGTACCAATCTGGGGGTTAGATTTAGGCTTTTTCTAAATTTTGAGGTTTTTTTTTTTTTTTAGAATAGGGTTATGGGCCTTCTTAAAAGAGCTGAATGCCCTTTTAAGGGAAGTAAAAGAGCTGAATGCCCTTTTAAGGGCAATGCCCATACAAATGCCCCTTTAGGGGCAATGGGTAGTTTTTTTTTTTTTTTTTAGTGTTAGGTTTATTTATTTTGGGGGGTTTGGTGGGTGGGGGTTTTTACTGTTAGAGGGGGGACTAACAGTAAATAAGGGTTATTGGTAGTTTAGTATTAGATTAGGGGGTATTTTTATTTTGGAGGGGCTTTTTATTTTTTATAGGGATTACGTATCATTTTTTTTATTTTTAATAATTTTGTTTTCTATTTTCTGTAATGATAGCTTTTTATTTTCTGCAAAATTAGCTTAATTTAAACTTAGTATTTTTTTATTTTTAAAGTAATGTTAGGTTTTAATTTTAATTGTAATTTAGTTTTATTTTAATTTATGTAATGGGGTTAATTTAGGGGGTATTAGGTTAGGGGGCTTAGTGATTAGTTATTTGCGTTGTGGGCTTTGGCAGTTTAGGGGTAATAGATTTAATTGTAATTTAGTTTTATTTTAATTTATGTAATGGGTTAATTTAAGGGGTGCTAGGTGAGGGGATTAGTGATTAGTTATTTGCGTTGTGGAATTTGGTGGTTTAGGGGTTAATAGATTTATTGGCATTGTGTTGTGTGGGTTTGGCGGATTAAGGGTTAATAGTTTAATAGGTTTATTGCGTTGTGGGTTAATGGCAGATTAGGGGTTAATAGTTTTAGTAGGTAGTTTGCGATGTTGGGGTTGGCGGATTTAGGGGTTAATATACTTCATAAGTTATTGCGGTGGGGGATTGCGGATGACAGGTAGATAGATATTGCGCATACGTTAGATGTTAGTTATTTTCAGGAGGTAGATATTGCGCATGCGTTAGGTGTTAGTTAATATTTTCAGGCAGTTACAGGAATTACGTTGCTCACATACTCAGCACAAGGCTTGCTGTGGCTGGCTTTGTGTGGTGAGGTGAAAATGGAGTACAATTTATCCATTTTTGCCACGTAAGTCCTTGCGCTGAATATGTGATGTGGTTCTTTGTTCGCTTATGGGAGTAAAAGTTGTGGGCGATGGGTGAAATATACATGCCACATTTATATGCGGCACAGTATATGTAATACCAAAATCATGTAAAAACTGGCGGTGCCGGCTTTTGCGGGCGACGCCGCATATGTAATGGAGCCCCTGGTCTCACCTTTACAACGAGGCCCCTTTGCTGCCTTAGGAGTATCTATAAGTCTAGAAAACTAAAAAATGTATTACACAAATATAAAAAGTCATGTTTGCTAAAGGGATATGAAACCCAAACTATTCCTTTCACAATTCAGATAGAGAATACAATTTTAAACAACTTTCTAATTTACTTCTATTATCAAACGGCTAGATTACGAGTTTTGCGTTATGAGCGGCTCAGTACTAACTTGCAAGTTATTGTCACCGCTCACCTATTATTAGGTGAGCGGTGACAATAACTTGCAAGTTATTACAGGTTTTCAGAAACCCAGCATTAGCAGGCAATATGTGAGCATTGAACAAAATTGAGCTCCATACTACACTCCAATACCAGCGTTGCTGTGAGCTGGTTTTACGTGCTCGTGCACGATTTCCTCATAGACATCAATGGGGAGAGCCGGCTAAAAAAAAGCCTAACACCTGCCATAAAGGAGCGTAAAGCTCCGTAACGCAGCCCCATTGATTCCTATGGGGAAAGAAAAGTTATGCTTACACCTAACACCCTAACATAAACTCTGAGTCTAAACACCTCTAATCTGCCACCCCCGACATCGACGACACCTACATTATACTTATTAACCCCTAATCTGCCACCCCAACATCGCCGTCACCTACATACACTTATTAAACCTTAATCTGCCGCCCCTAACATCGTCGCCACCTACCTACACTTATTAACCACTAATCTGCTGACCCCGACATAGCCGCTACCTACATTACACTTATTAACCCCTAATCTGCTGCCCCAATGTCGTCGCTACCTACCTACACTTATTAACCCCTAATTTGCTGCCCCTAACATAGCCGCCACCTACATTACACTTATTAACCCCTAATCTGCTGCCCCCAACACCGCCACCACCTACCTACACTTATTAACCCCTAATCTGCTGCCCCAATGTTGTCGCTACCTACATTACACTTTTTAACCCCTAATCTGCTGTAACAATGTCGTCACTACCTACCTACACTTATTAACCCCTAATCTGCTGCCCCTAACATTGCCGCCACCTACATTACACTTATTAACCCCTAATCTGCCGCCTCCGACACCGCCACCACCTACCTACACTTATTAACCCCTAATCGGCTGCCCCAATATCGTCGCTACCTATATTACACTTATTAACCCCTAATCTGCTGCCCCCAATGTCGTTGCTACCTACCTACATTTATTAACCCCTAATCTGACGCTCCTAATTTATTGCCAAACGTAAAAGGATCAAAAATTATGACAAGGCAAAGATGAATCAGAACAAAATTATTACAGTAATGACAGGCACATACACCTTACCCTGCATTCCAGTCCAGGTATTTTCTAACCAAGGGCCCCTTCAGAGTCCACACCACAGTCCCCAGGCTAGTCCATGTCAAAAAAAGAAAGGTTTATCATATAGGCCCCAGTGGGCCAAAAATTAGGTCAGATACACAGAGATAGTGGAAGCATCCTGAGAAGGAGGGTCTGTTTTTCTTCTCTTAGGTTGTGATCTAATCAATTGTGGATGTTGAACTTTAGGATGATCCTGGTTATTGTCCTTTGACAGAGGAGATGTGTCCAGTACGTTATCCGCAGGAGGAACAATGCTGATGTTTAGTTTCTTGGAGAAGCTGTCTAGGTCTTGAAAGTTCTTGTAGGTGACCTGAGAGTCATTGTGGGAGGCAATTAAACTAAATGGGAATCCCCATTGATAATGGATATTATTCTCTTGGAGGGCCTTTGTGATAAATCTCACCTCTTTCCTTCGCTGTATAGTTTGTTGACAGAGGTCTTGGCAGATTTGTATGGAATGATCTCTGAATGTAATTTCACATCTTGACCGCACTACTTGCCATAGGTCTTCCCACGGTTATCCAAATCCTTAAGTTTTTCCTGTAGAGACTGTACAATAGAGTCCTGTATCGATATCTGAGTGGTGTTAGAACTAACTAAATTATTGAGAGCTTCTTGGCCATCTTCAAGGTATTCTATTCTGGAGCCCATGTCATTTAGGTCCCTCTTAAGATCTCTCATTTAATCTTTTATGAAAGACTTCAACAATTCAAGGTCAGATTTGGAAAGGAGATCTGCAAGTTTGGATTGTAATATCTGCATTGTGTTATGTTGCAAAGATGGAGATTCCATCTGTGATTCAGGTACCGACTTATCCATAAGTTGGGGTGGCTTAGAGGTTGTTGCCTCCAATGTATGAAAAAAGGCAGTCACTGAGGGTGTAGACGTCACAGGTTTAACTGACTTATCAGTTCTTGGACCTTTACGGTGAGACATGTCTACACACTCCAGTGTGTATGTCAGGAAGCCCTCAAGTCTCAGTAAGCTTTATTAGGGTATAGTTTTAATTCTCTCACTGACCTCAAATTTATTTAAAGAAAGTCCCCTTGTATAGTAAGGATTTCAAGAAGGTATAAGGGCTAAGACAGGTCAAGCAGTTCGATACCAATATCCTGTTTTAGAATGGTAGTAAACAGACTTATAGAAAAAGCATTGAGGGGGCAACAAAATTATTGTTAGCAGTGGGTTATCAGTAACTGTTTACCAGTCCCTTCTCATATAGTCCACAAGTATGTAAAATTTGACTGTTATATCTGGTTGCAGTCCAGAGGAGTAAAGTGCAGGCTAATTGTCCTGCCTCAGTCACGCCTTATAGAATATTAGGCTTATTGGTCTGAGAGTTAGATTAGTCTGAGTGTATCGCATGAGAACCCCTCACCTCTCCTCACCTCTGTTTCCTTATATCTGATCATTACGTGTTGAGAGCTCCTGAGAGGAGCGGAAGACATCAGAGCAATCCCAGTCCCTGAGTGTTTCACCTATTTCCCACGTAAAGCAATTTTACTAGTATAACCAGCCTTTGGTAGATATAGAAATTCGCCACTGCACCAGGCCACAAGAGAGCGTAACATGACACGCGGCCAGCCAATCCAGCCACACTCAGCTTGGACTCACACTTAGTATTTTTCAGGTAAGAGGGTGGGAGTGACAATATACCCGTTAGTTGGAGCCTATGGACAGCAAACAAGTAGAGCAGACAGTCCACAGGGTTATTATCTTTTCATGTCTGTTAGGCTTCTTCTCCGGAGATCAGACCAAGATGGCATCTGCAGTCCCAGCAGAAATGATTAAAAGTCTGTGACAGGGATCTTCCGTATTTCAGAAATGAATCAAACTTGGCTCTCTGACCTGTCTCATATTGTAGCATGGGAGATTTGAACAAATTAGTGCCTCCACCGACCTTTTACATGATAGTTGAGCTACGACAGCTATGGAGCAGAACTAGAACACTGCCATGTCCCAGCATGGCTTGGCTCCGCCCCCCAGTTTTTTTAAGTGTTTATTGGGTTGGTTTTATTTTTAGATTAGGGGTTTGGGCGGAAAAAGAGCTAAATGCCCTTTTAAGGGCAATGCCCATCCAAATGCCATTTTCAGGGCAATGGGGAGCTTAGGTTTTTTAGATAGGATTTTATTTGGGGGGTTTGGTTGTGTGGGTGGTGGGTTTTACTGTTGGGGGGTTGTTTACAATGCCCCGCAAAAGGCCCTTTTAAGGGCTATTGGCAGTTTAGTTTAGGCTAGTGTTTTTATTATTTGGGGGGGCTTTTTTATTTTGATAGGGCTATTAGATTAGGTGTAATTAGTTTAAATATTTGATCATTTCTTTTTTATTTTGTGTAATTTACTGTTTGTTTTTGTAATTTAGTTAATTGTATTTAATTAATGTAATTTATTTAATTGTAGTGTAAGGTTAGGTGTTAGTGTAAGACAGGTTAGTTTTTATTTTACAGGTAAATTTGTATTTATTTTAGCTAGGTAGTTAGTAAATAGTTAATAACTAATATGTAACTATTCTACCTAGTTAAAATAAATACAAATTTGCCTGTGAAATAAAAATAAAACCTAAGCTAGATGCAATGTAACTATTAGTTATATTGTAGCTATCTTAGGGTTTATTTTATAGTTAAGTATTTAGTTTTAAATATGAATTATTTAGTTAATGATAGTAATTTTTATTTAGATTTATTTTAATTATATTAAAGTTAGTGGGTGTTAGGGTTAGGGTTAGACTTAGGGTTAGGATTAGGGGTTTATAACTTTAGTATAGTGGCATTGATTTTTGGGCAGCAGATTAGGGGTTAATAACAGTAATGTAGGTTGTGGCAATGTTAGGGACAGCAGATTAGGGGTTAATAATATTTAACTAGTGTTTGCGATGCGGGGGTGCAGCGGTTTAGGGGTTAATATGTTTATTATAGTGGCAGCGATGTCCGGAGCAGCAGATTAGGGGTTAATAATTTTATTTTAGTGTTTGCGATGCGGGAGGGCCTCCGTTTAGGGGTTAATAGGTAGTTTATGGGTGTTAGTGTACTTATTAGCACTTTAGTTATAATTTTTATGCTACAGCTTTGTAGCGCAAAACCCATAACTACTACCATAACTAGGCTGTACCGTTCACTTTTTGGCCGGACAGGCAAACTCGTAATAACTGCGATGTGGAAGTCCCATTGAAAAAGGACTTTTTGAAAGCTGTGGTAGTTACGTTGCGTTACGGCCCAAAAAGTGTGCGGTGCAGCTAAACCTGCAAGCCATAACTTTTTCACCCATAACGCAAAACTTGTAATCTAGCCGAAAGTGGCTTAATTCTTATTTTTATATTATTAAAAAGTCACATTAATATGTCATTTAAATCAATTTTATTAATTTATAATCTGTTTGCCATAATACTTTACCTCACTTGGAAAGCATTTTGTGTATTTACCTGTGTTATTCAAAGCAAATACGTTGCAAAGCTTCTGCCTCATTTACTGTCTAAATATCTCAGCAAACTATTTAATAGAATTACCATCTTCTATTTCTAAATGATTTGCCAAAAGAAATATGGAGATAACAGTTCTAGGAACATTAACTTAAATGATCTAGTAAAATAAATGTCAAAAGAATGTTTCTGCTATTGCCAAGAAATATAAGTATTTATTTGAAATGTCACTGTAATACGAGAACATTAGATGCTTGTTTTAGCAATGCCACTGCTATACATAACATGTTACAATTTCATGTTAATTGTTGTTTATATATTTATTTATTGAAGAAAACCCTATAAAATGATAAGAAATGTATTTTTTGTTAAATAAATGTTACTGTTTCATAATAGTACTAATTATAACTTAACAAGTTAAAAATAAAATTAGAATTGAAAGACATTAGCCTATAAAGTAAATATTCCGTTTTCAAAGCTCAGACTACTGGCGATCCTCTCTGACAGTTAAATTATACAAATGAAACATTCTAATTTAATAAACAAAACAAAAAACAAAGACTGAAATATATCTTAATGGTTCTGTGTAAATTCCTATTACCAAAAATACATAAACTATACAAGATGAGTTTAATATAGTTATAATTCCAGATAGTTTGCTTATTAGTGTAGTAAATTGAATTGATAATATTTGTTTCCACCATTGAAATGTGCCTTATCTTTTAGAAGCTCTGATAGAAATCAGTAATATTATATATCCACTAGGGTCCAAACTCGCACTACTACAATCTACTTTTATTTCAGCATTTCTAGAAAACTAATTAGCTTGATAAAATATATGGTATTTTATTAAAAAAAAATAATTGTTATCAAAAGTAAAAAAAATATATATGTGTTACAAGTAAAGTCAGAAATCTGGGTAATCCTAGGATTACCCCGGTAAACCTGACATTACCCAAGCGGCTTTGGGTAAAGCCTAATGTAATTTAATTCCCACACATACACTATTTTGTTTTCCTCAGCCTAGGGGCTTCAAGGATGGTGCCCCGCCAATCATCTGGCATCCACCCCAAGTGAAATTTAAGAAAATGAGGCCCCCGTTGAACCCCTCCCCCCAGAAGGAGGCAAAAAAATAGTGAAGATGTGTGAATTACAATGCATCATAGATATCAACAAAGGACACCAGGAAAACAAAGCACATTTAATAACAGAAGGAAATTTGAAAGTTGTTTAAAATGTCCACACTATATAAATCATGAACATTATTCAGATAGAGCATGCATGTTTAATGTAGTTGTCTCTCCTTCACATACAAAAATGTGCATAGTGAGATTAACAGCTCTGAAGCTAAAAATATTTGAGGGATCTTGCAGTACTGACAAGACTTCCTAGATCATCTTGCCCGAGCATAGAGTTTTGGATCATCAGACCCAAGTATTGCCCATCACATACAGGCAGAGAGATAAGGAAGCCCTAATGCTGCCTCACCTTTCATATGGGGCAAATTTTAATTTAATTTAATAAAAAAAATGTAAAAAATAAAATAAAAAAATCTCCATTCCCCCTACCATGTTAGCGATATGGAGAGGCAGTGTACAAAACCGCTTCTCTCCATTGTGCAACATAGGTACATTCTTCAATGGCAGAAGCCGATTTTAACCGCCACCCACTGGTTGGTAAAATTACATCATTTCAAATAAGGGCCGATAGGAGGCAGCTCATGTGCTGCCTCTTAGCAATCAAGCCAATACGTGATGGTCATGTTCTCCTGGTGATTGACAGCACCAGGAGAATGTGACCAGTGCTTCTTGGCTCCCTGGCCATGCACAAGGAAGCAGTAGAACTGGCAGGAAGCTTGAAGAGAACAGGCTACTGTCTCCTGTCCTCCTGAGCTTGGATCTTCAGTTACGATCAGCTGCTGCCTTGCCTTGCCTGAGAGTGAGACACTGAGCACTCAGGCTGATCCTACAGTTAAATTGATTGATTCTACAAACTACACAGAGCAGTAAGCAAAATAAATCTGACGATTCAGCTCCAAAACCTACTCAGCTTCGAAGCATTATTTTATATTTTTTAAAAAAATAAAATACTTACCGCTAGATTACGAGTTATGGTCGGTAAGGCTGTGCGGTGCTAACGAGCCTTTTTTTCTTACTGCTCACTTAAGCCAACGCTGGTATTACAAGTTTTCTTCAATCTGGCGTTAGCCTCTGAAAAGTGAACGCTGAGCAGAATTTAGCTCCACATCTCACTGTAATACCAGCACTGCTTACGGTAGCGGTGGTAAGCTGGCAAAACGTGCTCGTACACGATTTCCCCATAGGAAACAATGGGGCTGAAAAAAAACCTAACACCTGCAAAAAAGCAGCGTTCAGCTCCTAACGCAGCCCCATTGCTTCCTATGGGGAAATTAATTTTATTTCTGCACCTAACACCCTAACATGAACCCGAGTCTAAACACCCCTAATCTTACACTTATTAACCCCTAATCCGCCGCCCCCTACATCGTTGCCACCTACATTATATTATTAACCCCTAATCTGCCGCTCTGGACACCGCCGCCACCTACATTATCCCTATGAACCCCTAATCTACTGCCCCCAACATTGCTGAACCCTACATTATATTTATTAATTCCTAATCTGCCCCCCCAATGTCGCTGCAACTATATTAAATTTATTAACCCCTAATCTTCCGCCGCCAACGTCGCTGCCACTATAATAAATTTATTAACCACTAAAACTAAGTCTAACCCTAACCCTAACACCCCCCTAACTTAAATATAATTGAAATACATCTAAATAATTTACTGCAATTAAATAAATTAATCCTATTTAAAACTAAATACAGATAAAATAAACCCTAAACTAGCTACAATATAACTAATAGTTACATTGTAGCTATCTTAGGATTTATATTTATTTTACAGGCAACTTTGTATTTATTTTAACTAGGTAGAATAGTTATTAAATAGTTATTAACTATTTAATAACTTCCTAGTTAAAACAAGTACAAATTTACCTGTAAAATAAATCCTAACCTAAATTACAATTACACCTAACACTACACTATCATTAAATTAATTACATAAATTACCTACAATTAACTACAATTAAATAAAATAAAATAAAGTACAAAAACACTAAATTACAGAAAAGAAAAAAGAATTACAATTTTTTTAAACTAATTACACCTAATCTAATCCCCCTAATAAAATTTAAAAGCCCCCCAAAATAATAAAAATCCCTACCCTTTACTAAATTACAAATAGCCCTTAAAAGGGCCTTTTGCGGGGCATTGCCTCAAAGTAAGCTCTTTTACCTGTAAAAAACCCCCAATACCCCCCCAACATTAAAACCCACCACCCACACACCCAACCCTACTCTATAACCCACCCAATCCCCCCTTAAAAAAAACTAATACTACCCCCTTGAAGATCACCCTACCTTGAGCCGTCTTCACCCAGCCGAGCACAAGTGGACGTCCAGAGGGGCAGAAGTCTTCATCCGATCCGGCCAGGAGAGGACCTCCAGATGGGCAGAAGTCTTCATCCAGGCGGAATCTTCTATCTTCTTCCATCCGGAGCGGAGCGAGTCCATCTTGAAGACATCCGACGCGGAGCATCCTCTTCCATCCGATGGTGACTGAAGAATGAAGGTTCCTTTAAGTGACGTCATCCAAGATGGCGTCCCTTCAATTCCGATTGGCTGATAGAATCCTATCAGCCAATTGGCAAATTTGTACTTATTTTAGCTAGGTAGTTATTAAATATTTAATAGCGATTTAATAACTATTGTACCTAGTTAAAATAAATACAAAGTTGACTGTAAAATAAAAATAAATCCTAAGCTAGCTACAATGTAACTATTAGTTATATTGTAGCTATCTTAGGGTTTATTTTACAGGTAAGTATTTAGTTTTAAATAGGAATAATTTAGTTAATTGTAGTAATTTTATTTAGATTTATTTAAATTATATTTAAGTTAGGGGGTGTTAGGGTTAGACTTAGGTTTAGGGGTTAATACATTTAATATAGTTGCGGCGACGTTTGGGGCGGAAGATTAGGGGTTAATAAATGTAGGTAGGTGTCGGTGATGTTAGGGACGGCAGATTAGGGGTTAATAAAATGTAACTAGTGTTTGCGAGGCGGGAGTGTGGCGGTTTAGGGGTTCATATATTTATTACAGTGGCGGCGATGTCCGGTCGGCAGATTAGGGGTTAAAAATGTATTTAAGAGTTTGCGATGTGTATGGGCCTCGGTTTAGGGGTTAATAGGTAGTTTATGGGTGTTACTGTACTTTTTAGCACTTTAGTTAAGATTTTTATGTTACGGCGTTAGCTAGGGTGACCATATTGTCGCTTTAAAAAGGGACACATATAAAAAATACATATCTCAGGGTTCTTATACAAAACATTTCTTTAAACAGCCCTGAAAACATAGCCCTGACATATGTATTGTTCATCAGCACTTAGTATCTTCTGAAAAACTTTTATTGGAACAACATGTCAGCGACGTTTCGAGGTGTTAACCTCTTAATCATGCATGATTAAGAGGTTAACACCTCGAAACGTCGCTGACATGTTGTTCCAATAAAAAAATTTCAGAAGATACTAAGTGCTGATGGCTATTTGTTACACATATGGAAGTTGAGTAATGCAATGACACTCGTGCACTATATACCCATTTGTGCTGTAATCCCATCTTTTGGACTTTTGTGTTATATATATTGTTCAATGTGGACACATACCATGTAAAAGTTGTGCATATACTCGAAAAGAGAACACTTTCAGTTCAACACATACAGGTAAAATATATGATATAAGAAGTAGAATTGACTGCACCTCCCAGTATGTTATATATTTGATTACTTGTCAATACTGTTGTCATCAATATGTAGGTATTACTACTAGAAATTTAAAAGAAAGAATTAGACAACATCTCTTATCCTTGGAAGAGAAAGAACCTAAGACCCCAGTAGCTAAACATTTTAGAATACATGGTAAAGGAACTAAATATTTCTCTTTTGTAGGAATAGAGAGTATAAAAAAAACTGCTAGAGGAGGAAATAGAACAGACCTTCTACTCAAGAGAGAAGTTTATTGGATAATTGAATTACACCAGGAAAACAAAGCACATTTAATAACAGAAGGACATTTGAAAGTTGTTTAAAATGTCCACACTATATAAATCATGAACATTATTCAGATAGAGCATGCATGTTTAATGTAGTTGTCTCTCCTTCACATACAAAAATGTGCATAGTGAGATTAACAGCTCTGAAGCTAAAAATATTTGAGGGATCTTGCAGTACTGACAAGACTTCCTAGATCATCTTGCCCGAGTATAGAGTTTTGGATCATCAGACCCAAGTATTGCCCATCACATACAGGCAGAGAGATAAGGAAGCCCTAATGCTGCCTCACCTTTCATATGGGGCAAATTTTAATTTAATTTAATAAAAAAAATGTAAAAAATAAAATAAAAAAATCTCCATTCCCCCTACCATGTTAGCGATATGGAGAGGCAGTGTACAAAACCGCTTCACTCCATTGTGCAACATAGGTACATTCTTCAATGGCAGAAGCCGATTTTAAGCGCCACCCACTGGTGGTTAAAATTACATCATTTCAAATAAGGGCCGATAGGAGGCAGCTCATGTGCTGCCTCTTAGCAATCAAGCCAATACGTGATGGTCATGTTCTCCTGGTGATTGACAGCACCAGGAGAATGTGACCAGTGCTTCTTGGCTCCCTGGGCATGCACAAGGAAGCAGTAGAACTGGCAGGAAGCTTGAAGAGAACAGGCTACTGTCTCCTGTCCTCCTGAGCTTGGATCTTCAGTTACGATCAGCTGCTGCCCTGCCTTGCCTGAGAGTGAGACACTGAGCACTCAGGCTGATCCTACAGTTAAATTGATTGATTCTACAAACTACACAGAGCGGTAAGCAAAAAAAATCTGACGATTCAGCTCCAAAACCTACTCAGCTTCGAAACCTACTCATCTGCTCCTCTTATTCCAACTGATAGATTGCGCATTATTTTATATTTTTAAAAAAAATAAAATACTTACCACTAGATTACGAGTTTTTGTCGGTAAGGCTGTGCGGTGCTAACGAGCCTTTTTTTCTTACTGCTCACTTAAGCCAACGCTGGTATTACAAGTTTTCTTCAATCTGGCGTTAGCCTCTGAAAAGTGAACGCTGAGCAGAATTTAGCTCCACATCTCACTGTAATACCAGCATTGCTTACGGTAGCGGTGGTAAACTGGCAAAACGTGCTCGTACACGATTTCCCCATAGGAAACAATGGGGCTGAGCTGGCTGAAAAAAAACCTAACACCTGCAAAAAAGCAGCGTTCAGCTCCTAACGCAGCCCCATTGCTTCCTATGGGGAAATTAATTTTATTTCTGCACCTAACACCCTAACATGAACCCGAGTCTAAACACCCCTAATCTTACACTTATTAACCCCTAATCTGCCGCCCCCTACATCGTTGCCACCTACATTATATTATTAACCCCTAATCTGCCGCTCTGGACACCGCCGCCACCTACATTATCCCTATGAACCCCTAATCTACTGCCCCCAACATTGCTGAACCCTACATTATATTTATTAATTCCTAATCTGCCCCCCCAATGTCGCTGCAACTATATTAAATTTATTAACCCCTAATCTTCCGCCGCCAACGTCGCTGCCACTATAATAAATTTATTAACCACTAAAACTAAGTCTAACCCTAACCCTAACACCCCCCTAACTTAAATATAATTGAAATACATCTAAAAAATTTACTACAATTAAATAAATTAATCCTATTTAAAACTAAATACCGATAAAATAAACCCTAAGCTAGCTACAATATAACTAATAGTTACATTGTAGCTATCTTAGGATTTATATTTATTTTACAGGCAACTTTGTATTTATTTTAACTAGGTAGAATAGTTATTAAATAGTTATTAACTATTTAATAACTTCCTAGTTAAAACAAGTACAAATTTACCTGTAAAATAAATCCTAACCTAAATTACAATTACACCTAACACTACACTATCATTAAATTAATTACATAAATTACCTACAATTAACTACAATTAAATAAAATAAAATAAAGTACAAAAACACTAAATTACAGAAAAGAAAAAAGAATTACAATTTTTTTAAACTAATTACACCTAATCTAATCCCCCTAATAAAATTTAAAAGCCCCCCAAAATAATAAAAATCCCTACCCTATACTAAATTACAAATAGCCCTTAAAAGGGCCTTTTGCGGGGCATTGCTCCAAAGTAAGCTCTTTTACCTGTAAAAAAAACCCAATACCCCCCCAACATTAAAACCCACCACCCACACACCCAACCCTACTCTATAACCCACCCAATCCCCCCTTAAAAAAAAACTAATACTACCCCCTTGAAGATCACCCTACCTTGAGCCGTCTTCACCCAGCCGAGCACAAGTGGACGTCCAGAGGGGCAGAAGTCTTCATCCGATCCGGCCAGGAGAGGACCTCCAGATGGGCAGAAGTCTTCATCCAGGCGGAATCTTCTATCTTCTTCCATCCGGAGCGGAGCGAGTCCATCTTGAAGACATCCGATGCGGAGCATCCTCTTCCAATCGATGGTGACTGAAGAATGAAGGTTCCTTTAAGTGACGTCATCCAAGATGGCGTCCCTTCAATTCCGATTGGCTGATAGAATCCTATCAGCCAATTGGCAAATTTGTACTTATTTTAGCTAGGTAGTTATTAAATATTTAATAGCAATTTAATAACTATTGTACCTAGTTAAAATAAATACAAAGTTGCCTGTAAAATAAAAATAAATCCTAAGCTAGCTACAATGTAACTATTAGTTATATTGTAGCTATCTTAGGGTTTATTTTACAGGTAAGTATTTAGTTTTAAATAGGAATAATTTAGTTAATTGTAGTAATTTTATTTAGATTTATTTAAATTATATTTAAGTTAGGGGGTGTTAGGGTTAGACTTAGGTTTAGGGGTTAATACATTTAATATAGTTGCGGCGACGTTGGGGGCGGCAGATTAGGGGTTAATAAATGTAGGTAGGTGTCGGTGATGTTAGGGACGGCAGATTAGGGGTTAATAAAATGTAACTAGTGTTTGCGAGGCGGGAGTGTGGCGGTTTAGGGGTTCATATATTTATTACAGTGGCGGCGATGTCCGGTCGGCAGATTAGGGGTTAAAAATGTATTTAAGAGTTTGCGATGTGTATGGGCCTCGGTTTTGGGGTTAATAGGTAGTTTATGGGTGTTACTGTACTTTTTAGCACTTTAGTTAAGATTTTTATGTTACGGCGTTAGCTAGGGTGACCATATTGTCGCTTTAAAAAGGGACACATATAAAAAATACATATCTCAGGGTTCTTATACAAAACATTTCTTTAAACAGCCCTGAAAACATAGCCCTGACATATGTATTGTTCATCAGCACTTAGTATCTTCTGAAAAACTTTTATTGGAACAACATGTCAGCGACGTTTCGAGGTGTTAACCTCTTAATCATGCATGATTAAGAGGTTAACACCTCGAAACGTCGCTGACATGTTGTTCCAATAAAAAATTTTCAGAAGATACTAAGTGCTGATGGCTATTTTTTACACATATGGAAGTTGAGTAATGCAATGGCACTCGTGCACTATATACCCAGTTGTGCTGTAATCCCATCTTTTGGACTTTTGTGTTATATATATTGTTCAATGTGGACACATACCATGTAAAAGTTGTGCATATACTCAAAAAGAGAACACTTTCAGTTCAACACATACAGGTAAAATATATGATATAAGAAGTAGAATTGACTGCACCTCCCAGTATGTTATATATTTGATTACTTGTCAATACTGTTGTCATCAATATGTAGGTATTACTACTAGAAATTTAAAAGAAAGAATTAGACAACATCTCTTATCCTTGGAAGAGAAAGAACCTAAGACCCCAGTAGCTAAACATTTTAGAATACATGGTAAAGGAACTAAATATTTCTCTTTTGTAGGAATAGAGAGTATACAAAAAACTGCTAGAGGAGGAAATAGAACAGACCTTTTACTCAAGAGAGAAGTTTATTGGATAATTGAATTAAATACGAGAATTCCTTATGGTATGAATAAGAGGCTGGATGTGGATGCATTTATTGCATAAACATATTCTTTATATTATTATGGATTGGTATTTACCGTGATATATGATTATGGATTGGTATTTACCGTATGACTAAAGCAGAATTATCAGTTCTGATGAATAGCTTGAAAATTCATTCAAGAATAGGGTGATAGTTACTATAACCTACCAAAAAGGTCTTATACCTACAGTTTCTACTGCATTAAGGATCTCTTATAGTTAGATATTAAGTTACTTTAACTGTTTAAATTCTCTAAATTAATATTTTGCTAAATCCTAGGTACTCTAATTATTGATAGGTTTGGATTGACATGTATAGATAGACAGAGTATATTAATAACTAAGAGATGTCTACACTAGGGTCCATATACATTAAATTTAACTTTTCCCATCCTAAAATAAGCAAATCCAAAGGATTAAACATAAAATTAAGCAAGAACAAATAAAATTCTTGATAATATCCCATGGACTTAATGTCAACAATAATCTACTCTTCTCACCAATTTTTAGATATATCACATTATAATAATATACATACACTTATAATGGTGTGTACAGTATCTGGTTATATCTTCTTAACCTAACATCCTAGCTTTAATAGCTAGTTAGAGTTGAATTTAGTTCGAGGCATATACATACACTATAATAAAGTTACCATTTGACACTCACCTTTACTTGTGATGGTAGTGTAGATTAATATTCTTTTGGTATTTTATATTTGTGAACATATGTAAAAAATAAAATAAAAAAAAATAAAAAAAATTTTTTTTTACCAATTAAATCTGTTAGCAACAATTAGAATTGATATACTATATACAGATTATTTGCTAACTATTGGTATAGATTGCACATGCTTCCTAACTATTATAATTTATTTTTATGTGATGCTTTCTTTTTCCCTTATTAAAAAATAAAAAATAACCTAAGTATCAAAGGTCACACTTAGTGATAAGTTCTACTAATATATTCCTGATTTATTAATATTGGTTATTTTTATTTTATGTTAGCTATTTTGTAACATTGCTACTGCTTTTACTAACTGTTGTCATTATTTTTATTTCATATTTTTATTTCATTTTTATTATTGTTATAATTATTATTTAATTGGATTTATATGTATGAACTGTTTTCTAAATTGTATGTATCTAGCTAATTTTTAATTGTTAGTGAGTTTATCATCATGTATCAATATAATGCTGCACACATGGTTATATGTATATACATTCTTGCCACTCCCTGTCTTTAAGGGGGTGTGTTAGTTGTACTTTCTTCTTATTGGTGCAGCTCAGCTTTATTAGGGACTCACCTGTGGTGTCTTTTCACCTCTGATGAAGCGCAGGTACGCCTGCGCGAAACATGTCAGGTGTTCTTTTTTGCTGACTATGTCCTGTCTGGATGAATAAACACTTTTTGGTATTAACAGCACCTTGGTCGCCTGAGCAGTGTTTGCTTTTGTTTCTCATTTATATATTGTTCATATGTGTCCCTTTTTAAAGTGGCAATATGGTCACCCTAGCGTTAGCCCATAAAACTCTTAACTACTGACTTTTAAATGCGGTAGGAGTCTTGACAGGAGAGGGTGTACCGCTCACTTTTTCCAAGACTCGTAATACCGGCGTTAGGAAAATCCCATTGAAAAGATAGGATACGCAATTGACGCAAGGGGATTTGCGGTATGCTCGAGTCGCGGAAAAAAAGTGAGCGTACACCTGTACCTGCCAGACTCGTAATACTAGCGGGCATTAAAAAGCAGCGTTGGGACCTCTCAATGCTGCTTTTTAAGGCTAACGCAAGACTCGTAATCTAGGCGAAAGTGTTGTTTCTCATTCTCCATGGTGTTATCTCATGAGGGAGGGGCTCCTACTTTGTTTGTAGTCTGAACTGTTTTTCCTTTATGTTTTAGGTGTAAACCTCATCATTTTTATAATCCTCCTTGTCCCTGCATAATTTCTTGTGTTTTGCCCTTTTATGGTCTACACTAAATTTATTATTCCTGTCCTGAATATTATCATTTAATTTCTTAAAATTATCATTGGATTGAAAAATTTGTAACTTTGGAAGTAAAGTGTCAATTGAATTTTTAATTTTGTCAAGTTTGTTTTCTCTATATCTAATGAGTATTTTTATGAGTGTCATGGAGCAATCGTGGAATGCTTTGTCCAAATCAGTTGTAAACTCCACCTCTTTTAATTAGAAAGCCGGACGTTTGTATAATCTAAGGCCCCTAGGGACGATGTTGTGTAAATCATAATTGTCCAGTAGAATTAGGTCCTGCCACTCTCTTGTATCACTATTGAGAAGTTTCTCTAATTCTCTGAATAATTCTATTGGGTTGGTGTGTGGATTATTCGTTCCATTATACTGTATGTGTCACCTAAGGTGTGTGCTAGTAGGTCAGATGCCCTTTGTCTGGAATGTCTAGATGGACAATCACCAAAACTCAAATGACTCATATTGGTGAATTAAAGAATAAAATATTGAAATATTTGGATAGACAGTACAATAAAATTAGAGTGTCACGAATTGCACATGCAGCATAAAGCGTGCAATTTCCTTATGTGATGTAATATTAACAGAAATGTAAACTGTCAAACCTCCTATTATAATTACAATAACCCCAAGTGAATAAGTGTTATTTCATAAAAATTTATTTTGTTTATGTGAAGCCCATTCGTCAAAGGGGGAAAAAGAAGGGACTGTATAGTGATTAACTGTACAGTGTATTTACAGGACTTATAAAATTAAACAGCACTTAAATGTGGTGTGTAACTATCCCTATGCAAAATGAACTGTGTCACAACTTACATAATTAATAGACAAAAGTAAAGTGTCCAAAAAAGAAAAAATTTACAAAACAGTTAGTGATTCTTTAAAAAAATAGTGATTCTTTTGAGAATAACTGTGGGTAAAATGGAAAGAGTCACCTGATGGGCTATATACCCCAGAGTCCGATGGATGTATTGTGGAATCCTGTGCATGGTATCAACCTTCGCTTGTTCTCCGTAAGTTACGGCAAATCCCTCAGAGACGGATGCAGTGATCAGTGATGAGCAGGAGGTGATGTAAAATGACCCTGCGTGTGTTTGCCAAATTGAAGGTGAGTTATGTCCCAAAGAGGAGGGATCTTGAGAGAGTGTAGCCTAATCTTCCAAGGCAGTAACGTCACATACGGCAACTTACTCTAGACCAATGTATGCAAGCCCAGGAACGGAACAAAAAAGAAAAAAGCAAGAAGGTTACCTCCAAGTAAGTAAAAAGAGCTGCTGCTGGTACAAAGTGAAAAATAAAAAGCAAAAAATGAGACCAAAAATAGCAATGTCACTGCAGGCCAGGGAATAGTAGTGTAAAGACGGTATGTTTAAGATAGACTGCTTGCGGCATGGCTGGGATCAATCGATGAATCGTCTCCGTAGTCACTGTAATGGGACCCAGTAGAAACGAATTGCTGCTAGTAGTGTGAGTGGTTATTTTTCCAAACCATTCAATGCCAAAAGACTATAAAGAGAAGAAAGGACAAGCGCAACCCAACTAGGTGCAGGTAATTTAAAATACATTTAATTGGGCATAAGTGAACACTTACAAGATTTAAAAAACATAAAGATGCATTAAAACATATATTCCATTCAGTCTGTGCTTAGTTATGGAATTCCTCTGCTATCCTTTTTCACCATAGCCGTAGAAACCAAATGTGAACGAGGGTATACAAAGATGGTCAGTTCAGCAAGTCTGAAGCAATTAGGTAAATCATTTAAAGATGCTCCAGAAGGAGTATATATTCTTATAATGTTTTCTACGCGTTTCGTCAGTATACAATTTGACTTTTTCAAGAGAAAAAATTGAATGTGTAGGTAGTGCCGTTTTACCGGCTTTTATAAAGGGCCTACCTGTGATTGTAATTGCCTGAATAACCAATCCCACGCCTGCTCATGTCCAAACCCCTTCCATAGAATTTAGGGGTACATTTGAACAGGGACAGGTATTCTGTTTTGAAAATTGCCATGAAGAAAATAGTTTACATATAATGTGCAAATAGAACAAAAAAAGGTATATAAAGATACATATGTACAAAAACAGCTTCAGTATTAAGCCTAATCATACATGTGCAAAGAACAATCTCTGTTTCATAAAATCATATGCTAATATATTCAAATATGCTTTAAAAAAAGCATATGCTTAGTAATGAATCAAGATGAAATAGAATTGAGTACTTAAAAAGATACAAAAATGTCATAACATTACAAATTTAAAACACCATATTACACAATTAAAATACATTATGACACAATTAAAATGCACTGTGCATTAAATGATGCCAGATTTACATAAATGCCTGGAGATCTAATTCCATGTTTAGTCCTTGTGGGTACATACATTCTAACTGGTGTATCCAAAAGGTCTCCCTACATCTTAAAGCAAGAAGTCTATTGGTAAATTTGTTCAGTGGTATCCAATCTATGACTTTAATTTTTAAAATATCAGGGTTTGACTTGTGAAATATATGAAAATGTTCAGATACACTGTGTGTTGTGAGACCGTTTGAAATGTTGTTAATGTGTTCATTAAACCATGTTCTTATGTGTCTCTTAATTCTCCCCACATACATCAAATTGCAATTGCAAATTAGACAATAAACCAGATATGTGGAACTGCAAAAGCTTTTGAATTTTATATGAAATATTTTTGACCCATTAAAGTGTCCCCTTTTTCTATTTGATTGCACATACCGCATCTTGCACCCCCATATCTGAATGTTCCCAGTTTCTGCTGCAACCAATTTGTAGGTTTAGCAGGGCATTTATTAATGACACTGCATAATTTTGTTGGGGCCAGGATATTTTTTAGATCCTTATTCTTTCTGAAAGTGACTAAGGGTTTATCATCCAAGGAATCGCCCAGAATGGGATCTACATTCAGTGTTGCCCAGTGTTTTCTGAGAATGTTATGAATGTCTCTACTTCCCTGGGTGAAAGTGGTGATAAATCTTACATTGTTAATGCTATGCATGTTCTGTTTTGAGTTTTCTTTAGGTTTAAGAAGTGAATCCCCATTCATTTCATGTACTCTAGTTTTTGCTCTTTCTATGGTGTTTGTGTCATAACCTTTTTCTAGAAACCTTTGATCTAATAATGATGCCCCCTGATGGAATCTAATCATGTGTTTAAACCAGCATGGAAGACTCAGGGACACAATAACCAATATCATAGATATCCACATACTCCCTATCTCAGTAGCAACAAGGGGGATACTAGCCCCAATCCCTACTCCTGGCATAATAAATAACATCATTTTACTCCTCAATACTTGTGCAACAGCGGAGCACAAGGAGAGAAATCCAGGTATACACCTGACCCTAAGACTCAAAATAGATTTGAGGTATTGACAGACTCCACACAACATCCCAATAATAGAAATGATTGGAACACACAGAGTGATAAACCTAAAGGGAACCCTCAAATGAATAGAACACATGTAAACAAACATTGGGAAGAAAGTAGGAGCAGTGGTCATCAACTTCATTTTTTAGACCTTGCCGTCCCGCCTCAGGGACGACATTGAAGTCTAAAGGAAGTGGAAGATTCCACCAATTGGAATCAAAGAACTACACCAGGAAAAAGAAGAAGGGGAAGTGGGGATCTAGAGGGGGGAAGAAAGATTAAAAAATACAGATGAAAAAAAGAATGAGATAGAACGAAATAAGGCAAATATCTTTAATCTCTCTAGTAAAACTATAAGGAATGGTGAAATAAATCTCTTGTCAAAAGGTTTACATTTTGCTCCTAAGACAGCACCAGACAGGTTCCAGAATTATATTGACATTTAAAAATACATACGTACTTTGATACTAAAAAGGTACTTCATTAAGAGCACTCCATGTGTCAGACCCAATCAACAACAACTTAATGGTCTAGATTACCAGGCCATTGGAATGTTAATTCTTCTGGGAAAGACTCATTAGGGGACCTGCTAGATTTATCTATACATGATCCAGATTCAGTTATTGAACATAGCCACTTAAAGAGAAGGTCCTCCTTTTATCCATATTCAGCAAATGGCAAATACATTACTGCATTCAATAAATTAGTCTGCAGGGATTTAACCAAAGTATGGGGAAAAAAAGAAAAACAATGGGTAACAAAATACAACGATAGCTTAACTTTTGAAGAGAGGAAAACATTCAAATCTCTTCAGGACAATAGAGATATTGGGATCAGGGCAGCTGACAAGTGGGGTGGGGTTGTTATTCAGAATCACACTGACTATTTAGAAGAGGCTACTAATATTTTGAGTGATATTAGTACATATAAAAAAACTCAATTTTGATCCTGCAACTATGTATAAAAAGGAACTCAATATCATACTCAGGGACGCTAAAAATTACAATATTCTAAATTCTGATGAGTTTAATTTTTTATCTGAAACCCACCCTCTATACCAACTTGCCAAAAGTGCACAAATCTCCCATCAAACAGCCCGGTAGACCCATTATTTTGGGTATAGGTTGTTTAACCAATAATCTCTCCATCTATATTGATCACTACCTCCAAACTATTGTAAAAACCACAAGACTATATATAAATATATATATATATATATATATATATATATATATATATATATATATATATATATATATATATATAATGAGAGGAGGATGTATTCCACATGATCTGGGAATTACAGCAGTTCAGGAAATATTAGAAAAGAGTAACATGTCTCAGACACATTTTAATTTTATTATAAAAGGTATACAGTTTATACTAAATCAAAATTATTTTTCTTTTGAACAACAGTTTTACAAACAGGTACAAGGCACAGCGATGGGGACAACTTTTGCCCCATCCTATGCAAATATTTACATGCATAACTTTGAGGAAAAATATATCTGGGACAACAATCCATTTTAAGAAAACCTCATAAGATACTTCTGTTACATTGATTACCTCATCGTCATCTGGAAAGGCCCCACATCAGACTGCAACAAATTAATTTCTTATATGAATGATAATGATCACAACCTAAAATTTGTCTCGAAGTTAGACAAATCACAAGTAGAATTCCTTGATCTACAACTTTTTATTGATGAAAACAGTAGAGTAGCAGTTAAAAACTATCGTAAACCCATAGACAAAAATGGGTTTCTTAATGCCCATAGTGGTCACTTACAAAGATGGAAGATGAATATCCCTTTGGGCCAGTATCAAAGAATTAAGAGAAACTGCACTCGAGATAGTGATTCCATTAGGGAGGCATCATTATTAGATCAAAGGTTTCTAGAAAAAGGCTATGATACAAACACCATAGAAAGAGCTAAAACTAGAGTACATTAAATGAATAGGGATTCACTTCAGAAACCTAAAGAAAACTCAAAAAGAACATGCATAGCAATAACAACAAAATATTTGTCCCCACTTTCACCCAGGGAAGTAGAGACATTTATAACATTCTCAGAAAACACTGTGGAACACTAAAAGCAGATCCCATTCTGGGCGATTCCTTAGATGATAAACCCTTAGTCACTTTCAGAAATAATAATGATCTAAAAAATATCCTGGTCCCAACAAACATACTTATTGTCATTAATAAATGCCATGAAAAACCTACAAATTGGTTGCCGCAGAAACTGGGCACATTCATATGTGGGGGTGCAAGATGCGGTATGTGCAATCAAATAGAAAAAGGGGACACTTTTGGCAATTTTAATGGGTCAAAAATATTTAATATAAAATACAAAAGCTTTTGCAATTCCACATATAGGGTTTATTGTCTAACTTGCAATTGCAATATGATCTATGTGGGGAGAGCTAAGAGACACATAAGAACACGATTTAATGAACACATTAACAACATTTTAAAAGGTCTCACAACACGTGTATCTGAACATTTTCATATTTTTCATAAGTCAAACCCTGATAGTTTAAAAATTAAAGTCATAGATTGGATACCACTGAACAAATTTACCAATAGACTTCTTGCTTTAAGATGTAGGGAGACCTTTTGGATACACAAGTTAGAATGTATGTACCCACAAGGACTAAACATGGAATTAGATCTCCAGGTGTTTATGTTTATTTGGCATCATTTAATGCACAGTGCATTTTAATTGTGTCATAATGTATTTTAATTGTGTAATAAGGTGTTTTAAATTTTTAATGCTATGACATTTTCGTATCTTTTTAAGTACTCAATTCTATTTCATCTTGATTCATTATTAAGCATATACTTTTTTTTAAAGCATTTTTGATTATATTAGCATATGATTTTATGAAACAGAGATTGTACTTTGCACATGTATGATTAGGCTTAATACTGAAGCTGTTTTTTGTACATATGTATCTTTATATACCAGTTTTCAAAACAGAATACCTGTCCCTGCTCAAATTTACCCCTAAATTATATGGAAGGTGTGTGGACATGAGAAGGCATGGGATTGGTTATTCAGGCAATTACAATCACAGGTAGGCCCTTTATAAAAGCCGGTAAGTGCACTACCTGCACATTCAATTTTTTCTCTTGAAAAAGTCATATTGTATACTGACGAAACGCATAGAGAACTTTATAAGAACAATAATATATTCCTTCGGGAGCATCTTGGAATGATTTACCTTATTCCTTCAGACTTGCTGAACTGACCATCTTTTGTATACCCTCGTTCACATTTGGTTTCTACGGCTATGGTGAAAAAGGATAGCAGAGGAATTCCATAACTAAGCACAGACTGAATGGAATATATATTTTAATGCATCTTTATGTTTTTAAATCTTGTAAGTGTTCACTTATCACTTATGCGCAATTATATGTATATTAAATGACCTGCATCTAGTTGGGTTGCCCTTGTCCTTTCTTCTCTTTACTACATTATAAGGGTGTTCTGTTTCAATGTACTGGTGCTAAATTCACTGAAAATCACTTACAGTATCACATAAATTTGAGAAGTATTTAAAATCTTAAAACCAGCTCAACACAGTATTGTGAACTGGCTCAGAAGCACAAAAATTGCATGACCTTATCTGAACCATGGAAGTTTCATTTTAAGTTTGATATCCCATTAAGATGAACCGGAAGTCACAAGTGATGACACGGTTACTGTCTATTGTGGCCATGATGTAGTGTTAAGCCACAGTTTATTTGACTTATTTGCATAATGAGTAGAGGTATAATTATCTAATTGAGGAAAGGTCACCAGTCTCCAATGATCACATGTTTACATCAATAGGCTGGCAATTAAATTGAAAGGAATTAAGCAATTGCAATTCTTGTAACTGAATGCTCGGTTTCTGGTTATTTTGTATGCATTTACTAAGTTGTTTCAGGCAGATTTTGAGAATAATTAGATCAAATGTATTTTTATTTTCAGAACAGAACTTGTTACAATCTACTTTTTAGGGAAACCTTAAAGAGGCAGAAACATCCCCAAAAAAGAAAATCTGTCATCAGAAAGAAGTTGACATTTATTACAAAAATAATTTTTTTCCTTGAAGTGTAAAATATATAAAACATTTTAATGAATAATACATTGAAATAAATTCACTGCCAACTTATTTCATATAAACAGTAATTAACTGATATATGATCTTGTATATACTTTATGATTTGTGCTACTTAAAAGGATATTAAATACATTAAATAAGAGGACTATTTGCATTCATTTGTATAACATAGCATGACAAAAAGGTATCATCATTACCAGTTTTAACAGGATATATCAAACGTCTTAAATTTCAAAGCTTATATGATGTTTTATTTGAGCTTATGATGTAAGCATAATTTGTGAACTAAGGGTCAAATTCTATATAAATAGAAATAAAATTTCTATCTAACCAGTGGAGTGTTTAGCAGAGCATTTCTTACTGACACATTGCAACAATGAAGATCGCAGTTTTATTTACGGTCGTGATCGTCTGCTGCTGCTTATGTAAGTTAGCAATGTATTAATGTAGGTACCAAAATGGGTACAAAAGCATGGTGTGAATTTTATGATGCTCAAAATCAGTTTCTTTTAAAAATGGATGTAAGTAATGAGCACATTTTAAGAAATTGTTTATTTTTTATTTTGCATAATCAATTACAATTTGTTGTAAGTAAAGATTTTTTTTATCTTGACACATGTTCAACAAATGATATCTACAAACAAATGTAAAAGGTTGCATAATGTTTTTAAGAATACTGTTTAATGAAGTATTGGAAATTATACAATATTTTATGTGCATCATAATGCTTTAGATTAATTTTAAATGATAGCTTTATCCATCTTCCAGCTTCTCCCACTGTATCTTTTTGCATTAGAAAATGTGTTAACAGCTGTCAAACACATTCGCAACCACATTTTCAAGTGGATATTTCTTGCCTACAAATGGCAGTGGTAAGTCTTTATTTTTTAAATAGATGTACTAATAGTTTACAGAACAATGATTGCTATTTGACTTGACTTTTCCTTTTATAGACCAACAATCTACCCTCAACTATCAATGCCTTAACAGATGTCCTGTGTGCATATGACAGATGCAAGGTATGAGTGGTGGTTCCTTTAATAAAAAAAAAATTCTCATAGGATGGACACAATTTACTAACAGCTTCTCCAGTATCCTCAGCTGAGAAATGAGCAAGCTTTAAAGAAATCAGTTGAAACAAACTGAAGAGGCTGCTACTGATATTATAATTAGGTTAATCTATTGCAGAAAAAGACTTATGAAGCTCCCACAGTTTATGCTAGATGTTTAACTGCTTAATAAATAATAATAAAATACATAGATCTTAAACATTAATTCTCGTTCTATTCAAAGGCATCTAAATACATTTATCCCTATTATATGCCCATACAGCAATTAATATAGAACTTTATTTTCCTAGTTCATAAATATTATTTATCAACTTGAATATATATATATATATATATATATATATATATATATATATATATATATATATATATATATTGCACAGTTTGACTTTGTAAACAGCAGAAGTGTCTGTACGGTGTCACTCCAATATCTTCTTCAGCAAGTCATTGGTAAAAAAAGCAAAACTCTACAAAAAATGTAATATAATATATTATGGCCTTTGGATAATTTTGTAAATACTGATTTGGTAGAATAAAAGTTGAGGCAACTGCAAGACATGGAGCAAATTTGTTCCCCGCAGACACTAAATACTTATAAATGTATATACATGTCAACACAGTTCCTAAAACCATTTCAGTATGATATGCGCTCACTTCCAAATGCTAATTAGATAATTGAATACAAACTTTTAAAATATTGAAGAATGACGTTGAATTAAACAGCTATATTAGTTCTTGTTATTATACAGCACATATCGGTATATAAATTGCTTTGTGGTGACACAAAGGAAGAATTTTTTAGAATATACACCTATATATGGGCTGGATAAAATGTACTTATATCATGAAACGGAGTGACAAAAGAGTATACACTTTGTAAACAGCAAATAAATATAACTTTTCAACATTTCATACATTAAAAAAATATTGCAATATTAAAAAAAAAAGATTTAAAATAGCATGATAACGCATGATAGAACATGTAATTTTACTCAAAGAACACAGACATAATAGTTCTTAGTCCATTATTATGAAATCTATCAGTCACTATTAAACACATATTCTAAAAGCCCCCTTCTGTATTAATGTGTGTTAAGAATTGTTTATTAAAATGTACTTTGATGTTGTTAATAACTGTGCAACTGTGTGGAGGCTACTAACCAATTTAACCAAGATCAGGTAAAATAGCAAACACATAAAAATCCCCAAGTTGGCTATTCTAACAAATGTAAGCCTGTTGTAAATGCATTCTTTACAATGAATACTATATCCCTGTAAATATGTTTAGTTATGATGTTTTATTGTTTGAAGTAATTTGTAAATATGTTTAGTTATGATGTTTTATTGTTTGAAGTAATTTGTAATTTTGCCCACATTTTTTCTTTCATTATTCCGACAGAGCATACAATTTTAAGCAACTTTCCAATTTACTTAGTTCTCTTGGTATCTATTATTGTAAAGCATACCTAGGTAGGCTCAGGAGCTCAGAGCTAGCTGCTGATTGGTGGCTGTACTTTTATGCCTCTTTTAATTGGCTTACTGATGTGTTCATCTAGCTCCTAGTAGTGCAATGCTTCTCCTTTAATACAAGATACGAAGAGAATGAAGCAAAATTGATAATAGAAGTTAAATGGAAAGTTGAGCCGTTGAGCCGTCGAGCCGTCGCAGAGTTTCCCACTCTGGTGCTAACGACGGCTCAGAGCCGTCGCTAGCAGTCTCCCACCTTGAGGGAGATCTGGGGGCTCCCAACTGCTCCTCGTCATGCACAATGACATGATGATGTCACCACGCAACTTTATTTATACTTAACAATGTTAAGTATAGGAGCAGGGGGCATGCTGCTTAGAAGCCTGTATCTCAGGCATCTAAGCAGCTACAGACCCCCAAGACCCACCGTTGGAGAGGTAATTGCCTAGCCTTTCCAACAGTGTAAGTCTTGGGGATCTGAAAAAAAAAGTTAAAAGATGTTTTTAAAAAAAAACCTAAAAAAAAAAAACTTAAAAAAAGCTTAGCACCCAGGTGGGAAAGTGCTTAGCACATAAATGGTTAACTTTTAACCAAATTTATACAGTCAAGTTTGAACTACTTAGTCTGATTATAAGGGGTTACTGAATAGACCCCATTGTCTTGATCAGGCAAACTTAATAGACTTTTTAAAAAACTAGTTTATATACTTGAAGCATGTGTCTAATCATATTTTTATTTTTAGGATGCAAAGAACAAAAGTGAGCTCATCATAGCAATTCAAAAACTTGTTGTAAGTAATATATATAAATTCAAACTTTTTAAATAACTTATATATATATATTCTTAAATGCAGTATTCTTAGTGTAAAAGATTGTTCCAACTTTTTCAGAAATAATTTTGAATCAGTTTTAAACAATCATTGTAAACTATGGAAAGGTGAAATAAATTATCCTAAATGAGCCTTATAAATAATTTTCCTTGTATCAAACAAATAGATCAGATAAGATGACACACAAATCAGGATTTCATTTCTGTGACTTGCCATGCTAAGTGGAAAAGGTCACTATTTAAGTAAAAAACAAAACAAGACAAATTATTATTTTAATAATCAGGTTAGTTATGTCCTAACATTTATCTACAATGTCCAATACCTTTAGAGTTTTTAATTTAAAGGTGTAAAAATTATTGTGAAATATTAAATATTACTTAATGATATGTTATCTCTCTCAAGCAATAATTTTGGGTTAAAAACAACAGCTAATTTGTTCCTGTATTACATCATTGCACAGAACAGTCATTAATAAACCTGAACACACTTGATTTGCATGTGCCTTAAGTTAGTTAACCCTTCTATTTTTTTAAAACAGAAAGGTCTAGACTCTCTCTAGATCAGAGGTTTTCAGAAGAGACCAGATTTTAAGGATATCTGAATTGGAGCACATGTGAAATAATATGATGATTAGTAAACATGCACCTAGATCACGACTCTTGAGAAGTCCCAACGCTGCTTTTTAATACCCGCTGGTATTACGAGTCTTGAAATAACAGGTGTACCGCTCACTTTTTTGGTCAGACTCGAAAATACCACAAATCCACTTATTTCAATTGCGTATCCTTTCTATGGGACTTGCATAACGCCGGTATTACGAGTCTTCCAAAAAGTGAGCAGTACAGCCTCTCCTGTCAAGACTGAGACCGCATTTAAAAGTCAGTAGTAAAGAGTTTTATGGGCTAACGCCGTAGTATAAAACTCTTAACTAAAGTGCTAAAAAGTACACTAACACCCATAAACTACCTATTAAACCCTAAACCGAGGCCCCCTTACATCGCAAACACTTAAAGAAATATTTTTAAACCCTAATCTGCCGAACCGGACGTCACCACCACTATAAAAAATATATTAACCCCTAAACCGCCGCACTCCCGTATTGCAAAGACTAGTTTAATTTTATTAACCCCTAATCTGCCATCCCTAACATCGCCGACACCTACCTACATTTATTAACCCCTAATCTGCCGCCCCCAACGTCGCCGCAACTATATTAAACTTATTAACCCCTAAATCTAAGTCTAACCCTAACCCTAACACCCCCCCTAATTTAAAAATAATTTAAATAAATCTAAATAAAATAACTATCATTAACTAAATTATTCCTATTAAAAACTAAATACTTTCCTATAAAATAAACCCTAAGCTAGCTACAATATAACTAATAGTTATATTGAAGCTAGCTTAGGATTTATTTTTATTTTACAGGCAACTTTGTATTTATTTTAACTAGGTAGAATAGTTATTAAATAGTTATTAACTATTTAATAGCTACCTAGTTAAAATAAATTCAAATTTACCTGTAAAATAAATCCTAACCTGTTACAATTACACCTAACACTACACTATATAATTACCTAAACTAAATTCAATGAAATACAATTTAAAAAAAGTATCTAAAGCATGAAAAAAACACTAAATTACAGTAAATAATTTAAACTAATTACACCTAATCTAATCCCCCTAATAAAATAATAAAGCCCCCCAAAATAATAAAAAGCCCTACACTATACTAAATTACAAATAGCCCTTAAAAGGGCCTTTTGCGGGGCATTTCCCCAAAGTAATCAGCTCTATTACCTGTAAAAAAGAGTACAATACCCCTCCAACATTAAAACCCACCACCCACACACCCAACCCTACTCTAAAACCCACCCAATACCCCCTTAATAAAACCTAACACTAACACCTTGAAGATCACCCTACCTTGAGAAGTCTTCACCCAGCCGGACCGAAGTCCTCAACAAAGCCAGGCAAAGTGGTCCTCCAGATGGGCAGAAGTCTTCATCGAAGCTGGGCAGAAGAGGTCCTCCAGATGCAATCAGCCAATAGGATTGAGCTTGCATTCTATTGGCTGATCCAATCAGCCAATAGAATGCCAGCTCAATCCTATTGGCTCATTGGATCAGCCAATAAGATTGAACTTCAATCCTATTGGCTGATTGCATCAGCCAATAGGATTTTTTCTACCTTAATTCCGATTGGCTGATAGAATTCTATCAGCCAATCGGAATTCAAGGGACGCCATCACGGATGACGTCATTTAAAGGAACCTTCATTCTTCAGTTGGACTTCGTTTGAAGAGGATGCTCCGCATTGGATGTCTTGAAGATGGAGCCGCTCCGAGCAGGATGGATGAAGATAGAAGATGCCGTCTGGATGAAGACTTCTGCCCGTCTGGTGGACCTCTTCTGCCAGGCTTCAATGAAGACTTCTGCCCATCTGGAGGACCACTTTGCCCGGCTTTGTTGAGGACTTCAGCCCGGCTGGGTGAAGACTTCTCAAGGTAGGGTGATCTTCAAGGGGTTAGTGTTAGGTTTTATAAAGGGGGTATTGGGTGGGTTTTAGAGTAGGGTTGGGTGTGTGGGTGGTGGGTATTAATGTTGGGGGGGTATTGTACTTGTTTTTTTACAGGTAATAGAGCTGATTACTTTGGGGCAATGCCCAGCAAAAGGCCCTTTTAAGGGCTATTTGTAATTTAGTATAGGGTAGGGCTTTTTATTATTTTTGGGGGCTTTTTTATTTTATTAGGGGGATTAGATTAGGTGTAATTAGTTTAAAAAACTTGTAATTATTTTATTATTTTCTGTAATTTAGTGATTGTTTTTTTTCGTACTTTAGATAATTTTGTTTAATTGTATTTAATTATAGTTAATTTAGGGAATTTATTTAATTATAGTGTAGTGTTAGGTGTAATTGTAACTTAGGTTAGGATTTATTTTACAGGTAAATTTGAATTTATTTTAACTAGGTAGCTATTAAATAATTAATAACTATTTAACAACTTTTGTACCTAGTTAAAATAAATACAAAGTTGCCTGTAAAATAAAAATAAATCCTAAACTAGCTACAATGTAACTCTTAGTTATATTGTAGCTATCTTAGGGTTTATTTTGTAGGTAATTATTTAGTTTTAAATAGGAATAATTTAATTACTTGTAGTTATTTTATTTAGGTTTATTTAAATTATATTTAAGTTAGGGGGTGTAAGGGTTAGGGTTAGACTTATATTTAGGGGTTAATAACTTTAATATAGTGGGGGCGACGTTGGGGGTGGCAGATTAGGGGTTAATAAGTGTAGGTAGGTTGCGGCGACATTGGGGGTGGCAGATTAGGGGTTAATAAATATAATGTAGGTATCAGTGATGTTGGGGGCGGCAGATTAGGGGTTCATAAGTATAATGTAGGTGGCGGCGGTGTCCGGAGCGGCAGATTAGGGGTTAATAATATAATGCAGGTGTCGGCGATGTCGGGGGCGGCAGATTAGGGGTTAATAAGTGTAAGATTAGGGGTGTTTAGACTCAGGGTTCATGTTATGGTGTTAGGTGTAGACATAAATGTATTTTCCCATAGTAATCAATGGGACTGAGTTAAGAGCTGAACGCTGCTTTTTTGCAGGTGTTAGGTTTTTTTTCAGCCGGCTCTCCCCCATTGATTATGTTGGGGAAATCGTGCAAGAGCACGTTTTGCCAGCTCACCGCTACCATAAGCAGCGCTGGTATTGAGGTGAGATGTGGAGCTAAATTTTGCTCTATGCTCACTTTTTTGCGGCTAACGCCGGGTTTGTAAAAGCCGTAATACCAGCGTTGTCTGTAGGTGAGCAGTGAGGGAAAACTGCTGGTTAGCACCGCACAGCATTACCGACAAAACTCGTAATCTAGGCGATGGTTATCAACCTGGTCTCGGCCATGGTAATACTGAAAATCTAGCCTGTTAGGGAGCCCCTGCTCTAGATCGCTCTAAATAAATTAATCGGTCCCAAACATTTATTAAGCCACAAGCAGGGAGATAATGAAAACCTATTTATTTTAATAGTTTTTTTATAGTTTACAAAAACTGTGGAAAACGTAATTCAAATGTCATTTCTTTAAAGCATCCTAATCATTTCAGTTTACAATTCCAGATATGTAAAATGGTGACAAAACCGCTCTAACATTAAAACCCTTAAACAATGTTTTTAAACCTCACATTCTCTTTCAGGGTGTTACTGGCTGTACCCTTGGACACATTCTGGGAAAAGATGCAACAATAGTAAATATGTTTTTATTTTTTTTATATATATATATATATATATATATATATATATATATATATATATATATATATATATATACTCACAATGTCCAATATTTTAAGTTCCCTAATATTACAAAAAACTCAAGTTAAATATTTAACATGCATTTGCATAAAACCTTAATTACACTGTGACTGTGAAATAATTTTATACAAGAGTGCTTGCAATAAACCAAGGGATAGAACTTCCTAACAAATTGGGGCCTAGGTCAAAGGCATTGAGGGCTGCAAATTATAATATACTTCCTTTGACTTTTCAGCGGGTCTTTTGAGTTTTGGTCATCCGGGACGCACATTTTTATTTCTGCCTTTTCTAGGGTCAGAAAAACTATGGTACACATTCCTAGTACTGCTTTCTCCCTGGGGCCACAAAAACTAGTGTAGAGGGCCACAAAAGGCCCCTGGGCCATCTGTTGGCTATCCCTGTTATAACTTTTATATATATATATATATATATATATATATATATATATATATAAAAACATGTAGAAATGATAAAGTATGCTATAGTACTTTGTCCAACTACATTTTAATTATTTCTATCATAGTAAAATGTATTTACTAGTCACAACATGTGAATGCATTTGTAATTTGTGTGGTCAAATAGTTAAACTTGTTCAAATTAATATTGTGATTGCAATTTTCCTACATAAAAGCTTACTTTCTATTGTGAGTTTATGTTGTAAATGTTTGAACACAAGGCCATGTAACCACTAACATGTTATATGCCAAGCTTGTTGTACTGATCTTTGGATTTTGTTAAATTATAGGAATTGTGTTTTAGTACAAAAAAATTGGAAGAGGGGCAGGGAATTACATTCATAATTAAAGAGCCAATATAGTAAAAAAAATTATATATATATATTTTTTTCAACTTGCAGCTTTACAGCAGCTGAAGTAAAACTGTTCACAGAGCACTTACTCTGGAGAGCTGAAGACATTTTTAGCTAAAATATCTTCTGTTTTTTTTACATAGATTTGTTCAGGTGATATTTTCAAGTCAGCTTTTTACAGTTTTTAGGCCATCAAAACATATAATAACATCAGAACAAAATAAGCCTATGTTGTTTTTTTATGAATGTATTATGTAATAAATAGAACAAGTATTTTGTAAGAAGTTTTAGGATTTAGTAGATGGGCTGGTCTGTAGGTTTTGTTGTTCTGTGATCAATTTTGCACCTAGATATGAACTTCACATTCTATTAGAAAACAAAATAATACTAAAATATAGTTTATGGATATATTTTTTGCAGTATAGATTAGGGTAGACATCAAGCCCTGATTTTGTCCCTTTTCACAGTTACATAGTCCATCGAGTTCAAATTATACAAACCTTAATATACTTACAAAATAGCTCCAGTTGATCTTAAATTAATCCCATTAAAAGGGACAAATTTAAAGGAACAGTCAAGTCCAAATAAACTTTCATGATTCAAATAGGGCATATCATTTTAAAAAAACTTTCCAATTTACTTTTCTCACCAATTTTGATTTGTTCTCTTGGTATTCTTAGTTGAAAGTTAAACTTAGGAGGTTTATATGCTAATTTCGTAGACCTTGAAGGCCGCCTCTAATCTAAATGCATTTTGACAGTTTTTCACCACTAGAGGGCGTAAGTTCATGTGTTTCATATAGATAACATTGAGCTCATGCACATGACTTTACCGAGGAGTGAGCACTGATTGGCTAAAATGCAAGTCTGTCAAAAGAAATGATATAAGGGGTCAGTTTACAGAGGTTTAGAGACAAGGTAATTATGGAGGTAAAACATGTATTGTTATAACTGTGTTGGTTATGCAAAACTGAGGAATGGGTAATTAAGGGATTATCTATCTTTTAAAACAACAAAAATTCTGGTGTTGACTGTCCCTTTAACATAAGCAATCATATCCCTGAATTCTGTTTCTAGTCAGAAATGTATCTAAACCATTTGACAATGTATCTAAGGTATTGGCAAACAAATTTCTTGGAATAAACAGAGCTTCTGCCATCTCTGTATATGGGCCTTGAATATATTTATACAAAGTAATCAGATTAAATCTCAAGCACCTTTTTTTAGAGAAAACAGACGCATTTTGGCTAACCTCTTCTCACAGCTTAAATTCTCCATTCCCCTTATTAGCTCTGGGGCCCTTCTCTGAACTTTTTCTAATTGTGCAATGTCTTTTTTTGAGATTGTTCCCAGAACTGCACTCCATACTCAAGGTGAGGTTTTACCAGGGATTTATATAGTGACCGAATTATACTTTCTTCCCTTGTATCAATGCTTCTTTTAATACATGCTAGTTTCTTATTAACCTTAGAAGCCACTGCCCTGCATTGTGCACCCATCTTTAGCATGTTATCTGTTGGTACTCTCAAATCCATTTCCTCCTCAATTTGGCTAAATCTAGTCCCATTTAAATAATAGGTTGCATGCTTATTTTTACTTCCAAAATGTATAATCTTGCATTTTCCAGAATTAAATCTAAATTTTCCATTTATCTGGCCATTCTTTTAATTGTTGTAGATCCCCGTGTAAACCAAGTTTATCCTGCCCTGATCTAATGACCTTACACAAATTTGTATCATCTGCAAAAATAGAGATGTTGCTATTTAATCCTTGCTCTGAGTCATTAATAAAAGTATTAAAAAGGGGCCAGTAATGATCCCTGAGGGACTCCACTGATTACCTTTGTCTAATCTGAGTATGACACCTTAATTACTACTTGTTGCTCCCTGTCTTTTATCCAATTATTTATCCATGAGCTAACACTTTCAGCCATTCCCTCCATTTTGCACATTAATCTCTCATGTGGCACTGTATCAAATGGCTTTGCAGAATCCAAGTATATCACATCAACTGATTTCACTTTATTTATATGTTTACTTCCTTCCTCATAGAATCTAGTTAGATTAGTTTGACATTCTCTTAAAACCATGCTGATCTGAGCTCATAATATTGTTTACACAAATTTACTCATCAATATAATCCCTTCAAGTATTTTCCCCACTATTGATGTCAGACTAATTAGACTTTAGCTTCCTGGGTCAGCCCTGCTTCCCCTTTTAAACGGAACCACATCAGCTTTATGCCAGTCATGGGGTACTATGAGTGATCATAATGAGTCTTGAGAAATTAAAAGTAGAGGTTTGTCTATAACAGTGCTAAATTCCTGTAAAACCCTTTGGTGTTCCATATGGGCCTAGAGTTTTATTTACTGTAATATTATCCAGTTTTTTCCTTATATCCTCTAGAAAGGATACCCAGTTAAAGGTATGAGCTTTTATGTTCTAGTTTGTTTCAAAGTATCTCCCATTTGTTTCTCTCTTGTGTATACTGTAGAAAATAACTGGTTTAGTACTTCAGCCTTCTCCCTGTCACTGTTAATCACGCTACCCTTCACACATTTTAATGTATCTATATTTTCCTTCTTAGATTTTTTTGCCATTTATGTACTTAAAAAACATTTTAGGGTTTGACTTAGAATCCTTAGCAATTAATGTTTCATTTTCAATTTTGACAAATTTAATTGCTTTTTTTTCATGCATTCCTTATATTTTTTGTATGTTGAGTCTGTACTATTTTGTTTGAATAATTTAAATGCCCTACGTTTTTTCCTAATTTGTCTTAAAGGGATAATAAACACCAAAAATGTTATTGTTTAAAAAGATAGATAATCCCTTTATTTACCATCCCCCATTTTTGCATAACCAACACTGTTATAGAAATATACTTTTTACCTCTGTAGTTACCTTGTATCTAAGCTTCTGCTGACTGCCTCTTTATCTCAGATCTTTTGTTATCTATATGAAACACATGAACTAATGCCCTCTAGCTGTGTAAAAAATGTCAAATGCATTCAAATTAGAGGCGGCTTTCAAGGGCTTAAAAATTAGCATATGAGCCTACCTAGTATTAGCCCTCAACTAAGAATAACAAGAGAACAAAGCAAATTTGATGATAAAATTAAATTAGAAAGTTGTTTAAAATGACATGCCCTATCTGAATCATGAAAGTTTAATTTGGACTTTACTATCCCTTTAAGTATTAGTATGTGGCACACTGAGAAAATATATCATATCCCTACTTGAACCATTAGTTTATAGTTTTTGTGCTATATTATTATTATGCTCAAATGTTCTGTCCATTAGGTAGAAATTCTTAGAGACGTGAATGGCATTCTACAACATCTTTTAACAGCGGTGTTGCGTGTGTTGGTAAGTTCAACCTGTAAAACTCCTATTAAATAACTTAGTTTGAAAATGATAGCTGACTGTAAAAAGGATAACTTATTTGTATTCATTGAAGGCTTTATGTATTTTCATTTATGACAATGTTATGCTTACATATTCCACCCAACTAATGCTCAAAAAAGGGTTATTTATAGTTTTTTTTTTTTTTTTTTTTTTAAGAAAATCATCAATTTAAATGTCCTGACTCCATGTGGATCACTGGTAAGCTATGCTAATGTATTTTTTTTGTAATTTAATGTATGTTAAACAGGCCATTCATTGCATGACTAAAGTCTCAAGATTATAACCTCCAAAGAAGTAATTTTCCCTGAATAAGCATAGTAGCACCATTGTTAGATGTCCAGTGAAATGCCCATCACAAACTAACGCCTAGATTACGAGTTTTTGTAGGTAAGGCTGTGCGGGGCAAACAAGCCTTTTTTTCTTACCGCTCACTTAAGCCAACGCTGGTATTACGTGTTTTCTGCAAGCCGGCGTTAGCCTCAGAAAAGTGAACGTTGAGCAAAATTTAGCTCCACATCTCACTGTAATAGCAGCATTGATTACGGTAGCGGTAAGCTGGCAAAATGTGCTCGTTCACGATTTCCCCATAGGAAACAATGGGGCTGAGCTGGCTCAAAAAAGCAGCGTTCAGCTCCTAATGCAGCCCCATTGTTTCCTATGGGGAAATTAATTGTATGTCTACACCTAACCACCTAACATGAACCCCGAGTCTAAACACCCCTAATCTTACACTTATTAACCCCTAATCTGCCGCACCGCTATCGCTGACACCTACATTATATTATTAACCCCTAATCTGCCGCTCCGGACACCGCCGCCACCTACATTATACCTATGAACCCCTAATCTGTTGCCCCTAACATCGCCGACACCTACATTATAGTTATTAACCCCTAATCTGCCCCCCCAACATCTCCAAAACTATATTAAATTTATTAACCCTTAATCTGCTGCCGCCAACGTCGCCGTCACTATAATAAATTTATTAACCCCTAAACCTAAGTCTAACCCTAACCCTAACACCCCCCTAACTTAAATATAATTTAAATACATCTAAATAAATTTACTACAATTAAATAAATTATTCCTATTTAAAACTAAATACTTACCTATAAAATAAACCCTAAGCTAGCTACAATATAACTAATAGTTACATTGTAGCTATTTTAGGATTTATATTCAATTAACAGGCAACTTTGTATTTATTTTAACTAGGTACAATAGTTATTAAATAGTTATTAAAAATGTAATAACTACCTAGCTAAAATAAGTACAAATTTACCTGTAAAATAAACCCCAACCTAAGTTACAATTACACCTAACACTACACTATAATTAAACTAATTACCTAAACTACCTACAATTAATTACAATTAAATTAAATAAACTAAATTATGGAAAAAAAACACTAAAATAAAAAAAGAATTACAAGAATTTTAAACTAATTACAACTAATCTAATCCCCCTAATAAAATAGCCCCCCAAAATAATAAAATTCCCTACCATATACTAAATTACAAATAGCCCTTAAAAGGGCCTTTTGCGGGGCATTGCCCCAAAGTAATAAGCTCTTTCACCTGTAAAAATAAATACAATCTGCCCCAACATTAAAACCCACCACCCACACACCCAACCCTACTCTAAAACCCACCCAATCCCCCCTTAAAAAAGCCTAACACTACCCCCTTGAAGATCACCCAAGTGGTCCTCCAGAGGGTCCGAAGTCTTCATCCTATCCAGCCAGAAGAGGACATCCAGACCAGCAGAAGGCTTCATCCAGGCGGCATCGTCTCTCTTCATCCTTCTGGAGCGGAGCGGGTCCATCTTCAAGACATCCGACGCGGAGCATCCTCTTCATCCGACGGCCGACGACTAAATGACTGGTCCTTTAAGTGACGTCATCCAAGATGGCGTCCCTTGAATTCTTGAATCCTATCAGCCAATTGGAATTAAGGGAGGAAAAATCCTATTGGCTGATGCAATCAGCCAATAGGATTGACCTTGCATTCTATTGGCTGATTGGAACAGCCAATAGAATGCAAGCTCAATCCTATTGGCTGATTGGATCAGCCAATCAGATTGAACTTCAATCCTATTGGCTGATTGCATCAGCCAATAGGATTTTCCCTACCTTAATTCCGATTGGCTGATAGGATTCTATCAGCCAATCGGATTTCAAGGGATGCCATCTTGGATGACATCACTTAAAGGACCAGTCATTCAGTCGTCGGCCGTCAGATGAAGAAGATGCTCCGCGTCAGATGTCTTGAAGATGTGTTAAAAATTTAACGCTAGAGGAGTTGGTTTCAATACTAATTTTACATTGTAAACAGTGTTAATTCAACATTTGAATAGTGTTAAAACAATAATCCCAGAGTTTAAATTTACCACCATTAGTGTGATTTTTTTCACGAAAAATTCCGTATACACATAATAAGTGTTAAATTACACTATGTGTGCTACAAGTTTAACACTAATGGAGTTGTTTTCATACATGCCCAGATTACAGGGATAGGATACGCCAACATTTTCTTTTACGATTTGGAGAGAACATATAGCTTTAAACAACTTTCAAATGTAATACTATTATCAAATTTGCATCTTTCTCTTGTTATCCTTTGCTGAAGGAACAGCATTGCACTAGCTGAACACATTACAAGAGACAAATGTGTGCATGCGCCAATTAGCAGCTAGCTCCTTGTAGGATATGTGCATATTCTTTTAAACAAATGATACCAAGAGAACAAAGCACATTTGAAAATAAGTGAATTTAAGTGTGTCTTAAAATGACATGCTCTATCTGAATCATGCAACTTTAATTTTGACTTTCTCTTTAAGGTATTTGTATTTATTTGAACAGTATGTAGATTAAATTTAGTCACTCATCTTAAAAGAACAAGCAACAGAAAGTATCAGTTTGAACTTTTATTTATTTTTTTAATTTTTTGTTTTAGGTCCAATTCGATACATGATAGAAAAAGTCTGTACATAGGGCTCAATGATTGAAAGCTCTCTGGGCTGGCGAGATTATTAATGAATGCTCGCCAGTCCTTCTATTTCCCTGGTGGAATGATCTAAAGCCATTTTTTACCCTGAAAACAGGGTGCCTCGCTAAGGGGTATATACTGCATTTTCATATGAAATGTGCACAACAAAATTCATATTTTAAACATCATACAAAACAAATATTTGAACCATTCACACAAAAATAAGCAGGGAAAATTGTATTGTTAAGGTGCATCAAAAATCGTAACAAAGTTCTTCACCAAAAATCGTATGTTAACAAAAAAGTAAAATTAGTATGTAATTTACACAGGAATAAATCAAATTAAATATTAACAGCGTAATAATTGTAGTACACTGGATGTGCAAAAATCACACAGAAATTTGAACTTATAAATACAAAATGCAAAGCGTAATTGTTGTTTTTTTCGTAAAATGGGCTGAACATGGGCGTTCCATGGGTGTATATGATAATGTCTCACTAATCCCAGCGTAATTCTATAAAGATTTTCGCACTGCAGATATCACAGTGTTTTCTCGCCAACTAAAAGGTGGCAAGCTTTTGTCAAAACAATACGAACACTTATAACCCCAATAGAAAAACAAATGCATACTAAAATATAGGCGAATGTAAGATGCTATAAGCAGAAAGCAGCGTAATGTGAGTTATATTGACTGCAGGATTTTAATTTTAAAGTACTCCTCCTGCTCCCTGCTAACTTCGCACTAAGGAGCGAAGTTTCCCAATCCAGTGACCTTCATTACTTTTAATAGGAGCCATCTCGCAACTCGCAGGGACTGCCCCTTTTTTACGATCATTGCACCGGGGCAGCCCTACGAGTGTCAGCGAGAAAAAGAAGGTTTGAGCTGGCGAAGAATATATCATCGAGCTCATAAAAATAGCTTCTAAACATACAACAAATATGCGTCAAGTGTGATAAACATAGCAAATATATAACAATTTACAATAATCATATTAATCATGGCATGATGAGAAAATGTTGGCGCGCTGAGGGATCCAGGATAATCTACGCCCCATGTGATGTACCGGCTTTATTAACAGGTGCACAGGACAAAAATGTATCAATGCGCAGCCACACTGCCATGATAGGGAACATTGAACACAATTAAAAAGTTTTAGATATATATTTTTATTATCATTTACACTTTGAGTTGGGAAGTCAAAGTGTAAATGATATTAAAAAAAGTGTTAATGATATTAAAAGTATATATTTCATTTTCACCACCCATCCCAAGAGGCTAATACGGTATATAATTTAAAATAAAGAAAAGGAAAAATAGTTCTAAGACCGGAAATTGGATCAACTCCTCACAAGTGTTGTTATATTCAACTCACTGTAATAACACTGACTCTGACTGTTGATTTACACTGCAAGTGTTAATGTGATTAAAATTAACACCAGATTCAACACTTTTTAACTCTGATAAATTAACACTAAAAAAAACAACTCAGACTATAGCCAAAGTTTAAGTTACTGAAGAAAAATCTTTAATGCCTAGAATAATCTACAGAGTCTGTTAGAAAAGGTGCAAGCTTTAACCCCTTAACGACCAAGGACGTACGCCATACATCCTAAAAAAAATGCAGTTAATGACCGAGGACATATGGCGTACATCCTTGGTCTTGGAAAGCGGTGGAAGGTATCCTGATTGCTTCCAGCCGCTTTCCGGTTATTGCAGTGATGCCTCGATATCAAGGCATCCTGCAATAACCCCCCTTGGCCATCCAATGCTGAGAAAGCCACTCTGTGGCCCTCTCTGCATCGGACATCAATGGCCGGTATCGTTGGTGGGTGGGAGCTTACGTGGGAGGCGCGTGGGCGGCCATCAATGGGCCATATGACGTTGAGGGGGGCGGGATCGTGGCCGTGGGCAGGATTGACCGGGGGGCGCGCACGGATGCGCGTGCGTGCACGGGGTGGATGCGGGTGGGAACGGCTACACTACAAAAAACAATTGAAAATAAAAGTTGGGTAAAATTAATTTTTTTTAAAAATCGAAGTGATCTGGGAGGTGGAGGGGGGTTGTTCTTTGGGGGGGAAGCTACACTACAGAAAAAAAAAGAAAAAATAATAAAAAAGCATTTTTTTTGCAGAAACTGGGTACTGGCAGACAGCTGCCAGTACCCAAGATGGCTCCTAGTAAGGTAGAGGGGGAGGGTTAGAGAGCTGTTTGGGGGGCATCAGGGAGGTTGTGGGCTAAGGGGGGAATCCTACACATCAGCATATGTAAATATGCTAACAAAAATATATATTTTTTTAAAAATACCTTTTATTTTAGTACTGGCAGACTTTCTGCCAGTACTTAAGATGGCGGGGACAATTGTGGGGTGGGGGAGGGAAGAGCACTGTTTGGGAGGGATCAGGGGGTCTGATGTGTCAGGTGGGAGGCTGATCTCTACACTAAAGCTAAAATTAGGCCAGCAAGCTCCCTACAAGCTACCTAATTAACCCCTTCACTGCTAGACATAATACACGTGTGATGCACAGCGGCATTTCGTGGCCTTCTAATTACCAAAAAGCAACACCAAAGCCATATATGTCTGCTATTTCTGAACAAAAGGGATCCCAGAGAAGCATTTACAACCATTTGTGCCATAATTGCACAGGCTGTTTGTAAATAATTTCAGTGAGAAACCTAAAATTGTGAAAAAGTGAAACAATTTTTTTTTATTTGATCGCATTTGGCGGTGAAATGGTGGCATGAAATATACCAAAATGGGCCTATCAATTCTTGGGGTTGTCTACTACACTAAACTAAAGCTAAAATTAACCCTAGAAGCTCCCTACATGCTCCCTAATAAACCCCTCCACTGCTGGGCATAATACACGTGTGGTGCACAGTGGCATTTAGCGGCCTTCTAATTACCAAAAAAAAAAATGCCAAAGCCATATATGTCTGCTATTTATGAACAAAGGGGATCCCAGAGAAGCATTTACAACCATTTGTGCCACAATTGCACAAGTTGTTTGCAAATAATTTCAGTGAGAGACCTAAAGTTTGTGAAAAAAATTGTGAAAAAGTCAACAATTTTTTTTATTTGATCTCATTTGGCGGTGAAATGGTGGCATGAAATATACCAAAATGGGCCTAGATCAATACTTTGAGATGTCTTCTAAAAAAAATATACACATGTCAATAGATATTCCGGGATTCCTGAAAAAAAGTGGTTTGGAAATAGCAAAGTGCTACTTGTATTTATGGCCCTATAACTTGCAAAAAAAGCAAAGAACATGTAAACATTGGGTATTTCTAAACTCAGGACAAAATTTAGAAACTATTTAGCATGGGTGATTTTTGGTGGTTGTAGATGTGTAACAGATTTTTGGGGTCAAAGTTAGAAAAAGTGTGTTTTTTTCCATTTTTTCCTCATATTTTATAATTTTTTATAGTAAATTATAAGATATGATGAAAATAATGATATCTTGAGAAAGTCCATTTAATGGCGAGAAAAACGGTATATAATATGTGTGGGTACAGTAAATGAGTAAGAGGAAAATTACAGCTAAACACAAACACCGCAAAAATGTAAAAATAGCCTTGGTCCCAAACGTACAGAAAATGGAAAAGTGCTGTGGTCATTAAAGGGTTAAAGATACATTCAAGTATTTTTTTATTTGTTGCTTGTTTGATGTGAAACAGTCTGTTTCATTGGTGTAATAAAAAAGCACTAAGTAGTTGCTTATACTTAATAGAAATAATTTAAATATGTATTATTCATCTAGTTAAAAACATTTTACCTTTTATTTATTTTTAACACTACATTTGTGCTTCCTGACACAGCCCTACATGGAGGAGGGGGCCTCTGCAGGGAGCTTTATCTTAGCCTGGTGTTATAAAAGGTCTAGATTAGGGAATAGACTAGATAAAAGTGAGTCAAATTTGCTCATGCCCAGAACTGACAGATTCAAAATTTAGTTTTGAAAATCCTTTGCTCTTAAAGGGTCAGGAAACCCCAAAATATTATTTCAGTATTTGGATAGAACACACCATTTTAAACAACTTTTCAATTTACTTCTGTTCTCAAATTTGCTTCATTCTCTTGTTATTCTTTGGTGAAGAAACAGCATTGCACCACTGGCAGCTAGCTGAACACATCTAGTTAGCCAATCACAAGAGCAACTAGCTCCTACTAATGGAGGATATGTGCATATCCTCTTAAACAAGGGATACCAAGAGAACAAAGCACATTGAACATATAAGTTAATTTAATAGTGTCTTAAAATGACATGCGCTATCTGAATCATGCAAGTTTAATTTTGACTTTCCTATCTCTTTAAAACACTGGGGGGGGGGGGTAGGCTACACTGAGAGTTTCTAGGTGCACATTTTGCATACAAAAAAACACAAGTAAGTTATTTGCTGCTTTTTACACAATCTTTTTCTTTTGATATTTTGATTTAACATATGTGTTTTTAATATCTCTCTAAATTGCATTCTAGTTTTACCATTTTTAACTACAGAGGTTGCTTTAAAGCAAAAACAAATAACCTATTTTTTATTGTTAATGCTTTTGGAGTGTCCATAATGACATGTAGAAGTTTTGCAAGTTGTTAATTCCAGCTAGGGTGCGACATGATACTGGTAATGAGATGCATATTTCCTGTTACTTTGAAAATGAACTGTTTACATTCAAAATAATTATGCTTCAAATTAAAAACTTTAATATGTTTTTTCATGCAAAGATATAATTTTCATATTGTGCTCAAACCAAGATAAAAGCTTTTACATGTTTATTGTGCTTAACTTAGTTTTATATTGTACAATATGGGTTTGTAGATGTGAATATTCATTTTGCATTTCTTTTTCAGTACATTTTAGAATAATCTTTCGGCTTGACCCATATGAATTTTTAATGTTGCAAAATATCCTTGTACTCCCACAGTGTATCTTTCTGAAACTTGCTGGAAAAAAAAACCATGTACATTCTAATTGATTAAAGTAGATACAAATGTAAGGTTTTCTATTTGAAAAATGTAAAATGTTTAATTTTGAAGCAGAGTATCAAAATAAATCACACTTAAAGGGATATGAAAACCAAATATTTTATTTAATGATTCAGATAGAGCATGCAATTTTATGCAATTTTCTAATTTATTTTTATTATCAAACTTTATTCGTTCTCTTGGTATCTTTATTTGAAGGAAAAAAAAACAGGAATATAAACTTAGGAGCCGGCCCATTTTTGGTTCAGCACCTGGGTAGCGCTTGCTGATTAGTGGCTACATTTAGTCACCAATCAGCAAGCGCTACCCAAGTGTTGAACCAAAACTGGGCCAGCTCCTAAGTTTACATTCTTACTTTTTCAAATAAAGATTCCAAGAGAAGAAAGAAAAACTGATAATAGTAGTAAATTATAAAGTTGCTTAACATTGCATACTCTATCTCAATCATGAAAGGAAACGTTTGGGTTTCATATCCCTTTAAGGATGCAAATTTTGTTATATGAGAGATAATAAAATACATCTTTCTTTGATGTGGCAAGAGTCCATGAGCTAGTGCCGTATGGGATATACATTCCTACCTGGAGGGGGCAAAGTTTCCCAAACCTCAAAATGCCTATAAATACACCTCCCACCTCACTTATACTTCAGTTTTACAAACTTTGCCTTCGTTGGAGGATGGTGAAGCAAGTTGTGCTTGATTTCTTCTGTGAAAGGCGCTTCTAAGCATTTTGAAGCCCAGTTCCTCTCAAAGTACAGTGTTTAAGGGATGTGAAGGGAGTATTTGCCTAATGATGCCATGTTTTCGCCTATGGGAAATCTATTCTTAGGCTCTCTGTAAATTCGGTTGTGGGGATTCACCTGCCACCTCCCTTTACAGATCGATATTATACTCCTCTACCATTACCTCTGCTGATATGTTTCAGTACTGGTTTGGCTGTCTGCTATATGTGGATGGGTGTCTTCAGGTAAGTATATATATTTTTTGTTAAGAAACTCTCAGCTATGTTTGGCACTTTATATTTTTAAAGTTTTAAATATATATTGCATATACTTGCCATGAGTCAGGTCTATGTTTTTTCCCTTTGCAGTCTAACAGTTTTAGCATGGAAAATTATGTTTGGGAGAAATTTAGTATATTTTTTATTTTACCTGAGGTTTCAGCTAGTTGTAACTTTGGTCTGTTTTTTCAGATTTTCACGGAAAAATTAGGCTTGAGATGGCGCAAAATACTTCTATTTATTGCGTTATTTTTAGCGCGAATATTTTGGCGTTTGTTGTGACGCGAGTCACGTAATTTCTTGCATCTTAGTTGACGCAATTTTTTTGGCGCGAAATCGCGCCTGTTATGACGCAAATTGTGTCATTTCCTGTCAACCTTGGCGCCAAAAGTTTTTTTCTTAGCATTTGCATCATCTTTGTTGTATTGTCTCTCCCTCTTTTGCTCTCTGCTTTCATTTGTTACAGAGGGTTATGATATTTGCTTTTTGTTTTTTATATAAGCATTTTTTCCCATTCCTGAAACTGCTATTATGAGGAAATTGGATATTTTGTTAAATGTTATTTTTTCTTTTTTGTCTCAAACTGATCCTGACTCTGATGTTACTGTAGGAACCAAGTTGCCTGAAAACAAATCTACCAAAGCTAAGTGTGTATGTTGTAAATTGGCTGATCTTCCTTCTTCAGCTCAAGTATGTGGCACTTGTTATGAAAAATTGTTTCATGCTGATAAAGTTTCTATAAGTACAAATACATCTACTGTTAAACCTTCACAGTCTAATGTACATGATATTTCTGTAGATATAAAATATAGAGAAGGCTATGACTGCTATTCCGCCTTCAAATAAACATAAAAGGTCTCTTCCTACTTCTCATAATTCTGATGAAGTTTGTATTGACCAACAGCATACTGAAGTTATATATGTTGATGAGGACTTCTCTGGCTCAGAGGATCCTACTTCAGACTCTGAAATTGATAAATCTTCCTTTCTTTTTAAGATGGAATATATCCATTCTTTGTTAAAGGAAGTATTGTTTACTTTGGGTATTGAGGAATCTAGTTCTCTTGATAACAAGAATAGCAAACATTTGAATTCTGTTTTTAAAACGTCTGAGGTTACTCCTGAAGTTTTTCCAATTCCAGATGCTATCTCTAAATGATTACTAAGGAATGGTCTAAGCCTGGTACTTCTTTTAATCCTTCTTCTAGGTTTAAAAAATTGTATCCTTTACCTGTGTCTAATTTAGAGCTTTGGGAGAAAGTCCCTAAAGTTGATTGCGCTATTTCTATTTTTGCCAAATGTACTACTTTTCCTATGGAAGATAGTACTTCTTTTAAAGATCCCTTATATAGGAAGATTGAATCTTATTTTAGGAAGGCATATTTACATACTGGCTATATTCTTAGACCTGCTATTTATATAGCTGATGTTGCTGCTGCTTCAACTTTTTGGTTGAACAATTTAGCAGAGCAGCTATTTGATCCTGATTTGTCTAACATTGTTGTTTTACTTTAACATGCTAATCATTTCATTTGTGATGCTATATTTGATATTATTTGATTGATATTAAATATATGTCTTTAGCTATTCTATCTAGAAGAGCTTTATGGCTTAATCATGGAATGCAGATATGGTGTCTAAATCTAGATTACTATCATTATCTTTTCAAGGTAGTAATTTATTTGGTTCTCAATTAGATTATATTATCTCCACTATCACTGGGAGTAAGGGAGTTTTTCTGCCCCAAGATAGAAATCTAAGGGTAAATTTAAAGTTCCCAATCATTTGCATTCCTTTTGTCAGTCTAAGGAACAAAAAACCTCTCTTTCCCCTAAGGCCTCTGGTTCCAATTAGAGACCATCCAAAAATTGAAATAAGTCCAAGCCTTATAAGAAAACAAATACAGCCCCTAAGAATACATGAAGATGCAGCCCTCAATCCAGTTAAACTGGTGGGGGGCAGACTAAAATTATTTCAAGAAATTTGGGCAGATTCTGTCCAAAATCAATGGATTTAGGATATTGTTTCTCAGGGATATCGAATAGGTTTCAGAATAAGACCTCCCATGGGAAGATTCTTTCTTTCCCATTTTCCTAGCAAGCCCTGTGAAGGCTCAGGCTTTTCTGAAGTGTGTTTCAGACCTAGAGCTTTCAGGGGTGATTGCTCCAGTTCCTCTACAGGAACAGGGTTTGGGTTTTTATTCAAATCTGTTCATTGTCCCAAAGAAGAAGGATTCATTCAGACCAATTCTGGATCTGAAAACTTTAAATTGTTTTGTAAGAGTCCCAATTGTTTTGTAAGAGTCCCAATTCTGCCTTTTGTTCAGCAAGGTCATTTCATGTTCACAATAGACTTACAGGACGCTTATCTTCATATTCCGATTCACCCAGAGCACTATCGGTTTCTGAGATTCTTTTTTCTAGACGATCATTACCAATTTGTCGCTTTTCCATTTGGTCTAGCGACATCTCCGAGAATCTTTTCAATGGTTCTTGGTGCCCTTCTATCTGTAATCAGAAAGCAGGGTATTGCAGTGTTTCCTTATTGGGACGATATCTTGGTACTAACTCAATTTTTTAATTTAGCAGAATCTCACATGAAATAACTTGTGTCGTTTCTTCAAAGACATGATAGGAGAATCAATTTACAAAAGAGTTTCTTGATTCCTCAGACAAAGGTCACCTTTTTAGGTTTCCAGATAGAGTCAGTGTCCATGACTCTTTCTTTGACAGAAAAAGAGACGAATGAAGTTAGTGTTAGCTTGTCTAAACATTTAGTCTCTATCATTCCCTTCAGTGGCTATGTGCATGGAAGTTTTAGGTCTCATGATTGCAGCATCGGACGCAATCCCTTTTGCTCATTTTCATATGAGACCTCTTCAGCTTTGCATGTTGCACCAATGATGCAGGGATTATACTCAGATATCACACTTGATATACTTAAGTCCCAACATTTGACAATCTCTGTCTTGGTGGTTAATCCATCACCTTATTGTTCAAGAGGCCTCTTTTGTTCATCCCTCCTGGACTGTGATCACAACAGATGCAAGTCTTACAGGTACAGGGAACCTCAGGAGGCGAGATTACCAATCAATATTTTAGAACTTGATATTTTCAAAGCTCTTCAGGCTTGGCCTCTATTGAAGAGAGAGAACTTTAAATTCAATTCCAGACAGACAATATCACTACAGTGGCATATGTCAATCATCAAGGGGGGACTCTCAGCCATTCAGCAATGAACAAAGTATCTCTGATACTTTCTTGGGCGTAATCCAACTCTTGTAAAATGTCTTCGATTCATATACCTGGAGTAGACAATTGGGAAGTGGGATATCTTAGTCGTCAGACTTTACATCTGGGAGAGTGGTCTCTCCATCCAGATGTGTTTTTTCAATTGGTACAGATGTGGGGTACCCCAGAAATAGATCTGATGGCCTCGCATCTGAACAATAAGCTTGCAAGATATCTTTCCAGGTCCAAGGATCCTGAGGTGGAGATGGTAGATGCTCTTGCAGTTCCTTGGTTTTACCATCCTGCTTACATGTTTCCGCCTCCGGTTCTTCTTTCAAAGGTGATCTCCAAGATTATGATGGAACAATCTTATGTGTTTCTCAGGTTTTGGTATGCGGACCTTGTCAAGATGTCCAGTTGCCAACCGTGGCCACTTTCTTTAAGGCCAGACCTTCTGTCTCAAGGGCCGTTTTTCCATCAGGATCTTAAATCTCTAAATTTGATGGCATGGAAATTGAACACTTAGTGCTTAGTCATAGAGGTTTTTCTGACTCAGTGATTAACACTATGATACAGGCTTGTAAGTCTGTTTCCAGGAAAATGTATTATCATCTGATTTGGAAAACCTGTTTTTCTTGGTGTTCCTCTCATATTTATTCTTGGCATTCTTTCAGAATCCCTGGGATTTTTGCAGTTTCTTCAGGATGGTTTAGATAAAGGTTTTGTCTGCAAATACTTTGAAATATATATTTCTGCTCTCTCTGTCTTATTTCATAAAAAGATTGCTAAACTTCCTAAAACTCACTGTTTTGTTCAGGCTTTGATTCATATCAAACCTGTTATTAAATCTTTTTCTCCTCCTTGGAATCTCAACTTGGTTTTAAAAATTTTGCAGGTTCCTCCTTTTGAGCCTATGCATTCTTTGGATATTAATTTACTTTCTTGGAAAGTGTTATTTATTCTGGCTATCTCTTCTGCTAGAAGAGTCTCTGAGTTGTCTGCTCTCTCTTGTGAGTCTCCTTATCTGATTTTCCATCAAGATAAAGCTGTTTTGCAGACGTCATTTAAATGTTTTGCCTAAAGTTGTGAATTCTAACAACATCAATAGGGAAATTGTTGTTCCTTCTTTATGTCCTAATCCTAAGAATACTCTTGAAAGTCTTTAAAATTCTTTGTGTGTGGTAAGAACTTTGGAATATTATGTTGAGGCTACTAAAGATTTCAGAAAGGCTTCTAGTCTATTTGTTATTTTTTTCTGGCTCTAGGAAAGGTCAGAAAGCCTCTGCCATTTCTTTGGAATCTTGGTTGAAACTTTTGATTCAGTCCATTCTACTAGATCAGTTGCCATCTTGGGCTTTTAAGAATGAAACTTCAGTTGATCAAATTTGCAAAGCAGCAACTTGGTCTTCTTTGTTTGCTTCTTCGGATGCAGCCTTTGGTAGAAAGGTTCTTCAGGCAGTTGTCTCAGTTTGATTCTAATGCCTTTTATTTGAGTTTTTCTGACATTTTTAAGAAAACTTAATTATTTTTTTGGATTTAATTTCTCAGCAGAATTAGCTGTTTTTATTTTATCCCTCCCTCTCTAGTGACTTGTGGACTTCAACTTCTTGGGTATTATATCCCATACGTCACTAGCTCGTGGACTCTTGCCATTTACATGAAAGAAAACATAATTCATGTATGAACTTATCTTATAAATTAATTTATTTCATAGTGGCAAGTTCCATGAGACCAACCCTTTTTTGTGGTTATGTTTTTTTTGTATAAAGCACATTATTTTTTACCAGTTTCTCTTTTTGTATGCTTTTTACTTCTTTTTTACACCTCACTTCTTGGCTATACGTTAAACTGAAGTATGAGTGAGGTGACAGGTGTATTTATAGGCATTTTGAGGTTTGGGAAACTTAGCCCCCTCAAGGTAGGAATGTATATCCCATACGTCACTAGCTCATGGGCTCTTGCCACTATGAAAGAAACGAATTTATCAGGTAAGTTCTTACATAAATTATGTTTTATATTATTAATAATATATATTTACAAATGGAATAACACTTCCTTGTTAATTTGTATTTCTACAATTTTGAAGCATACTCTACATAAAGAATTTTCAATTTGATTTATTTATTTATTTTTAGAAACCACTGTTTGTGAAAATATCTGGAATACTGGTAAATAAAAATAGACATTTCAATATTTGCAATAACGTAATAACAAATGTATTATATATCAAACAACCTTGATTGGCGTTTACTTGTTTTCTTATCATTTTGCTTAGGCAAAGTTAGCTAAAGTACTTTCCTTCTTGACTATAGTTCTGTTTAAATATTATTATTAAGATGCATTTAGTATGTTTTTGACTATATAATACTAGTATGGTGAGAATGCTAGTATCCTATGAGAGAATTTTAAATACAGTGGTGTAGATTCAATAAAACCTGTTGGGAAACTAATATCTCAGTGAAAGAAAAACAACAACAACCTCATCTCAAATTCAAAGATATTTGTACCCACTGCTTGTGACATACATGATATTACATCCCATTATAATGAATAGATAAGCATCTATCTTGTAACTATTCACCTCATAGAAAGATCACCACTGTAAGGGATACTAGCATCATAAAAACACATTCCAAACATTATAGAATAAACCAATTAAAACAGGAAATAAACACATTCAATAAATCAGGGCGCACTAAGATATGCACAAAATAACAATTGAAAAAAGTACATAAAAAAACCTAAGACAACCTCATGGGTTTGAAACTGAAACAAGGCCCCAAGATGAAATATGTCACAGGGGTAATAATGTTAATACTAAACACACTATAAGACAAGTATACAAAATAAGTTCTTTAAAAGGACAGTTAACTCCAAAATTTGTATTGTTTAAAAAGATAGATTATCCCTATATTACCCATTCCCCAGTTTTGCATAACTAACACAGTTATAGTAATATACTTTTTACCTCTGTGATTACCTTGTATCTAAGCCTCTTCTGACAATTAGTGCTATGTTGTGCACAACCCATGAGCGTGAGCGCAATGTTATCTACATGGCCCACATGAACTAGCAGTCTACTGTTATGAAAAGCAAATAAAAAAGCATGCGTTAAGAGGCTGTCTGAAGTGGCTTAGAAACAGGCAGAAATTTAGAGGTTTAAATGTAATATAGTATATTAATACAACAATGTTGATTGTGCAAAGGTTGGGAATGGGTAGCAAAGGCATTATCTATCGTTTTAAACAATCATAATTTTGGTGTTGACTGTCCCTTTTAATATCTGTAGAGGATTGTGAGTTAATAGAGATGTTTTTTTTTATTTTTCAACTAGAATCACACCACTCATCTTAAACCCATGGACAGGAAGATCCATGCAACTGGAAAGACACATTTTCCTTTAACAAGAAAGAGTGTAAAACTTTTGCAAGGATTATTAAAGACAGGGCAGAAATATTTGAAACCAGGGGTTGGAGAATTCAAAATAGGGGCCAAAGTGTCTGGCGATCAAAAAGTTATAGGAGAAAACAGAAAAGGGACTGGTGTTCTTGGGTTGCTGACAAATGTGGTAGAAGATGTAACTAATACTGTTGGTAATCTAGTAGGTGGGTTTGGATTAGGATCTGGAGCATCTGGGACACTGAAAAATGTTGTCACTGGATCAACTGGAGCTCTTGGAGGACTAACGAGTATGGTTGGTAGAGTGAATAAAGGTATTGAAGGAATAACAGATGAGCTTGATGAAGTGACTGGAGGTCTTGGAGGACTGACAGATGGGATTAGAGGACTGACTGGAGATACTGGGACACTGAACAATGTTCTCACAGGGTCAACTGGAGCACTTAGAGAACTAACAAGTATGGTTGGCGGAGTGAATAAAGGTATTGACGGAATTACAGATGGGCTTGGTGGAGTGACTGGAGTTCTTGGAGGACTTACAAATGGGCTTGGAGGACTGACTGGAACTACTGGGACACTGACAGATTTTCTCACAGGATCAACTGAAGCTCTTGGAGGACTAACAAGTATGGTTGGCAGAATGACTAAAGGTATTGGAGGAATGACAAATGGGCTTGATGAAGTGACTGGAGTTCTTGGAGGACTGACTGGTGATCTTGGAAGACTGACTGGTGCATCGGGGACACTTACAGATGTTCTCACAGGATCAACTGAAGCTCTTAGCGGTATAACAAGTACGGTTGGTGGAATGACTAAAGGTATTGGAGAAGTGTCAGATATTTTTGGAAGACTCACTGGAACTGTTGAAAAAGGGCCAGATGATCTTGGAGAAATGACTGGAACTGTTGTAGACCTAATAAATGGGGTTGGGGGAGTAACTGGAACTGCAGGAATGATTGGATCTGCTGGAAAACTGATAGGTGGGCTTGGAGGGATGACAGAATCTGTTGAAGAACTGACAGATGGATTTGGAGAAGTGACTGAAACTATTGGTAAAGTGACAGATGGTCTTGGAGAAATTACTGGAACTGTTGTAGACCTGATAGTTGGGGATAGAGGAGTGACTGGAAATGGAGGAATTACTGGATCTGCTGGAGACCTGACAGGTGAGCTTGGAGGAATGACTGGAATGTCTGGTGTACTGATAAATGGCAGTGGAGGAACTGTTGAAAAACTTACAAGTGGGCTTGGAGGAGTGACTAGAAATGCTGGGGAAATGATAGGTGGGTTTGGAGAAATGGCTGGAACTGATGGTAAAGCAACAGATGATCTTGGACAAGTGACTGGAACTGTTGGACAACTGATAGATAGGCTTGGAGAAATGACTAGAAATGGAGGAGAAATGATAATTGGGCTTGGGGGAATGTCTGGTGCTCGTGATGGACTAGAGATGACAATGCCTATTGAAGAAATTACAGGTGGCCTTGGAGGAATGACTGGAACTGCTGTAAAAATGGTAGATGATCTTGGGGGAGTGACTGGAACTACTGGTGTAGGAATGACTGGAATGGTTGAAGAAATGATAAACGAGCTTGGAGGAATGTCTGGTGCTCTTGATGGACTAGAGAGGACAATGCCTATTGGAGAAATTGCAGGTGGCCTTGGAGGAATGACTGGAACTGCTGTAGAAATAGTAGATAGACTTGGTGGAGTTACTGGAGCTGTGGGAGAACTGATAGATGATCTTGGGGGAGTGACTAGAACTACCGGGCTTGGAGGAATGACTGGAACTGCTGGACAAATGATAAATGAGCTTGGAGGACTGACAGGTGGGCTTGTAGGTGAAGTGACTGGAGCTTTTGGACAACTTACTGATGGACAGACAGGTGGTTCTGGAGGACTGACACATGTGCTTGGAGGAGTGACTGGAGACATGACAGGTGGGCTTGGAATAGATACTGGAGTTACCGGTGGATTAACAAGGAGTTATAATGGAGGGATATCTGAAGGAAATATTAATAGTAATGAAGGATTACTGCAACCTGTTGTAGATGCTTCCTCTTCTCTTAATGGAGGACTCATTAATACCAACACTGCAACCAAGTCTAAAAACCTACTTTTTGGAAAATAGAAAAGGTAAATCACTATGTACATATTCATACTCAATGTCATCTTCTGTCAGTAATATTAATGTTAAAAATTGAGATGGAAAAGAGTAAAACTGTAATTTAATAGAATACCATAACATGCATAATAAACTATATACTATTTTAAAAAAGACACAAAATCAATGACATAGGCTTGTATATATTATATTTACTTACAAAAGTAAAGGATATGCATACCATCCAATGAGTTGTTATAAAACTGAATTGTTATTGAAATTGTTATAAGATTAAAAATGTTAAGTGAAAGCTGTAACTTTAAACTGCATATTTGTTTTTGTTTTTAAAAGTGGGGAAAGTCCAAAGTCGTAATTAAAGTGGCATACTTTGAAAAGGGTAGAGAAAAAAATAGAATAAAATCCACGCACATGTACTCACCAATATTTGAAGATGTCATTCTGTCCTAACTTTAGTTTATATATAATCTAGATTTAATTAAAGACACAAATTCAAATATTTTTCTTAATCTTTCCTTTACTCCTCAGGACAGCACTTAAAAGCATCAATAAAATACAACACATTAGAAGTAAAACAGAGAAAAAAAGCCAGAAAAATAGTGACCAATGAAAACACATTTTGAGTGGTCAGTGAAGTAGCGAAACAAAAGACCAACCAAAAGTCCAGATAGCCAAATCTCCCTTTTTCATCTATGATGCGTGGAAATAATAATTTCATTCAGCAAAACAAGATATGAGAAACAAAATAACCATTGTTGAATTACATAACAATTTAAACAGGAACTTTATGAAACTGGAAAGTCTATAATGCAAAATCTTGATGAAGGATTTGGACGCTAAGAAGAAAACTAAATTATTAGCATGAATTATTAAAATATATAGGTATGAAATATTTAGGGAAGGGAAAGGAAATAAATATAAAAGAGCAATAAGGTGGGAAAATATTTGTCTCTGTATCTTTAATAAAATCTAGATTATACCTACACTAGTTAGGATAATCAGAATTTTATTACAAGACCAGAGACTCGTATTTTGTTAGTTTTAAGTAAAATGGATTAATTAATTAGACCGTGAGGAACATAAGTAATTGGTTTAAAATAAAACTGTATAAAAGAATAATCAGATGACCAATCTGTTGCATTCAAAGTATCCTTAAGGGAGCAGGATTTAGAAAATGCTTTAGAAACAGCAGCAGCACCTCCAATTGAATGATGAGAACAATTTTGGCCTACTCCAGCCTCAGTTATGATCCATTTGACCCATCTAGGTATAGTAGTGGAAGAGACAGGTTTATGAGGAGGAATGAAATAAATCAAATGTTGATTAGAGGGAGGAGATCTGAGGGTAGATGAGTTTTATTAGTTAATATTCTTTGAAACAAAGAACAACAAATAAATTAGGATGCTCATGAAAGTAAGGGTAAAATATAGTGGGAAAATGAGTTTTAGTTCTACGAGAAATGTTAAAGGCAATACCTTGACGAAAGAATCTTTTAGAATTAAACCAATAGCCCTGACATCAGATAGTCTCTTACAAGACAGAAGACAAAGTAAAGTAGTTAGTTTAGCTGAGAGTTGTTTTAAAGAAAGAAGTTCATTAGTAGGTCAATACCTGAAAAGCCTACAGACTTGAAATTGTCGACCTACTGGGATATCGGAAATATGAAAATATAGCATTTACGGATCTCGTAAAAGAGAACTAGGTCTTGAAGAAAGATATTCGCAGGATCAGGATCCCTGGAAATTGTTCAGGCAACTAGACAAATGGAATGTTGAAGAATGAGAGGGTTCTCCTCATGAGAAAATAGGGAAAAAGACTAAGTTGATAAGACATCTCTAACAGCGAGATATACCATGGTTGAGATGGCCAAAGGGGGGTTATTAAAAGAAAAGAATTGTACATTTCTACATTAAATTTGATTGCACTCAATGAAATGTGTTTACTTTCAACTCGTAATATGTGCACTGTTTACATTGCGCGGAAATAGCAGAGAAATACCCTATTTTACTTGCCCACTACAGATAGCGTGCCACTCGTAATCTAGCCCTAAGAAAAAAAAAAAAAATTAATCCACTCTCAAATTAAGTTAGGGTCTAGAATGGAATAATTGGTTATGACTTCTTCAGATAAAAATAAAACATTTTTTTTAATAATTTATACTGACAATATTTGATAATATTTGAGAAATCTGTCTGGCTCATGGTGAATATTAGATTTAGGAAAAGCGACAAAGAAGATTTGTTTGCCAGTTCTAGACAAAGGCATTCAAAATATAAATTTCTTCTAGTTTGTTTATCTAAGGGTTTCCTAATATAGTGGTTTAGGAATTTAGTGACCCTTCTAGACGGGCACCATTGTGTAGAATGAGGGTGTTGTAAATAAAAAGGTTTTAAATGAGGAATACCTAAGTTATTAATTTAAATATGTTTATAATTTTAGAAAACATTTTTGGGATCTTTTATTTTTTGTAGAGAAATCTGAATCCTCCAAAAATTCAGGGGAATAAATAGACTACCAAAATTCATTATCAGATTCTGAAAAGGATTCTGCTGACTCTGTTTTAAAATGAAAGTCTATGTGAGGCTTTCTTTTATTAGATTTAAAAACAAAATTATTCTCTGTGTCAGAGGAAGAAATTATATCAGTAGTAGAAGTTAAAGGTTAAAGGGACAGTAAAGTCAAAAATAAACTTTCATGATTTAGATAGAGTGTGCAAATTTAAGCAACGTTCCTGATTACTTATGTTATCAAATTTGCTTTGTTCTTTTGATATCCTCTGTTAAAGGCTAAACCTAGGTGGGCTGGTATAAGCTCAGGAGTGTGCACATATCTTTAGCAGTCTATGGTATTAGTGTACTGTATGTAACTATGTAAAACATTGCTATAAACAATGTTGCAAACACTGCTGCCAGATGGTTTAAGACACATGCACGCTCCTAAACTCAAAAAGGGTTACTCAAAGGATTCCAAGAGTCTGAAGTAAGCAAAATTGATAACAGAAGTATACTGGAAAGTTGTTTAAAATGTCATGCTCTATCCATTCAATTTAAGTTTAATTTTGACTTTACTGTCCCTTTAAGTTGTTTTGTTCTCTGAACTGCACAGACATAATGCCCCTTTAGCAGATTTCTTAGTAGGCAGTTTATTAGGAATATGTTTCCTCTTTTTAGTTGCTTTTTTAGACATATTTGGATTTAACTTCTTAACAGATGTTATGACATTCTGCATCTGATTATTACATTGTTATCTTTTCTATGGAAGAATAGATCACTGGTTGGACAGATTTTCTGAATATAATAAAAAAAGATATAATAAAAAAAAGTTAAAATTAGTTTAAAAATGAATTGAATTTAATACATTTTTATGTAGATTGAAAACTGAAATAAAAAACACAAGGCACTTGATGTAATGGAAGTGGGGAAAAAGAGGAAAGGCGGGAAAAACAAGAGAAAATGGCACAAACGTAAAATAAAAATGGAGAATAAAAGGACATAAAAAAGAATGGTAAGAAAACATTAAGGCAAATAAAGCAAAAAAGAGCAGAGAGATAGGAGAGGCAAGATAGAAATGAGCAAAGTAAATTAAAGGGGAAAATATAGTTATATAAGCAAAATAACTAAAATAAAAAATGTATTTACATATATATTTATGTGTTAATAAGTATCTATACACATATTAACACATAAAGATATATGTATATAAAAATAAAGATATATATTTAAATGGAGCACACAGTTCCCATAGACCGCAATGTAAAGGCACTTTTCAGTGCTGTTTTTTTTATCTAACCCTCCATGCCGTCAACTTTTAACTGCCAAAGTGCAGTTGTTTTGTTATGGAAAGAAAAATGCTACATTTTTTTCATTAAAAAAACTAAAAGACCTTCTATTTTTGGGGCATTTGGGTAACTTTTAGAAAATTAATCAGAGATCTGATCTCTGGTTTATTTTCGGAGCACTGATTGCTACTGCAAGCTCACGGTAGCATTAACCAGCCACTTGTAATGCAATAAATTAGCGCACCACTTGTAAGCTAGCCCTATATGGGGAAAATAAAAAATAAAATTGGTAAGAAAACAGGAGAAAAGTAAAAATGGAGGAAATATATATATATATAAATAAAAATATGAGAACATTTGACAATAATAATACAAAATTTATGTAAAGATGAATGAATTCTCTGAGCAGCAAAAAGGAAGAGCGAGATTTGAACTGTACCAGTTAATATGTGGCCATCTGGACTGTTATGATCAGTCTTTTGCTTCACTGCCTACTCAAAATATGTTTTCATTGATCACTATTTTTCTGGCTGTTTGTTCTCTGTGTTTTATGAATATTTTATTGACACTTCAAAGTGGTGTCCTGAGCAGTAAAGGAAAGATTAAGCAATATATGAGTCCCTGGTCTTATAATAGAATCAAGGAAAAATGCTAAGAACTATTCATGAATGAATAATGCACATTTAAAGGGACAGTCTAGTAAAAATTAAACTTTCATTATTCGGATAGGACTTGCAATTTTAATCAACTTTCCAATGCACTTTTATCATCAAATTTGCTTTGTTCTCTTGGTATTCTTATTTGAAACAAAATCTAGGTAGGCTCATATGCTAATTTCTAAGCCCTTGAGGGCTGCCTCTTATCAAATGTTTTCTAAATTATTTTTCACAACAAGAGAATGATAAATTCATGTGGGTCATATAGATAACACTGTGTTAATGCATAGGGAATTATTTAAGAGTTAGCACAAAACAATACTAAATGCAAGTCAATAGATAATAAACAGTCACAGTCATGTGATCAGGGGCTGGAAGAAGGTTCCTAGATACAAGGTAATCACAGAGGTAAAATGTATATTAATATAACTGTGTTGGTTATGCAAAACTGGGGAATGGGTAATAAAGGTATTATCTATCTTTTAAAACAATAACAATTCTATTGTAGACTGTCCCTAAGTATGCTAATACCACAATAATGTTATATGAGATAAAAGTTCAGAAAAGCATAAGATTGAAAAGACAGACATACATTTTCACCATAGAAGCTTTAAATAAGCAAATTAGCATTAAAAGGACATGAAACCTAACTTTGTTCTTTCATGATTTAAACAGAGCAGACAATTAAAAAAATCTAATTTACTATTATCATCAAATTTGCTTTGGTATTGTGGTAGTCTTTGTTGACGAGATACCTGGGTAGGTAATGTGCATATTTTTGGAGCACTACATGGCAGGAAACACTATTGCCACATAATGCTCTTACAAATTTATAGCATTACTATAAGGTTATTTTCTATTTATGAATACCCTATTTGAAACATGTTTGTTTTTACTGTAAACCCATTTTATGTATCTAATGTTAATGTATTTTTTCTCTTTGTCTTTTTTCAGTGAACCTGAAATATATTTTTTTGTAGAGCAAACTAAAGAAAAGAAGGAAAATGGCTTTTACACACTTTTTAATTAGAGCTTCTTCACGCTTTATATACCACATATACTTTGAGAACTATTATGACTTTTAAAAGCTTGAATCATAGTCTAATAAATAAAATGGTCATGCATAAAACGCTTGCCAGCTTTACTTTTACACCATTTTGTATTGTTATGTAAGGTTAAATTAAAAATGTATTACATGCTAACCTTTTATTCTTATGAGAGGTAAATAAAAACAGTTTTGTTTCAACCAATAAATTGTCTCATAGCATAGAACATATAGTTGTAAATTTACTAGACAGAAATTATTATTATTATTATTATTATTATTATTATTATGCTGTAAAGTGCAGCCACATTCTATACTAGGTAAATGAGCAGTAATAACTAAAAGCAGCTCTACATACCTACCCCAAATAAAAAGACTGTGATTTATATAGTAGTAGAGACATTAGAAAACATTTTATTGCTGATCTATTCTAGCCTAAATGACGATGACATACCTGAAGTCAAGATTCTTTCAGTAAACTTGTCATAGAGTCATATGTGTTATCCATGAAGAGAGATTTGGGCAGGAAATTTAGGTATGGAGAAAATACCCGTTTGAGCTTAGCCCCAAAAGCTTCTAAAACACTATTCTAGAGAGACAGTTATTTATTTAAAAGCTATGTTCCAGACATATGCCACATGCTAGTCCTTTGCTTCTTCTTTACCTGGCCAAAAAAAATGTTTATGAAAATAGCTATCTGACCCAAATGTTAGAAAAAGAGAAACCAATACAAATAAAAGAGCAAAAAGCTTTGAAACAATGTGAAGAACCACTACTAGAGGACTCCACCTGGTTTACAAGGACCTTAGTCATCTTAAAGTCTTACCTTATATTAAGCTGCAAATAGTCTCCTGCAACTTTTCTATATCATGCAGCAGAAATGGTAAAACAAAGTTATTTTAAAATGAATATTGTTTCTGGCCACTTTCAAATGGCTACCAAGCTCCACCCACAGATGACATCATGATCAGGGCTGCATATGGCATCCGATCACAAAAGGCTCAATAGTTGTATTGTATTCAACAGACTGTCAATGCTATTCAGCAAAGTGCCTAGATGTAGTCCAGTTCATGATGTCATCGGTGGGTGGAGCTTGGCAGCAGGGGTCAAGTCGAGCGGGAACGCATGGGAATGGAGTTCCTGCACTATTTTTGCAGGAGGAACTAAGTTCCCTCTGGACAAAGAACAGAAATTCTTCAGTAAACACTGCAGCTGCTGGTTGTAGGAGCTGGAGCACAGTCTGCAGAACCCTCAGGCGTACGTGCACTACTGATATAAACCACAAACTGTTTTGCTGCACACTAGTGCCTGACCTAGTTTCCCATATATATATATATATATATATATATATATATATATATATATATATATATATATATATATATATATATATATATATATATATATATATATATATTATATACATTAAAAAAACAAGAGTATTGCATTGAGCAATGATACTTTTTTATTGGACTAACTATACATTTATAAGATGACAAGCTTTCGGAAGAATGTCTTCCTTTTTCAAGTCTGAAGCAATACTGACCAATTTGATGGCATTTACAGATTATATCTTAAAACACAGGCTAAAAAGACAAAGTGTTACAGAGGTCTGAATCTGTAAATTCCATCAAATTGGTCAGTATTGCTTCAGACTTGAAAAAGGAAGGAATAAAAAAGTATCATTGCTCAATGCAATACTCTTGTGAGGTCCCACATTTTGTGTTGTAGGACTTGACCCCTGCTTGGCAGCCATTTCAAAGTTGACAGAAACAAAATTAATTTTAAAATAACTTTTTTTACCATTCCTGCTGCATGATATTGAAAGGGGTGCAGGAAGCTATTTGCAGCTTAATCTAAGGTAAGACTTTAAGATGATTAAGGTGTTGGTCTTATGAATTGGGGTTTTCATTTCCGACATTCACTTTAATAAAGAAGTGAGTACTGAATCTCATTAATGTAGTTTATATTAAAACATAAATAACTTCACGAAATTGGCTACAGTTTTTACACAATTGGGCATATCACACTTATTTGACAATTCTTTGGAAGATTGCTAAAAAGCAACATTTCACAGCTCTCAACCATCCAACATTTTACAGCATAGACCTGGATTGCAAGCTTTATCACCCTCTTACTGCTCTCCTATAAATGTTCTGCTTGTGACCCAGACATGACCCTGCTCTGTCTTGACTTCACCTATATAAAACAATGAAACCCAAACACTGCCTGACTCCACTGAAGGCAAATTAGCTCCACCCATGTGTCACTGAGACTTTATTCAGACTTCATTCATTCAGATGTGAAAAAAAAGTAGAATAGTTTTTTGTTCATTAAATAGGAAGAACAAGTGATAGAATGAAACACTAAAAATACTGGTGAATGTATATGGAATGATGGTGAAAATAAGAATGTTTTGCCGTATATAGATATGCAATAATTATTTAAAAAAATTAAACTGTATATTTAATTTTGGTATACAGCTATTTCCTATTTTCTTCAAAGGGAATTGTACTTAAAAACTCTCTATAATCCTTATGGAAAGAATGTTCAAATTATATTAAAAAAAAAAATTAAACAAAATGTATGCTTACCTGATAAATTAATTTCTTTCAAGATGGTAAGAGTCCACAAGGAGACTAGGATTAAGTCCACTAGGAGGAGGCAAAACACCCAACACAACAGAGCTTTAAATCCCACCCACTTTCTCATAATCCCTCCATCATACTTATGGCCAAGAATAAGGAGAAAATAGAAAAGCAGGAAAAAGAAGGGTAAGTGAAGTGCAAGCCAGTTCTCTCACCAAATGCATAAAAAATCCAAGGCAGGTATCATGGACTCTCAATATCATGAAATAAATTGATTTATAAAGTAAGCATACATTTTGTTTACTTATTAAGATGCAAGATAGAGATGAGCAAAATACATTAATGGAGAAAATAAATCACAAAATATAAGCATCACATATGGGGTCCTGTAATCAAGCTATGAATTCCATGAGATGTCCAAGAAATAGGGTAGAAAAAAATTAACGCCGGTAAGGCACTAAACATGCATAGAGGCCTGCAGATGTTTCCTGACAAAAACAGTCTCAGAAGAGGAAAAAAAGTCATAACAGTAGAACTCAGTGAAAGTATGTAAAGAGGACCAAGTGGCTACCTAACAAATCTGTTCAAAGACCTTAAGCTAAGTAACTAAAATAGTTGATGTAGCTTTCTGTCCCTTGCCAGGACCAGAAAAATAAATGAGCAATGAAGTAGAGTTTCTAAATTCTTTTTTAGCCTGAAGATACAATCTAAGTTGTGAAGAAGTCTCTCTAGCATTTTTAGAAGTTGGACAGAGAGAAGGAAACAACATCTCCTGATTTATGAAATCTGAAAATACCACTTCAAGAAGAATAGTTAGTTTTCAAAATGTTATGAGAAATCAGGTGAGAGGAGTCACATAAGAAGTTGCAAAAAAAGGTTGAGCCTAAAGAAATTGGGGCTCTGCTACCATGTTAGGGACTACCTGTCTTGAAGTCTAAGATATTCTGAAACAAATCCTTGAAATCCCCCTGAACAAGAGATTGGCATTCTACCACCATGTTAGGGACTGTCTTATCTTGAAATCTAAAGAGGTCTTCTGAGAAAGATCCTTGCAATCTCAGTCTCCCTGCTGCAGCAAATTTAGGTTTAGAGGGTATAAATGGAATCTGGCAAATGGTATGGCATCTGAAGTTGCTAACATGAGACCTACTATATCCATGCATTGAAGGACTGAAGGAGGAGAAGCAATTTGTAGAAGAGCACACACACTTATGCAGCTTCAGTCTACGTTGATTAAAAAGAGACAGTTTCATTAAATCTGAATCTATAGTGAAACCCAGAAATGATACCTAGTGCGTAATTAGAAAGCTCTGTGGATGGTTTTACAAGTGACTATGAAGGAACTGAAGAACTTTGCTTTTATGTTCCTTTGGTAATTGGAAAAAGGTAGCCTATACTAGCATGCCATCTAGGTAAGGAGCTACCGCAATACCCTGAGCTTCCACTGCCTACAAGAGTGCTCAGAGAACTTTTGTAAAGATTCTGGGAGCTGTTGCCAGGCTAAAAAATTGCTACAAGCTGATAATCATAAAAGATAGATGAAAGAGTTCAGTACTCATTCAAAATAAAGTCCCCTTACAGTCATGGGGGAGACCGCTTACAGAACTTCAATTTAAGGCACAAAATCTACAGTGTGTATATGGCAGTGAACATCCAAAAGCCGCCACAGGTCAAACAGCAGTCTGTCACAATTCAATCACCAGAAGAATATTAAATAGACTGCTGCTTACCTTCGGCTTCACTCATCACATATTGTATGCCACTCATATTTGGCATTGATACTAGCCCTACTCATAGACCAATAAGCTGGATACTTCTCTGTTGCTATTTATAGCACATACTACATATGAAACTAGTAATGGCCACAATTTATTTTAACTCATTGAGAACCAATACATCTGACTTAATATAAACAGGTAAATATGTAAACTACTCTCCTAAAATATAGGTATTCAAAAAAATTAAAAATATTTTGTGTGCTGTGAAAAAATACAACCACTTTGGTATGATGTAATAATCCAATACAAGGACCAGGTTAATAGTTTTTAACAGTTTAACAAAGTATCAAAAATATCTATTAATGAGACACATATATTTACAAAATCACGTACTATGAGACTGTTCATATTATATCATATTTTTATTTTTTTGTTTTCACCTACTGAAATGTATCCATGATATATATATATCAATAAAAAAGTTACCAAAAATGTATAATATCATATTTAGAATTATAACCAAACGGTAGCTCTGTACGCAATATGTAAATCCAATAGACTTCCTGTCTTGATAATATATCTAATTAATTGCTACCACATTTTGGTTTAGTAACTGCTTCTATTTCATTCCATCTAAAAGTACTCTGATTTTCTTTATTTGTCTCAATAAAATGTTTTCCTAGTGCAGAGCAAGGTATGTTATTTTCAATATAGGAAAGATGTTCCCTTATGTGTGTTCTGACATCAAACCTACATACTGCCCCCTACATTGTTTACATTCAACTAAATAAATGACAAATGATGTAGCACAATTTATACAACCCCTTACGTCAAAGACCTCTCCAGTTGTATGCACAGTGAATGTATTATAGGTGGTCCCCACCTATAATAAAGTTATTAACCCCTATCCTGATGATCCCGGACCTTGCCGCAACTAAATAAATAGTTTAACCCCTAAACCGCCGCTCTCGGACCCAGCAGCAACCTATATTAAACGTATTAACTCCTAATCTGACCCCCCTACACCGTCGCAACCTATAATAAGTTTATTAACCCCTATCCTGCCCCCCCACACCGCCGCCACTATTATAAAATTATTAACCCCTAAAAATATTAATTAAATAAATCTAAATAATATTTATCTTATTAACTAAATTAATCCTATTTAAAACTAAATACTTACCTTTAAAATAAACCCTAATATAGCTACAATATAAATAATAATTATATTGTAGCTATCTTAGGATTTATTTTTATTTTACAGGCAACTTTCAATTTATTTTAACTAGGTACAATAGCTATTAAATAGTTATTAACTATTTAATAGCTACCTAGTAAAATAAAGAGAAATTAACCTGTAAAATAAAAACTAACCTAAGTTACAATTACACCTAACACTACACTATACACTAATACTATAAATTATTTCTATTTAAAACTAAATACTTAACTGTAAAATAAACCCTAAGATAGCTACAATATAATTAATAATTACATTGTAGCTATTTTAGGATTTATATTTATTTTACAGGTAACTTGGTATTTATTTTAGCTAGTTAGAATAGTTATTAAATAGTTATTAACTATTTAATAATTACCTATCTAAAAGAAATACAAAATTACCTGTAAAATAAATCCTAAGCTAAGTTACAATTAAACCTAACACTACACTATCATTACATTAATTAAATAAATTAGTTACAAATAACTACAATTAAATTAAATAAACTAACTAAAGTACAAAAAATAAAAAAGCTAAGTTACAAAAAATAAAAAAAATAAGTTACAAACATTTTAAAAATATTACAACAATTTTAAGCTACTTACACCTAATCTAAGCCCCCTAATAAAATAACAAACCCCCCCAAAATAAAAAAATTCCCTACCCTATTCTAAATTAAAAAGTTCAAAGCTCTTTTACCTTACCAGCCCTTAAAAGGGCCTTTTGCGGGGCATGCCCCAAAGAATTCAGCTCTTTTGCCTGTAAAAGAAAAATACAACCCCCCCAACATTAAAACCCACCACCCATATACCCATAATCTAACCCAAACCCCCCCTTAAAAGAACCTAACACTACCCCCCTGAAGATCATCCTACCTTGAGTCGCCTTCACTCAGCCGAGCCACCAAAGGAACCGAAGAGGAGATCCGGAGCGGCAGAAGTCATCATCCGAGGGGCGCTTAAGAAATCTTCCATCCGATGAAGTCATCATCCAGGCGGCGCTGAAGAAATCTTCCATCCGATCGAAGTCTTCATCCATGCGGCGTCTTCAATCTTCATCCATCCGGAGCGGAGCCATCTTCAGACGAGCCAACGCGGAGCCATCCTCTTCTTCCCGACGACTACCGACGAATGGATATTCCTTTAAGGGACGTCATCCAAGATAGCGTCCCTTAAATTCCGATTGGCTGATAGGATTCTATCAGCCAATTGGAATTAAGGTAGGAAAAATCTTATTGGCTGATTGAATCAGCCAATCAGATTGAAGTTCAATCTGATTGGCTGATCCAATCAGCCAATCAGATTGAGCTCGCATTCTATTAACTGTTCCGGTGGTTTAGTGGGGGGCAGGATAGGGGTAAATAAATGTATTATAGGTGGCGACGGTGTAGAGGGGTCAGATTAGGGGTTAATAAGTTTAATATAGGTTGCGGCGGCGTCCAGGAGCGGCGGTTTAGGGGTTAAACTATTTATTTAGTTGCGGCGAGGTACGGGATAAGCAGGATAGGGGTTAATAACTTTATTATAGGTGGCGGCGGTATAGGGGGGGCAGGATAGGGGTTTATAGGTATCATGTAGGTGTCGGCGGGGTCTGGGAGCGGCGGTTTAGGGGTTAATACAAATATTATAGTTGCGGCGGGGACCGGGAGCAGCGGTTTAGGGGTTAACATATTTATTATAGCTTGCGGTGGGCTCCGGGAGCGGCAGTTTAGGGGTTAATCAGTTTATTATAGTGGCGGTGGGCTCCGGGAGCGGCGGTTTAGGGGGTAATACATTTATTTAGTTGCGGCGGTGTAGGGGGGACAGATTAGGGGTGTTTAGACTCGGGGTACATGTTAGGGTGTTAGGTGTAGACAGCTCCCATAGGAATCAATGGGATGTCTGGCAGCAGCGAACATGAACTTTCGCTATGGTCAGACTCCCATTGATTCCTATGGGATCCGCCGCCTCCATAGCGGCGGATTGAAAACCAGGTACGCTGGGCCGGAAAAGTGCCGAGCGTACCCGCTAGTTTTTTGATAACTAGCAAAAGTAGTCAGATTGTGCCGCACTTGTGTAATCTGTGTCGGACTGAGTCCGGCAGATCGAAGCTTACGTCACAAAATTCTACTTTTGCCGGTATCTAGGGCTTGATAACTAAGGCGAATCAGCCTCGCCACAAATACGCTGCGGAATTCCAGCGTATTTGAGGTTGATGGCTTGATAACTAGGCCCCACAGTGTCAGGGATTCTATGTAATTGAAGTATTTCTCCTTTAAATCTCCTGTTTGTCTTTGGGACCTGCCCACTTTACCTTTATAGGTAAATTCCTCTCTAGGCATTGTGCTTAGTGTTTTGTTGCTGTGCAACCTGCCAGCTGCATTAACTTGAGCCTTGCTCTGGATTACACTTGTGTGAAAACTTATCCTGTGATTAACCTTCTTATTCTGCTTGATACAAGTTCTAGGGTGAAAAACACTTTATTCAATCTTCCTGCAGTGCTACTGGAACCTACAATTAAAAACAACTTGCAGTTTCTCAAAGAACAGACCTCAGCTGTTCTGTACAGCACCAAAGCTTATCAGGACTTTCCATTTGCTCTGATCAGGAGGAATCAGGTACTCACTTTGATATATATAATCTGCAAGTTTGTCAGTAAGGATATCTTTGTTTCCTCTGCTATATTGAAACCACAACAGCACATCACCTGCTCTGACATCACTAGCTCAGCCGGAATCAAGGAAGCTGTTCACTGAACAGTAAAACTCCTCCTCCTCCTTGCTTTTACTCTGTGCTGCCTGCAGCTCCTGAACTCTGTGGCCTCTAGTTATCAAGCCGTCAACCGCAAATACGCTGGAATTCCGCAGCGTATTTGTGGCGAGGCTGATTCGCATAGTTATCAAGCCCTACAGATCGTCAAAAGTAGAATATAGTGACGTAACCTAAGATCCGCAGGACTCAGTCCAACTCAGATCGATGGTTACATCACTCCAGATGTTCTGAATGCAAGTTCGGCACAATCTGACTAATTTTGGAAGTTATCAACAACCAGGTACGCTCGCCACTATTCCGGAACAGCGTACCTGGTTTTCAATCCGGAATTAGGAATCAGAAAATCAGATTGGACTTCAATCCGATTGGCTGAATGGATCAGCCAATAGAATTGACCTCACATTCTATTGTCTGATCCAATCAGCCAATCGGATTTTTTCCTACCTTAATTCTGATTGGCTTATAGAATCCTATCAGCCAATCGGAATTCGATGGATGCCATCTTGGATGACATCATTTAAAGGACCAGCCATTCGTCGGGTAGTCATCGGCCTATAAGGATGTTCCGTGCTGGAGGTCTTCAAGATGGAGCCGCTCATCGCTGGAAGGATGAAGATAGAAGATGCCGCTTGGATGAAGATGTCTGCCGGTCCGGATGTCCTCTTCTACCCGGATAGGATGAAGACTTCTGCCAGTCCGAATGTCCTGTTATGCCCCATCAGATGACCACTGGTGCCCGGCTGGGTGAAGACGGCTCAAGGTAGGGTGATCTTCAATGGGGTAGTGTTAGGTTTTTTAAGGGGGGATCGGGTGGGTTTTAGAGTAGGGCTGTGTGGGTGGTGGGTTGTAATGTTGGGGGGGATATTGTATTTATTTTTTTTACAGGTAAAAAAGCTGATTACTTTGGGGCAATGCCCCGCAAAAAGCCCTTTTAAGGGCTATTTGTAATTTAGTGTAGGGCATTTTATTATTTTGGGGGGCTTTTTAATTTTATTAGGGGGCTTAGATTAGGTTAATTAGTTTAAACTTCTTGTAATTTTTTTTATTTTCTGTAATTTAGCGGGGGTTTTTTTGGACTTTAGTTTTTTTTAGTTAATTTTATTTAATGTTAGGTAATTGTAGTTAATTAATTTAATTTATTTAATGATAGTGTAGTGTTAGGTGTAATTTTAACTTAGGTTAGGATTTATTTTACATGCAATTTTGTATTTATTTTAGCTAGTTATTAAATAGTTGATAACTATTTAATAGCTATTGTACCTAGTTAAAATAAATACAAAGTTGCTTGTAAAATAAAAATAAACCCTAAAATAGCTATAATGTAACTATTAATTATATTGTAGCTATCTTAGGGTTTATTTTACAGGTAAGTATTTAGTTTTAAATAGGATTAATTTATTTAATTATAGGAATATTTATTTAGATTAATTTAAATAATATTTAACCCCTTAAGGACCAAGGCCATTTTTCAATTTCTTTCCCTTTAAGGATTAATTTCTGTTATAATTTTAAAGCTAAACAACTAACATATTAAAGTTAATAAACATTAATTAAAACCTATTGACCTATATTTTCTCCAAAACGAAGTTTCATAACGTTCTAAAAGTTATATCTTTTATTCGCCGATTATGTCACGTTATCCTGCCCACTATTTTCAGCACTGCATGTTCAAAATACTTAAACCAATAACTTTGTGTTTAAAGCGCCATTTTGAAACCTAGGTATTTTAAACGGATTGGTACAGAGCAAAGGATACCCACGGAGTGGGTTTGGAAAACAAATTTGCAGACAAGATTTCTGATATACGGTAGAGATATGTTAATGAAATGCTATTGATAAAAAGCGTATTTGGGGTAGTTAGTTAGTAACAAGCATAGAAAATATTTACTTACAGTGGCCCTTTAAGGACCAGGGCTATTTTTACATTTCTGCGGTGTTTGTGTTTAGCTGTAATTTTCTTCTTACTCATTAACTGTACCCACACATATTATATACCGTTTTTCTCGCCACTAAATGGACTTTCTAAAAATACCATTCTTTTCATCATATCTTATAATTTACTATTAAAAATATTATAAAATATGAGGAAAAAATTGAAAAAACACACTTTTTCTAACGTTGAACCCCAAAATCTGTTACACATCTACAACCACCAAAAAACAACCATGCTAAATAGTTTCTAAATTTTGTCCTGAGTTTAGAAATACCCAATGTTTACATGTTCTTTGCTTTTTTTGCAAGTTATAGGGCAATAAATACAAGTAGCACTTTGCTATTTCAAAACCACTTTTTTTCAAAATGAGCGCTAGTTACATTGGAACCCTGATATCTCTCAGGAATGAGAAGGGAACCCCAAGGGGAACCGTGTGCGGGGTGCGCTGAAAAAGGTTAATACGTGGTATTGGTCTAAAAACAAACCATAAAGTTCATGTGAGTTGATAGTGCTGAATCTTGCAATCAAATATACTGGCGGCAAACGCTCCTCTGGTCTTCGGACAGGAGATATCTGTAATTAGAAATAAAAAAGAGGGCGCCACATTGCGTGATATTGTTGGCTCAAAGTCCAAATGGGTAATTATTATCGTCGCTTACCGGAGAACGATGCACCGTATTGTAACCGGTGCTGACAGGCAGGCTAACACTTTCAGTGGTTAGCACACTGGGTGGCCTCCGGCAGGTTGTACACAGCTGGTACTCAGCGTTCACTTGATTGGTGTGCGTCTATGCAGCTAGCGAGTCAGACACTGTGGTGGATCAGACAATTTCAAACCTTTGTCAGGGAGGAAGCACTGCAGTAGATCGAACACTTTGACACCTTAACCAGGAAGGCTCGAAAGAGAACAGAGGACAACTTCCGTATATAAAATAAATGAATTTTATTCCATACAAACTGCTACGCGTTTCTAGACCTACACCGGTCTTTTCATCAGGCATACAAACAATGGATACAAATTTCTTAAAATAACAATCTTATATACAATTAAAAACGGAAGTTGTCATAGTTTTCAGCAACAACCAATGGGCTGAAGATGGATACTCTGTATCCCATTTGTGCTAATTAGGCTTGGTCACCTGTAAACATCATTAACCTTTGCATTATAAATCCTAAAAAACCCATAAGTATAAATGAATGAAAATAAAACAATTTCTACAACTGTTTAAAGGGTCTCATCACAATCTGCTACAATTATCGCTAATGTGTTGGAGTAAACCTACATAAACATTTGCAATATAATGTGTGATTCGCATATCTAAATGAAAGATAAATAAAAAGTAAAACAATTTCTAACAAATTAGGACAATTTAAAGGGTCTCATCACAATTTGCTACAATTAACACTGAAGTGTTGGAGTAAGCCTCCATAAACATTTGCAATAAAATGTGTGATTTGCATATCTAAATGAAAGATAAATAATATATGATTTTGTTTGGACCGAGTTTATCTTCGTATCAAACATGAGTTAAATTGAAATTTAAAATTGTAAAACAACCACTGACTGAATGACTCATGTTTAATCACTTCAGGAGTGTTTTGCTTTAGTCTTATTCTGAAACAATAATAATAATAACATAACATGAAAAGAGCTGATGTATGTGTGAGTGTATGTAAAAAGTGTGATGTGTGTTATATCTAAATTAGAAATGTTATTTTAAACAAACAAATGCAGTGATGTGTATGTGTATGTGTGTAAGTAAAGTGTATACCCAACTAAAATTGGTTTTTTGAATGGTGTATAGAAAAAGGCGATTACCAATATTGTAATATATAGATCGTGTTCTATTAATTCAACATTCGATTTTGTATGATACACTCAATCTTATAGTGTAATGAAATTAATAACTAAAATGTAGTGCGACCCCCAACTGTGGATGGTAATACACAGAGGTTTTTTGGATGCAACTGCTATAAAATGAACAACCATGTTCATAAAACAACTAGTGTTTCACAAAAAAACTAGTATTTTTATTTTTATGTATGTGTATAATCGAACACATCTTTAGTGAATGGTTATATCGTAGACCATTCATTGTTTTGCTTATTTTATTATTTGGTTGAATTTAATCCTATGATGTCTAAACTTTTGTGATCAAAGTCAGCGGATGAAAATCTCTTATGTTTCATTCTTTTATTTGGGGAATTAATTTTAATTGGTATTTACAAGTTTATAAAAATATAGTGTGTCTGATATGGCTAGTAAGCCGTAATTAATCATACAGTGATAATGCCCAATAGGATTGTTATTAGTGAAATAATAATATTATTAATGTTTTACTTATGTTGTTTTGTGAAATGTGTTATTGATATTTGTGAGAAAAAAATAAAAATTAGTTTATGGATCTATGAAATTAATTTTATATTATAGCGACTGGGTATATGGACTGATTGCAGATGTTGAAATTGTATTGATGTATTTAAGAAGACCCGTATATAAACGTTATTAAGACTGGTTCAGTGTACTGTGTGAGTGTTCAAGCAAACAAATTCTTAAGTTCAGTTATTAGTTGAATGCTGCTAAATCTAAATTTGCATTTAAGCCATCAGGAAAAAGTGTTTTTAACTTAAAAATCCAAAAGGTTTCTCGTTGTCTGAGTTTGTTTGTTCTATTGTAATCTACAGACCTAGGGATAAAATCTATAGGTGTGTATTTGAAAGTGTATGGATTGCCTTGATGTTTGTTTAGGCAATGATTTGGCACACTGTGTTTTACTTTCGTTTTCTTACAGTTTTTACAATTACGTAGGTGTTCTCCCCACCTTGTTTTGACTTTTCTACAGGTGCGGCCTACATATTGTAGGCCGCATATACACTCCAATAGGTAAACTACAAAGGAAGAATTGCAGTTGTAAAAGCCCTGAATAGGATATGTGTCACCAGTGGTGTGGGACCTGAAAGATTTACTGCCATGTTTGATGTATTGACAAGAGTTACAACTGGTTTTTCCACATTTGTATGTTCCTTGTAGACCAAATATGCCATTTTTGGTTTGTGTGTTGTTATTGAATCTGTGTTGTACATGTTTGACTATTTTGCTTGGTGCTAGTTTACTTCTCAAGGTGGGTGCCCTCCTGTAAACTATCTTAGGTCTGTCTTGTACAATGTTTTTTAATACCGGATCCCTTTGAATAACATGCCAATGTTTGAGTATTATCTGATTAATTTTTTGAAAACTGTTGTTGTATTGTGTAATGAACATAGTCTCATCTTGGTTAGTTGAACTCTTGATTGTTCTTTTGTTTTTGTTGTTATCGGATAATATCTCATTTCTGTTTAATCTTTTCGTTCTTGTTAGTGCGTTATCTAAAATATGGACTGGGTAATTCCTTTCTATAAATCTATTATAAATAATCTGACTTTGCTCAAGGAAGATGTTATAATCCGAACAATTTCTCCTAATGCGTCTGAACTGACTATACGGTACGTTGTTAATCCAACTTCTGTGATGGTTGCTGTGGTATTCTAAATAGCTGTTACTATCAACATCTTTAAAAAATGTTTTTGATGTGATAGACCAATTAGGACCCCAACTGAGTATCAAATCTAAATATTCTATTGAATCTGGTTGGATGTTAGCTGTGAACGTGATCCCCATGTTATTATCGTTAAGTTGTGTTATAAAAGTTTCTGCTGCTTCTAAACTGCCACTCCAAATTAGAATGAGGTCGTCTATGTACCGGCCATAGAATACCAGGCTCTCCCCAAGGTTCGCTTGATGTATATGGATCTCCTCAAAAAAACCCATGAAGAGATTCGCGAAACTTGGGGCGAACCTGGTACCCATGGCCGTTCCCTTTATCTGTAAATAATATCGATCCAGATATAAAAAATAATTATGTTGTAAAATGTATTTGATACATTCCAAAATGAATGTTCTTTGGTCCTCAGGTAGAAAGGGATCCTGTTCCAAAAAATGAGATACTGCCAGTATTCCTAAATCGTGAGTGATATTTGAATAAAGTGAACTGACATCACATGTGATCCAAAATTTTTTTTTTTTTTTTTTTTTTATCATTAGTGAGAGTGAGATTATGTAATAATTGTAAAAGATGGCTGCTGTCTCTAATGTACGAGGGAAGTGTGGTAACAAATTTTTGTAAAAATTTGTCAATATAAAAGGATAAATTATAAGTCAAATTGCCAATCCCTGCTATGATAGGACGTCCGGGGGGGTTATTTTTGTCCTTATGGATTTTTGGAAGATGATAGTAATGTGCAATGCTGGGGTACTCTGTTTTCAAAAATTCTCTTTCTTCTTTATTTAAAATACCCTGTAGTGCGCCTTTGTCTATTAGTTTCTGATACGTTAGTTTAAAAATAGGGGTCGGATCTCTAGGTAGAATTCTATAATAATTAGAATCACCCAGGATTCTCTCTGCTTCTTTGATGTAATCCTTGTAATCTTGAATGATAATGCCCCCCCCCCTTGTCCGCATCACGAATAATGATGTTAGGATTGTTTTGTAAACTGTGTAAAGCTTTTTTGTGTCTGTGAAAAGAGTAATTGGTTTTTTTAGCTGTTGTTTTTAGTAATTTTTCACAATCTTCTAGAACCATATTTTGATATAATTCTATATATTTGTTATTGCTAATATTGGGATTGAAATTTGATTTGTTTTTCACATTGGTATGTATATATCCTTCAAATAGGTGATCAGTTTTGTCTTCAATATTTGTTATAACACATGGTGTTGATTTATCAGACGGCATGTTGTCAGTTAATATTATTTGTGAATTGTGGTTATGAAGTTGGTCTTTAACTAATTTTTTATTTGCGAAATACTTCTGTAAGGATAGCTTTCGTGTGAAATTGTTAATATCGACAAATAAGTTGAAGATATTTGGAGTATTGGGTGGACAAAAGGAAAGGCCTTTCTTGAGTACTCTTTTTTCCTCTACAGTTAATGTATGTGATGATAAGTTAAAGAGGCCCTGGTCTAATCTGGATAATTCCGCTTTCTTGACGGTAAGGCCTCTGCCCCTCCTGCCTCGTTTTCTGTTATGTGGGGTCTTTTTGTTGGTCTGGTTGGAAAATTTTCCATTTTTCTGTTGTGACCTATTCCTAAAAAAGGTGGTGGTGGATTGCTGCTGGTACTAGGACTCTCGTCATCTCTTATAGTTAAGAGCGGACTAAATCTATTATGTTGTTCGTATTGTTCATATGGTGTAGTTGGGGTATGTGGGTTCTCATTGTTGACCCAAAACTGGTTAGATGATGGGTTAATTGGTGGTCGTCTAGACTGATGTGTTGTGTCATTCTGACTATTGTGGTCATGTCTACTGGAATTTTCAGATTGGAATCTATAATTACCATTTTGATTTCTATTATTTCCTTGATAAGAACCTTTGTGATGATATGTTTGAGCTGTCTGGTAGGACATGTTGTATGAATCCTTGTTAGTGTTGTGCCTAAATTTGAATTCTCTGTTATTATGAGGCACATGCTCTCTATTCAAAGATTGGTGATAATGTTGTGAATTGTATGAGTGTGATTGGTATGGGCCCTTGGGGGTAGGATATTGGTTGTATTGTGTTCTGTTGTTGAATGGAACCCAGTTGGATCTGTGTTGGTCTTCATTATGTATTGTTTGCTCCATATCAGATTGAGTTGTTTTGTGGTGTGGTCGAATGTAATGTGTGTGATGATGTGAATTTGATCGGTTTTGGAAAAAATGAGAAGGTCTATAATGATTGTTATTACTCCTATTGTGTTGTATTGATCTGGGTTCCTGATGGTCATATGTTGAAGAAAATTTCTCTTTGCGGTTAAAAGTGTATACACTATCATTAATGTAGTCTTCATGGTCCCTTTGTAATTTTTTATTTTTAGTTAGAACAATGTTTTCCTGAAACCTGTCTGTACGTTCATTAATTTCTTTCAAGATCTTATTGTAATCTGGATTCTGCTGGTAGACTCTAAGGTCTGTTTGTATTTTTTCTATATTGGTACTGCTCTGGCTATAGAGTTGGCGTCTGTGCTCTATTAGGATTTTTATTAGACTAAAGGAGCACTCATTGAGTGCTTCATACCATTTTTTTAAAAGTACCGGATCATCTTTGAATGAACAATGTTTTAAAATCCTAAGACCTCTAGGAATGTATTTAACCTCTGTGTATTTCCCTATTGTATTCCCCTATTTTTAAACTAACGTATCAGAAACTAATAGACAAAGGCGCACTACAGGGTATTTTAAATAAAGAAGAAAGAGAATTTTTGAAAACAGAGTACCCCAGCATAGCACATTACTATCATCTTCCAAAAATCCATAAGGACAAAAATAACCCCCCCGGACGTCCTATCATAGCAGGGATTGGCAATTTGACTTATAATTTATCCTTTTATATTGACAAATTTTTACAAAAATTTGTTACCACACTTCCCTCGTACATTAGAGACAGCACCCATCTTTTACAATTATTACATAATCTCACTCTCACTAATGATAAAAATTTTTGGATCACATGTGATGTCAGTTCACTTTATTCAAATATCACTCACGATTTAGGAATACTGGCAGTATCTCATTTTTTGGAACAGGATCCCTTTCTACCTGAGGACCAAAGAACATTCATTTTGGAATGTATCAAATACATTTTACAACATAATTATTTTTTATATCTGGATCGATATTATTTACAGATAAAGGGAACGGCCATGGGTACCAGGTTCGCCCCAAGTTTCGCGAATCTCTTCATGGGTTTTTTTGAGGAGATCCATATACATCAAGCGAACCTTGGGGAGAGCCTGGTATTCTATGGCCGGTACATAGACGACCTCATTCTAATTTGGAGTGGCAGTTTAGAAGCAGCAGAAACTTTTATAACACAACTTAACGATAATAACATGGGGATCACGTTCACAGCTAACATCCAACCAGATTCAATAGAATATTTAGATTTGATACTCAGTTGGGGTCCTAATTGGTCTATCACATCAAAAACATTTTTTAAAGATGTTGATAGTAACAGCTATTTAGAGTACCACAGCAACCATCACAGAAGTTGGATTAACAACGTACCGTATAGTCAGTTCAGACGCATTAGGAGAAATTGTTCGGATTATAACATCTTCCTTGAGCAAAGTCAGATTATTTATAATAGATTTATAGAAAGGAATTACCCAGTCCATATTTTAGATAACGCACTAACAAGAACGAAAAGATTAAACAGAAATGAGATATTATCCGATAACAACAAAAACAAAAGAACAATCAAGAGTTCAACTAACCAAGATGAGACTATGTTCATTACACAATACAACAACAGTTTTCAAAAAATTAATCAGATAATACTCAAACATTGGCATGTTATTCAAAGGGATCCGGTATTAAAAAACATTGTACAAGACAGACCTAAGATAGTTTACAGGAGGGCACCCACCTTGAGAAGTAAACTAGCACCAAGCAAAATAGTCAAAAATGTACAACACAGATTCAATAACAACACACAAACCAAAAATGGCATATTTGGTCTACAAGGAACATACAAATGTGGAAAAACCAGTTGTAACTCTTGTCAATACATCAAACATGGCAGTAAATCTTTCAGGTCCCACACCACTGGTGACACATATCCTATTCAGGGCTTTTACAACTGCAATTCTTCCTTTGTAGTTTACCTATTGGAGTGTATATGCGGCCTACAATATGTAGGCCGCACCTGTAGAAAAGTCAAAACAAGGTGGGGAGAACACCTACGTAATTGTAAAAACTGTAAGAAAACGAAAGTAAAACACAGTGTGCCAAATCATTGCCTAAACAAACATCAAGGCAATCCATACACTTTCAAATACACACCTATAGATTTTATCCCTAGGTCTGTAGATTACAATAGAACAAACAAACTCAGACAACGAGAAACCTTTTGGATTTTTAAGTTAAAAACACTTTTTCCTGATGGCTTAAATGCACATTTAGATTTAGCAGCATTCAACTAATAACTGAACTTAAGAATTTGTTTGCTTGAACACTCACAGAGTACACTGAACCAGTCTTAATAACGTTTATATACAGGTCTTCTTAAATACATCAATACAATTTCAACATCTGCAATCAGTCCATATACCCAGTCGCTATAATATAAAATTGATTTCATAGATCCATAAACTAATTTTTATTTTTTTCTCACAAATATCAATAACACATTTCACAAAACAACATAAGTAAAACATTAATAATATTATTATTTCACTAATAACAATCCTATTGGGCATTATCACTGTATGATTAATTACGGCTTACTAGCCATATCAGACACACTATATTTTTATAAACTTGTAAATACCAATTAAAATTAATTCCCCAAATAAAAGAATGAAACATAAGAGATTTTCATCCGCTGACTTTGATCACAAAAGTTTAGACATCATAGGATTAAATTCAACCAAATAATAAAATAAGCAAAACAATGAATGGTCTACGATATAACCATTCACTAAAGATGTGTTCGATTATATACATACATAAAAATAAAAATACTAGTTTTTTTGTGAAACACTAGTTGTTTTATGAACATGGTTGTTCATTTTATAGCAGTTGCATCCAAAAAACCTCTGTGTATTACCATCCACAGTTGGGGGTCGCACTACATTTTAGTTATTAATTTCATTACACTATAAGATTGAGTGTATCATACAAAATCGAATGTTGAATTAATAGAACACGATCTATATATTACAATATTGGTAATCGCCTTTTTCTATACACCATTCAAAAAACCAATTTTAGTTGGGTATACACTTTACTTACACACATACACATCACTGCATTTGTTTGTTTAAAATAACATTTCTAATTTAGATATAACACACATCACACTTTTTACATACACTCACACATACATCAGCTCTTTTCATGTTATGTTATTATTATTATTGTTTCAGAATAAGACTAAAGCAAAACACTCCTGAAGTGATTAAACATGAGTCATTCAGTCAGTGGTTGTTTTACAATTTTAAATTTCAATTTAACTCATGTTTGATACGAAGATAAACTCGGTCCAAACAAAATCATATATTATTTATCTTTCATTTAGATATGCAAATCACACATTTTATTGCAAATGTTTATGGAGGCTTACTCCAACACTTCAGTGTTAATTGTAGCAAATTGTGATGAGACCCTTTAAATTGTCCTAATTTGTTAGAAATTGTTTTACTTTTTATTTATCTTTCATTTAGATATGCGAATCACACATTATATTGCAAATGTTTATGTAGGTTTACTCCAACACATTAGCGATAATTGTAGCAGATTGTGATGAGACCCTTTAAACAGTTGTAGAAATTGTTTTATTTTCATTCATTTATACTTATGGGTTTTTAGGATTTATAATGCAAAGGTTAATGATGTTTACAGGTGACCAAGCCTAATTAGCACAAATGGGATACAGAGTATCCATCTTCAGCCCATTGGTTGTTGCTGAAAACTATGACAACTTCCGTTTTTAATTGTATATAAGATTGTTATTTTAAGAAATTTGTATCCATTGTTTGTATGCCTGATGAAAAGACCGGTGTAGGTCTAGAAACGCGTAGCAGTTTGTATGGAATAAAATTCATTTATTTTATATACGGAAGTTGTCCTCTGTTCTCTTTCGAGCCTTCCTGGTTAAGGTGTCAAAGTGTTCGATCTACTGCAGTGCTTCCTCCCTGACAAAGGTTTGAAATTGTCTGATCCACCACAGTGTCTGACTCGCTAGCTGCATAGACGCACACCAATCAAGTGAACGCTGAGTACCAGCTGTGTACAACCTGCCGGAGGCCACCCAGTGTGCTAACCACTGAAAGTGTTAGCCTGCCTGTCAGCACCGGTTACAATACGGTGCATCGTTCTCCGGTAAGCGACGATAATAATTACCCATTTGGACTTTGAGCCAACAATATCACGCAATGTGGCGCCCTCTTTTTTATTTCTAATCTCTCAGGAATACCTGAATATCCCTTGACATGTATATATTTTTTTTTAGAAGACATTCCAAAGTATTGATCTAGGCCCATTTTGGTATATTTCATGCCACCACTTCACTGCCAAATACGATCAAATAAAAGAAAATGTTCACTTTTTCACAAATTTTTTCACAAACTTTAGGTTTCTCACAGAAATTATTTACAAACAACTTGTGCAATTATGGCATGAATGGTTGTAAATGCTTCTCTGGGATCCCCTTTGTTCAGAAATAGCAGACTTATATGGTAGACATGTGCGATTCGGTTCGGTCCATTCGGATCGATTCGAATTTCCGAATTGCGGCAGTGCCGAATCTGCCGAATAAATCCGTATCGATTCGAATTTATTCGGATGGATTCGAATGGATTCGGATGGATTCGGATGGCCATGTATTACACTAGTATTGTACAGTATACTAGTGTAATACACAGCACATCCCACTTAACAGTCCCGAAATTCCGAAAAATCCGAATCGATTCGAACCGAATCGAACCAAATCGAACCAAACTGAGCCGGATTTCACACGAATCCAAAAGAATCCGAATGAATCTGAAACAAATTCATTTGATTTCTTCCAAATTCAAATCGATCCGAACCAAAATTCGAATCGGTCCGAATCGATCCGAACCGAACCGAATTTTTCGCGGCTGCACATGTCTATTATATGGCTTTGGCGTTGCTTTTTGGTAATTAGAAGGCTACTAAATGCCACTGCGCACCACACGTGTTTTATGCCCAGCAGTAAAGGGGTTAATTAGGGAGCATGCAGGGAGCTTGTAGAGTTAATTTTAGCTTTAGTGTAGTGTAGTAGACAACCCAAAGTATTGATCTAGTCCCATTTTGGTATATCTAATGCCACCATTTCACCGGCAAAAGAAAACATAATTTTTTTCGCAATTTTAGGTTTCTCACTGAAATTATTCACAAACAGCTTGTGCAATTATGGCACAAATGGTTGTAAATGCTTCTCTGGGATCCCCTTTGTTCAGAAATAGCAGACATATATGGCTTTGGCGAAGCTTTTTGGTAATTAGAAGGCTGCTAAATGCCGCTGCACATCACTCATGTATTATGTCTAGCAGTGAAGGGGTTAATTAGGGATCTTGTAGGGAGCTGGCAGGGTTAATTTTAGCTTTAGTGTAGAGATCAGCCTCCCACCTAACACATCAGACCCCCTGATCCCTCCCAAAATAGCTCTCTTCCCTCCCCCACCCCACAATTGTCCCCGCCATCTTAAGTACTGGCAGAAAGTCTGCCAGTACTAAAATAAAATGTATTTTATCCCCCCCAAACATCTCTCTAACCCTCCCCCTCTAAATTATTGGGAGCCATGTTGGGTACTGGCAGCTGTCTGCCAGTACCCAGTTTACAAAAAAATATATTTTTTTTTTTCCCCCACTTTTCTGTAGTGTAGCTCCACCCCCAAAGACTAAACCCCCACCCCCTCCCAGATCACTTTGATTATTTTGATTTAAGTTTTTATTCCCTCTAAATTTAAACAAACTATGTTGCATAGTGTAATGGTTCCCACCCGCTCCCTCCCCGTGCACGCGCCCGCCCGCCTCCCCCGTGCACACACGCATGTCCATACGTGCCCCCCAGCGATCCCGCCCACCTCTGCACTCTGCAATCCATCGATGGCCGCCCACCCGCCTCCCACGTCGGCTCCCACCCACCAACCATTGTGGCCATCGATGTCCGGTGCGGAGAGGGCCACAGAGTGGCTCTCTCTGCATCGGATGGGGCAAAATGTTATTGCAGTGATGCGTCGATATTGAGGCATCACTGCAATAACTGGAAAGCGGCTGGAAGCGATCAGGATCGAGTCCAGACGCTTTCAACCCCAACGTCGTACAGGGTACGTCGCTAGTCTTTAAAGACCAGTTTGTGCAAGACGTACCCTGTACGACATATGCCGTTAAGGGGTTAAGTTAGGGGGGTGTTAGGGTTAAGGTTAGACTTAGGTTTTGGGGTTAGTTCATTTAATATATTGGCAACGGTGTAGGGGGGGTAGATTAGGGGTTAATCAATGTTTTGTAGGTGGTGGCGGTGTATGGTGGGCAGGATAGGGGTTAATACATGTAATGTAGGTGGTATAGAGCTCCAGGTGCGGTGGTTTAGGAGTTAAACAATTAATTTATTTGCGGCAGGGTCCGGGATCGGCAGGATAGGGGTTAATAACTTTATTTAGGTGGCGGCGGTATAGGGGGCGGCAGATTAGGGGTTAATAGGTATAATGTAGGTGGCGGTGGGGTCTGGGAGCGGCGGTTTAAGTGTTCATATATTTATTATAGTGGCGGTGGGGTCCGGGAGCGGTGGTTTAGGGGTTAATGCATTTATTATAGTTGCGGAGGGGTCCGGGAGCGGCGAATTAGGAATTAATACGTTTATTATATTTGCGGAGGGGTCCGGGAGCGGCAGTTTATGTGTTAATAAGTTTATTATAGTTGCAGAGGGGTCCTGGAGCGGCGGTTTAGGGGTCAATAAGTTTATTATAGTTGCGGAGGGGTCCGGGAGCAGCGGTTTAGGGGTTAATAAGTTTATTATAGTTGCGGAGGGGTCCAGGAGCGGTTTAGGGGTAATTAAGTTTATTATAGTTGCGGAGGGGTCCGGGAGTGGCAGTTTAGGGGTTAATACGTTTTTTTAGGTGCGGGGGGCTCCAGGAGTGGCGGTTTAGGGGGTAAAACTGTATAATATAGTGTGGGTGCTTAGTGACAGGCTAGCAAGAAAGCTGTGAATAAGCCGATGAGCAGCAAGATCGATGACTGTCAACAACAGTCCACTGCTCATCGCACCGTACTTGGTGCGCGGCTTTTTGACAGCTTTCTTGATAACTTTGGCAAACGTATTCAGGTCCGCGGCAGCGATGTTAGGCGAGCTTAGGCGAGCGTATTGGGGCCGGCGAATGCAGGTAAGTAGACACGTTGATAACTAGAGGCCTGTAAGTTTCCTTTTGATTGCAATCTCCAATCTGTTTAACTAACTGTGATTCTCCTAACCAAGAAGGTTAACTTGTTCAGCACCTGTGAATAATAACTAGTATCTTGGAAATTGTTACTATAGTCTGTGTGGACTTACTTGTACTACAACAGACCTCCTAGGGGGAATTAATCCTTCCTGTCTTAAAGGCACACCACCTGGTGTTACTTATAAACCTCATTCATTCTGATATATATTTGGGACACTTTCACCTAACATACGGCTAGATTACGAGATTTTGTCGGTAAGGCTGTGCAGTGCTACCGAGCCTTTTTTTCTTACGGCTCACTTAAGCCAACGCTGGTATTACAAGTTTTCTTCAAGCCGGTTTAGCCTCAGAAAAGTGAGCATTGAGCAAAATTTAGCTCCACATCTCACTGTAATACCAGCGCTGCTTACGGTAGCGGTAAGCTGGTAAAATGTGCTCGTGCATGATTTCAAAACAGGAAACAATGGGGCTGAGCTGGCTGAAAAAAAACCTAACACCTGCAAAAAAGCAGCGTTCAGCTCCTTTATGTCTGCACCTAACACCCTAACATGAACCCCGAGTCTAAACACCCCTAATATTACACTTATTAACCCCTAATCTGCCGCCCCGACATTGTCGCCACCTACATTATACTTATTAACCCCTAATCTGCTGCTCCGGACACCGCCGCCACCTACATTATCCCTATGAACCCCTAATCTACTGTCCCCAACATCGCCGAACCCTACATGTTATTTATTAACCCCTAATCTGCCCCCCAAACGTCGCCGCAACTATATTAAATTTATTAACCCCTAATCTGCCGCCGCCAACGTCGCAATCACTATAATAAATGTATTAACCCCTAAACCTAAGTCTAACCCTAACCCTAACACCCCCTAGCTTAAATATAATTTAAATAAATCTAAATAAATTTACTACAATTAAATAAATTAATCCTATTTAAAACTAAATACTTACCGATAAAATAAACCATAAAATAGCTACAATACAACTAATAGTTACATTGTAGATATCTTAGGATTTATATTTATTTTACAGGCAACTTTGTATTTATTTAATTTTTAACTATTTAATAACTTCCTAGTTAAAATAAGTACAAATTTACCTGCAAAATAAATCCTAACCTAAATTACAATTACACCTAACACTACACTATAATTAAATTAATTACATACATTACCTACAATTAACTACAATTAAATTAAATAAACTAAAGTACAAAAAAACCCCCCCCACTAAATTACAGAAAATAAAAAAAGAATTTTGGTAATTAGAAGGCTGCTAAATGCCGCTGCACATCACTCGTGTATTATGTCTAGCAGTGAAGGGGTTAATTAGGGATCTTGTAGGGAGCTGGCAGGGTTAATTTTAGCTTTAGTGTAGAGATCAGCCTCCCACCTAACACATCAGACCCCCTGATCCCTCCCAAAACAGCTCTCTTCCCTCCCCCACCCTACAATTGTCCCCGCCATCTTAAGTACTGGCAGAAAGTCTGCCAGTACTAAAATAAAATGTATCTTTTTTAGCATATTTATATATGCTGCTGTGTAGGATCCCCCTTAGCCCCAAACCTCCCTGATCCCCCCCAAACATCTCTCTAACCCTCCCCCTCTAAATTATTGGGAGCCATGTTGGGTACTGGCAGCTGTCTGCCAGTACCCAGTTTACAAAAAAAATATTTTTTTTAATTTTTTCCCCACTTTTCTGTAGTGTAGCTCCCCCCCCAAAGACTAAACCCCCACCCCCTCCCAGATCACTTTGATTATTTTGATTTAAGTTTTTATTCCCTCTCTCCCTCTAAATTTAAACAAACTATGTTCCATAGTGTAATGGTTCCCACCCGCTCCCTCCCCGTGCACGCGCCCGCCCGCCTCCCCCGTGCACACACGCATGTCCATGCATGCCCCCCAGCGATCCCGCCCACCTCTGCACTCTGCAATCCATCGATGGCCGCCCACCCGCCTCCCACGTCGGCTCCCACCCACCAACCATTGCGGCCATCGATGTCCGGTGCGGAGAGGGCCACAGAGTGGCTCTCTCTGCATCAGATGGGGCAAAATGTTATTGCAGTGATGCGTCGATATCGAGGCATCACTGCAATAACTGGAAAGCGGCTGGAAGCGATCAGGATTGCGTCCAGACGCTTTCAACCCCAACGTCGTACAGGGTACGTCGCTGGTCTTTAAAGACCAGTTTGTGCAAGACGTACCCTGTACGACATATGCCGTTAAGGGGTTAAGTTAGGGGGGGTGTTAGGGTTAAGGTTAGACTTAGTTTTTGGGGTTAATTCATTTAATATATTGGCGACGATGTAGGGAGGGTAGATTAGGGGTTAATCAATGTACTGTAGGTGGTGGCGGTGTATGGTGGGCAGGATAGGGGTTAATACATGTAATGTAGGTGGCGGAGAGCTCCGGGTGCGGTGGTTTAGGGGTTAAACAATTAATTTATTTGCGGCAGGGTCCAGGATCAGCAGGATAGGGGTTAATAACTTTATGTAGGTGGCGGCGGTATAGGGGGCGGCAGATCAGGGGTTAATAGGTATAATGTAGGTGGCGGTGGGGTCTGGGAGTGGCGGTTTAAGTGTTCATATATTTATTATAGTGGCGGTGGGGTCCGGGAGCGGTGGTTTAGGGGTTAATGCGTTTATTATAGTTGCGGAGGGGTCCGGGAGCGGCGATTTAGGAATTAATACGTTTGTTATATTTGCGGAGGGGTCCGGGAGCGGCAGTTTATGTGTTAATAAGTTTATTATAGTTGCGGAGGGGTCCTGGAGCGGCAGTTTAGGGGTCAATAAGTTTATTATAGTTGCGGAGGGGTCCGGGAGCAGCGGTTTAGGGGTTAATAAGTTTATTATATTTGCGGAGGGGTCCAGGAGCGGCGGTTTATGGGTTAATAAGTTTATTATAGTTGCGGAGGGGTCCAGGAGCGGTTTAGGGGTTAATAAGTTTATTATAGTTGCGGAGGGGTCCAGGAGTGGCAGTTTAGGGGTTAATAAGTTTTTTTAGGTGCGGGGGGCTCCAGGAGTGGCGGTTTAGGGGGTAAAACTGTATAATATAGTGTGGGTGCTTAGTGACAGGCTAGCAAGGAAGCTGCGAATAAGCCGATGAGCAGCAAGATCGATGACTGTCAACAACAGTCCACTGCTCATCGCACCATACTTGGTGCGCGGCTTTTTGACAGCTTTCTTGATAACTTTGGTGAACGTATTCAGGTCCGCGGCAGCGATGTTAGGCGAGCTTAGGCGAGCGTATTGGGGCCGGCGAATGCAGGTAAGTAGAAACGTTGATAACTAGAGGCCTGTAAGTTTCCTTTTGATTGCAATCTCCAATCTGTTTAACTAACTGTGATTCTCCTAACCAAGAAGGTTAACTTGTTCAGCACCTGTGAATAATAACTAGTATCTTGGAAATTGTTACTATAGTCTGTGTGGACTTACTTGTACTACAACAGACCTCCCAGGGGGAATTAATCCTTCCTGTCTTAAAGGCACACCACCTGGTGTTACTTATAAACCTCATTCATTCTGATATATATTTGGGACACTTTCACCTAACATACATCTAGATTACGATTTTTTGTCGGTAAGGCTGTGCAGTGCTACCGAGCCTTTTTTTCTTACGGCTCACTTAAGCCAACGCTGGTATTACAAGTTTTCTTCAAGCCGGTTTTAGCCTCAGAAAAGTGAGCATTGAGCAAAATTTAGCTCCACATATCACTGCAATACCAGCGCTGCTTACGGTAGCGGTAAGCTGGCAAAATGTGCTCGTGCATGATTTCAAAACAGGAAACAATGGGGCTGAGCTGGCTGAAAAAAAACCTAACACCTGCAAAAAAGCAGCATTCAGCTCCTTTATGTCTGCACCTAACACCCTAACATGAACCCAGAGTCTAAACACCCCTAATATTACACTTATTAACCCCTAATCTGCCGCCCCGACATCGTCGCCACCTACATTATACTTATTAACCCCTAATCTGCTGCTCCGGACACCGCCACCACCTACATTATCCCTATGAACCCCTAATCTACTGCCCCCAACATCGCCGAACCCTACATGTTATTTATTAACCCCTAATCTGCCCCCCAAACGTCGCCGCAACTATATTAAATTTATTAACCCCTAATCTGCCGCCGCCAACGTCGCAATCACTATAATAAATTTATTAACCCCTAAACCTAAGTCTAACCCTAACCCTAACACCCCCCTAACTTAAATATAATTTAAATAAATCTAAATAAATTTACTACAATTAAATAAATTAATCCTATTTAAAACTACTTACCGATAAAATAAACCATAAGATAGCTACAATATAACTAATAGTTACATTGTAGCTAGCTTAGGATTTATATTTATTTTACAGGCAACTTTGTATTTATTTTATTTTTAACTATTTAATAACTTCCTAGTTAAAATAAGTACAAATTTACCTGTAAAATAAATCCTAACCTAAATTACAATTACACCTAACACTACACTATAATTAAATTAATTACATACATTACCTACAATTAACTACAATTAAATTAAATAAACTAAAGTACAAAAAAACCCAAAAAAACACTAAATTACAGAAAATAAAAAAATAATTAAAATTTTTTTAAACTAATTACACCTAATCTAATCCCCCTAATAAAATAAAAAAGCCCCCCAAAATAATAAAATTCCCTACCCTATACTAAATTACAAATAGCTCTTAAAAGGGCCTTTTGCAGGGCATTACCCCAAAGTAATCGGCTCTTTTACCTGTAAAAAAAAATACAATACCCCCCAACATTAAAACCCACCACCCACACACCCACCCTACTCAATCCCCCCTTAAAAAAACCTAACACTACCCCCTTGAAGAGCTCCCTACCTTGAGTCGTCTTCACCCAGCCGGGCACAAGTGGACCTCTGGAATTAAGGTAGGGAAAATCCTATTGGCTGATGCAATCAGCCAATAGAATTGAGCTTGCATTCTATTGGCTGATTGCATCAGCCAATAGGATTTTTCCTACCTTAATTCTGATTGGCTGATAGGATTCTATCAGCCAATCGGAATTGAATGGACGCAAACTTGGATGACGTCACTTAATGGAACCTTCATTCTTCTGTCGCCGTCAGATGGAAGAGTATGCTCTGCGTCGGATGTCTTCAAGATGGACCCGCTCCTGATGGAAGAAGATAGAAGATGCCGCCTGGATGAAGACTTCTGCCGGTCTGGATGTCGTCTTCTGGACGGATCGGATGAAGACTTCTGCCCCTCTGGAGGTCCACTTGTGCCCAGCTGGGTGAAGACGTCTCAAGGTAGGGTGATCTTCAAGGGGGTAGTGTTAGTTTTTTTTAAGGGGGGATTGGGTGGGTTTTAGAGTTGGGTTGGGTGAGTGGGTGGTGGGTTTTAATGTTGGGGGGGTATTGTATTTTTTTTACAGGTAAAAGAGCTGATTACTTTGGGGCAATGCCCCACAAAAGGCCCTTTTAAGGGTTATTTGTAATTTAGTATAGGGTAGGGAATTTTATTTTTTTTTATTTTTTTTATTTTATCAGGGGGATTAGATTAGGTGTAATTAGTTTTAAAAAATTTTAATTCTTTTTTATTTTCTGTAATATAGAGTTTGTTTTTTCGTACTTTAGTTTATTTAATTTAATTGTAGTTAATTGTAGGTAGTTTATGTAATTAATTTAATGATAGTGTAGTGTTAGGTGCAATTGTAATTTAGGTTAGAATTTATTTTACAGGTAAATTTGTACTTATTTTAACTAGGTAGCTATTAAATAGTTAATAACTATTTAATAACTATTATACCTAGTTAAAATAAATACAAAGTTGCCTGTAAAATAAATATAAATCCTAAACTAGCTACAATGTAACTATAAGTTATATTGTAGCTATCTCAGGGTTTATTTTATAGGTAAGTAGTTTTAAATAGGATTAATTTATTTAATAGAAGTAATTTAATTTCATTTTTTTTAAATTATATTTAAGTTAGGGGGAGTAAGACTTAGGGTTACATAGTCCAAAGAAGGCAGCAACACTCACCAATTATGCAAAAGATTCCATCTTTATTGGCATAATCAAAGAATACAAGACAACATTTCGGACCTCTAGTCTTTAGTCATGTCAGTACATAAATGCAGGTAACACACCTTAATATAGGGATGGGGTTTAAGAAACCACACCTACCAATTAACTTTTTAACTGTGAATACACAAACATTCCTACAGTGTAACCTGGCTTGAAAGAGGATGTGCCATCTAGTGACAAGCATACAATAGTGCATATATATATATATATATATATATATATATATATATATATATATATTAAAAATATCTATTAAACATTGTTGTAAAATAACAACATTACAGAATATTAGATACATAAACGAATCTTATACAGTTTAAAGAAAAACAGATAGGTCATATTCTTTATTCATTCCAATTATTTGTTAATCCAAAATACCTCTCTGTGTTTTAAAAAAAGTTCTCTATTTCCTCCCCTTCTAGGTATACTAATGTGGTCAATGATTTGAAATCTAAGTTGACATATACTATGGCCTGCCTGAATAAAGTGTTCTGCTACTGGATTTTTTATTTTACTATTTCTGATGTCAGACCTATGTTCACATATTCTCTCGCGGACCATCCTAGTGGTCTCTCCGATATAGCTCCGCCAACATGGGCATTTAATCATGTAAATGGAAAAAGTAGTATTGCATGTAAATAAACCCCTAATAATATATTTTTTGCCAGTGCGTGGATGATAAAAGAATTTACCTTTTACCATACTATTACAGCTCGCACAGCCTAAGCATGGGTAGCACCCCATATTTTTTTTCTGAGATGTAACTCTGTACTTTAGTTTTTGAAGTACCTATATCAGCCTTAATCAACCTATCTCTAAGGTTCTTACTTCTCTTGTAGGCCGGCATAAAACCTGACTGAAATTCAGTCACATGGGGATTACATTTACTCAGGATGTGCCAGTGCCTCCTAAGAATAGAATTAATATTGTTACTTAATGCATTAAATTTTGTAACAAAAACAACACGATCCTGCTTTAACTTCATCTTAACTTTAGGTTTTCATGTCTCAAGCAAACTGTTACGTGACACTGCTGCCACTTCTTCAATCTCTTGGTTAACTAATTCTGTGGGATAACCCCTCACTTTAAACTTATCACCCATCTGGTTCAATCTCTGTCTAACCAGTTTGTCATCTGATACAATTCTCCTCACTCTAAGGAGTTGACTACGAGGTAATGACCTCTTAAGCGATTCAGGGTGAAAGATATCAAAATGAAGCAGGCTATTTTTATCTGTAGACTTAGTATAAAGGTCTGTTCCAAAATTATTGCCTAATTTGTAAACTTTAGTGTCCAGAAACTCAATACTTTCCTCACTGTATTTTAATGAAAATTTAATATGTGTAGTTGCACTGTTTAACTGATTGACAAAATCCCATAGGGATCCAATGTCGCCCAACCACACACCAAATATATAGTCTATGTAGCACCACCAGGTGGCGCCACATAGAATGAAGAGATCGTTCTCAAAGACGAATCTCTCCTCAAAGATGTTCATAAATATATTTGCGTATGTTGGGGCGACATTGGACCCCATGGCCGTACCCTGTCTTTGAATATAAAATTAATCTTGAAATAAAAAGTAGTTACACCTAAGCACAATTTCAAGAAGTTCCAAAACAAAATCTATTTGACAGCTATCAAACCTGCTGAATTGCTGCAAAACCTTTTGTACTGCTCCTATGCCAGATGCATGTGTTATGGAGGTGTATAGGCTTGATACATCTAAGGTGTATAGAATACTTTTCTCAGTGCCAATATTTATGTCATTCAGTTTAACCAGAAAATTGCTCGTATCTTTAATATAAGAGCTAGATAGTTCTGCAAAAGGTCTTAAAATATGATCAAGATAAATTGAAATATTAGAACATACAGAATTCATACTAGAGATAATAGGACGACCCGGAGGGGCCTGTAGATTTTTATGAACCTTAGGTAAGGTATATTATACAGGTGCTTGTGCATATTCACGATATTGGAACATAATTTCCTTTTTACCAATGATACCATTTTTAAAGGCATACAAAACCTTATTGTTAATTTCGTTTTCAATGTTAAAAATAGGATTATATGGTAAACATTGGTAAACCTCGTTATCAGATAATTGGGACTTGATCTCTTTCACATAATAATCTTTGTCAAGAAGAACTGTTGCTCCGCCCTTGTCTGCAGATTTTAAAACAACATTTTTATTTGTTTGTAAAGATTTTAGAGCTCTTATAGACCCAGTATCTAAATGACACCTATTATAACCATACAAATCTACATGTTTGTTTGTCTTTATCTTTTTTTGTACTTTATGCTGTAGATTTTTAACATCATCTAATACCAATTTTGAAAAAATATCAATACTATGATCATAATTTGATGGCATATATTTACTTTTAACCTTAAGACACAGATTTTTAAGATGTAACTCACTCGAATTTACTGCACAATTATCAGGTTTATCAATATAGCAATAATTAGAAAACATAGATCTCAATTTAAGTGATCTGAAAATTTTAAATAGATCTTTCTCTATCTCAAAAAAAATCACATTTAGAAAAAGGGCAAATCATGTTGTTTTTGTTACAAAATTGAATGCATTAAGTAACAATATTAATTCTATTCTTAGGAGGCACTGGCATATCCTGAGTAAATGTAATCCCCATGTGACTGAATTTCAGTCAGGTTTTATGCCGGCCTACAAGAGAAGTAAGAACCTTAGAGATAGGTTGATTAAGGCTGATATAGGTACTTCAAAAACTAAAGTACAGAGTTACATCTCAGAAAAAAATATGGGGTGCTACCCATGCTTAGGCTGTGCGAGCTGTAATAGTATGGTAAAAGGTAAATTCTTTTATCATCCACGCACTGGCAAAAAATATATTATTAGGGGTTTATTTACATGCAATACTACTTTTGCCATTTACATGATTAAATGCCCATGTGGGCGGAGCTATATCGGAGAGACCACTAGGATGGTCCGCGAGAGAATATGTGAACATAGGTCTGACATCAGAAATAGTAAAATAAAAAATCCAGTAGCAGAACACTTTATTCAGGCAGGCCATAGTATATGTCAACTTAGATTTCAAATCATTGACCACATTAGTATACCTAGAAGGGGAGGAAATAGAGAACTTTTTTTAAAACAGAGAGAGGTATTTTAGATTAACAAATTGGAAACTATGTTTCCAATTGGAATGAATAAAGAATATGACCTATCTGTTTTTCTTTAAACTGTATAAGATTCGTTTATGTATCTAATATTGTGTAACAATGTATAATAGATATTTTGAAATATATATATGCACTATTGTATGCTTGTCACTAGATGGCGCATCCTCTTTCAAGCCAGGTTACACTGTAGGAATGTTTGTGTATTCACAGTTAAAAAGTTAATTGGTAGGTGTGGTTTCTTAACCCCCATCCCTATATTAAGTGTGTTACCTACATTTATGTACTGACATGACTAAGGACTAGAGGTCCGAAATGTTGTCTTGTATTCTTTGAATATCCCAATAAAGATGGAATCTTTTGCATAATTGGTGAGTGCTGCTGCCTTCTTTGGACTATATTACGAGTTTAGGGGTTTTGTGTGGTACCCCTACAGTCTGCACCACCTACCTATCTTTGTGCTGTACCACTTGGACTGTGTAAGACTTAGGGTTAGACATGTTTAGGGGTTAATACATTTAATATAGTAGCGGCGACGTTGGGGGCGGCAGATTAGGGGTTAATAAATGTAGATAGGTGTCGGCGATGTTAGGGATGGCAGATTAGGGGTTAATAAAATTTAACTAGTTTTTGCGAGGCGGGAGTGCGACGATTTAGGGGTTAATATATTTATTACAGTGGCGGCGATGTCCGGTCAGCAGATTAGGGGTTAAAAGTTTTAATTAAGTGTTTGCGATGTGGGGGGGGGCTCGGTTTAGGGGTTAATAGGTAGTTTATGGGTGTTAGTGTACTTTTAAATGCGGTAGGAGTCAGGACAGGAGAGGGTCTACCGCTCACTTTTTCAAGCAATCATAATACCGGGGTTAGGAAAATCCCATCAAAAAGATAGGATACTCAATTGACGTACAGGGATTTGCGGTATGTGAAAATCGCGGAAAAAAGTGAGCGGTACACCTGTACCTGCCTGACTCGTAATACCAACGGGCATTAAAAAGCAGCGTTGGGACCCCTCAACACTGCTTTTTAAGGCTAACGCAAGACTCGCAATCTAGCAGAAAATGTGGAAAAAAATCCAGACAATCACATTGTCTGATTTGGAAAGAATTTATTTGCAAATTATGGTGGAAAATAAGTATTTGGTCAATATCAAAAGTTCATCTCAATACTTTGTTATATATCCTTTGTTGGCAATGTCAGAGGTTAAACATTTTCTGTAAGTCTTCACAAGGTTGTCACACACTGATGCTGGTATGTTGGCCCATTTCTGCATGCAGATCTCCTCTAGAGCAGTGATGTTTTGGGGCTGTCGCTGGGCAACACGGACTTTCAACTCCCTCCAAAGGTTTTCTATGGGGTTGAGATCTGGAGGCTGGCTAGGCCACTCCAGGACCTAAAAATCCTTCTTACGAAGCCACTCCCTCATTGCCTCGGCGGTGTGTTTGGGATCATTGTCATGCTGAAAGACCCAGTCACTTTTCATCTTCAATGCCCTTGCTGATGGAAGGAGGTTTGCACTCAAAATCTCACGATACATGGCCCCGTTCATTCTTTCATGTACATGGATCAGTCATCCTGTTCCCTTTGCAGAGAAACAGCCCCAAATCATGATGCTGCCACCCCCATGCTTCACAGTAGGTATGGTGTTCTTTGGTGGCAACTCAGCATTCTCTCTCCTCCAAACACGCCGAGTTGTGTTTCTACCAAACAGTTCTACTTTGGTTTCATCTGACCATATGGCATTCTCCCAGTTTGCTTCTGGATCATCCAAATGCTCTCTAGCATACTTCAGATGGGCTCGGACATGTACTGGCTTAAGCAGGGGGACACGTCTGGCACTGCAGGATCTGAGTCCCTGGCGGCGTAGTGTGTTACTGATGGTAGCCTTTGTTACGTTGGTCCCAGCTCTCTGCAGGTCATTCACTAGGCCCCCCAGTGTGGTTCTGGGATGTTTGCTCACCGTTCTTGTGATCATTTTGACCCCACGGGGTGAGATCTTGCGTGGAGCCCCAGATCGAGGGAGATTATTAGTGGTCTTGCATGTCTTCCATTTTCTAATTATTGCTCCCACAGTTGATTTCTTCACACCAAGATGCTTGCCTATTGCAGATTCAGTCTTCCCAGCCTGGTGCAGGTCTACAATTTTGTTTCTGGTGTCCTTCAGCAGCTCTTTGGTCTTCACCATAGTGGAGTTTGGAGTGTGACTGTTTGAGGTTGTGAACAGGTGGTCTTTTATACTGATAACAAGTTCAAACAAGTGCCAATAATACAGGTAATAAGTGGAGGACAGAGGGGCCTCTTAAAGAAGAAGATACAGGTCTGTGAGAGCCAGAAATCTTGCTTGTTTGTAGGTAACCAAATACTTATTTTCCACCATAATATGCCAATAAATTCTTTCCAAATCATACAATGTGATTGTCTGTATTTGTTTCCACATTTTGTCTCTCATAGTTGAGGCATACCTATGATGAAAATTACAGGCCTCTATCATCTTCTTAAGTGGGAGAACTTGCACAATTGGTGGCTGACTAAACACTTTTTTTTGCCCCACTGTAGGCGGTGTGTCTGAGAATGTAGGGATTTTTGTTGACTTTTTTTAAACCGTTTCTCCCCACTTTACCCACATGTGTCAGAGATACTACTGATCTTTTACAGAAGCTTGATAATCTAATTGTGGATGATGATTTTATTTTGGTTTCCTTAGACTTTGAGGGGTTATATTCCTAAATCCCGCATGATGTTGGTTTGGCAGCCAGTAGATCTTTTCTTGATACTCGTGGTCCATCTTTCAAAAAACATACTGAGTTTGTGATTTCCCTTTTGAGGTTCATACTGGAGAATAATGTTTTTTGTTTTGATGGAAAATATTTTAGACAAATACGTGGTACAGTAATGGGGGCCACTTGTGTCCCCACTTATGCTTGTCTACATTTGGAATCTGGGAATTGTCTGAAGTCTTTGGTATACATAATGACATTGTTGAAAGATCGGTCCAATTGTGGCTACGCTAATGTGGATGATGTCTTTATGTTATAGAAGGGTGATATGTTAAGTTTGGAGGCTTTTGTCAAAATTTTGAACAAGAATAATTACAACATTTATTGACTTATGAAGCCAATTCTTCTATGCTTCCCTTCCTTGACATTTTGATTAAGAAACAATGGAGATATATGCAAACAGAGAATTTTCACGGCAACTAATAGCCTTCTTCAAGCACAGAGTAATCATCCTCACTCTTTGAAGAAGGGTATCCCTTATGGAAAGTTTTTGTGTTTACGTAGAAACTGTTCCACCAATTACAGTTTTGACTTTCACGCAAATAAAATGAAAGAGAGGTTTTGTCTAGAGGATACTCTAAAAAAGTGGTTAAAAGCTCTCTAAATAGAGTGAGAATGATGAAAAGAGAGGATATCCTTTTTTCAAAGAGTGAGATAGAAAAAGAAGAGGAACAAAAATCCAATGTAAGATTTATAACACAGTACAATTGCTACTGGGACAAAATTTGCCATATCTTGACCACAAATTGGCATTTTTTACTTGCTGATAAAAGAATTGCAGGAAAAGTAGGGGAGCGTCCTCTTTTGACAGCTAGAAAAGCTTTGAGTCTAAAAGATTGTTTGGTAAGAAGCCATTTTATTAAAACTTTGAAACAAAATTGCCTCATAATGCACCAAACACAAAAAGGTAGTTAAACCTGTGGAAAATGTGTGTCATGTATCTACTGTATATTGTTAGAACTGATTTTCTACTGGCGGCAAAACTTTCCGTATTAACCATTTGATAAATTGTCAGACTTTTGGAGTGGTCTATCTTCTTTTTTGCCCATGTCCGATGTATTACATGGGAACAACAAAGAGACAACTCCTTGCTAGAGTAAGAGAACACAGAGATGATGTTAAAAATGAAAAAATGACTAGCAGTGTTGCACGTCATTTTAAGGCTTGTCATGACTCTAATCATGACTTACTCAAAGTCTTTGGCATCGATGTAGGCCTGATACATAAAAGAGGAGGTGATCAGGATAAATGCCTCCTTCAAAAAGAGACAGGCTAGATTTATCTTCTACAGACACGGTTGTCATTAATGAAAAATTAGAATTTGCAACTTTCTTGTAGAGCTAGTAATTTTTTAATATTTTTTTCACTTCAAAATTTGTTCTTTATACATACTTGAGCTATGTGCTACTATTATAGTGAATTTGTCACTATATGTGGTTCTTCCTAGTGGGTGAGTGGACCAATACCTAGCTATATACAATGATTTTAGTTAGGTATATCCTGATATTTACAGGTTTGATTCTGCCCTTAAAAACTTGAAATATTTATAATGTTTCTTGTCTTCAAACATAGTTAAATTAAATTATTTCAGTCAAATTAAGTCAAAATTTAGCTTATATTCTTGACATTTAAGCACTTTGTTCCATATAGGATCCAAAGATATTTGGGTCTATAGTATCATTAATTATTGGTCTTTGTGTTTTTTCTTAGATCCCCCATTTGATTGGGAATAGTTTCCTGGTGTTTGTTTTCCACCTTATGTGGTTTTTCCCAGTGGGTGAGCGGACTAAGGCCTAGCTTTACATAATATTTGTATGTAGGTAAACTTTGTAATTACTGGTTCGAGTCTGCCCTTTTTAAAGTACTGTTTTTCATGTTTCAAACTGAAACTAAATTATTTTGTACTTAGTTTTGATTAGCTTGATTTTTACTTATAATGTTGACATTTAGCACATAACTCTACATATAAATTCTTAAATCCTTGTGTCTACATTCTTCTGAATTTTGATGAGACGCTCTTGTTTTGCGGATGTGTTTCCTTGACAAATGTAATCAATCATTTGCATGTGTTTTTTTCTCGCTATTTAGGTTATTAAAACAATTTTGCATATTTAGCAACTTGTGTATCTATTTGTATATAAATATTAACTTGTAAAATATCTTTTTGTGCCAAAATATTTTAATTTCCTTTCTTGGAGGCGTGCTTTGTTTTGCCTATAAAAGGCTTAGGATTCTCCCATGACGTCAGCCCTAAGGAAGTCCCTGTCAGTCAAGGGGATGAAACGCGTGTAGGCAGCTGTATTTTTTGATGAGACGCCTATCTTTGGAACTCGCTTATTAACCTTAAGGAACATCATGGAGCTTGTTTGTTGGTTTGCTCCTTCTGCCTTTGGAGCCACTGAACGGCTACTTTATACTTTGATATGCGAGGAAAAGTTTGGATTCACCGATATATACGTTTTCACATCAAAAGACTGAGTGCATGGGTGTAAACACCGATTTAAAAGATAACTTCCTTTGTATTTAAAAGGGCGGATTACCAATGGCCTTTCCTCAACTCATTTGGAGCATGATACAAAGGAAAGACTGTTTCTTTTTAAAGGATTGCAACAAATGTTACAATAGCATGTTTCTCTGTTGAGAGTATTATCTTTGTACACAATCACTATGTTGTCGCCACATTACAGTCAATACTATACTCCGTAATAGCAATTTATAGCCATCACATAGATCCTTAATTTATTTCATGACAACTATACCCTTTCTAGCTGGGGTTGTCCTCTGAATATGGTGTTGTGATAGATTGTTGTTCATATACTGTATATCTGCGCTATATTTACTTGTGTTGCAGATGTGTTTTACTTACTTCATAGATTCCATTTTTTAAGGGGTAATTACATAGATCCTCAATTGAACATCAAGGCAACTTAAAAGATACATTGTGGGGTTGCCCTCTGATGGAGGTGTTGTAAATTTCCTCTTGAGAAATTAAACTATTTATTGTATTAAAAGGTTTAGTTTAAACCAACCATATTAGCTTTGTTTTTGAGGTTACTACATAGATACTCATTTGTTATTCATGACAACATATCCCTCATATATATTTATGGGGTTGTCCTCTGACAGAGGTGTTGTAGTTTCCTCTTTTTCAAAACTATTATATACACTTCAAGCTCCTTATTTTGTTTATTTCCTAAAGAGATGTCTCTCATTGAACATGTGAAATTATTTTCTTTTGGTTAAGTTCTTTTTAATTTTTATTGTTTATATGTGTAATAATAAACTCTTTGTGCTTTAAAACACATGCTGGTCTAAAAGTATTATTCTCTGTCTCTGCTGAGTTACACACGTGCAACCTTATAATTATTATTATAAAAATTTCCATTGGTTTTGGGAGTGTACTTGATTTTTGAGTGTGCTAAAATCCCTATCTTCATATAAGGACTACTGATCTTTATCCTCTTTCTGTATTGCATTTAAATTATTTGTTATAGGGTCTAAACCTCTGATTAAAACTTACTCATATTTTTATATATAACTAATAAAAAAGACAGTTCCCTTTAAAGTAGTGTTTTATGTAATACTGAACTATCTTATTCATTTCTCCATCTTAGCATACTTTGTGACAAAATATTACCCAGAGAGTTAGCTCTGGTAAACACAAATTTACAACCTTTGTCTATTGTCTTATGTAAACTTTTGTCGCCATATGCTATTGGTAGATATTTTTAATGATCTGACAAATCTCAGTGTACTGATTGGAGAATTGAGTGACAAATACTACTCTTTCAATATTTATTCTTTTGTCCTTACTCTTCAAAAGATCTATTCTATGTATGCAACATATTTCCTGGTCTACCTTGTTGGTTAAACATTTTGGATAGCCTCTATTGATAAGTCTAGAATTAAGTTCTTTTTTTGCAACTTCATATCTAGCAACATCTGAACAGTTTTGTTTAACCCTCATCAATTGACACTTGACTATCCGCAGGTGTATTCTTACTTTTATTATGTAACTCAAATAAATCCTTCATTACTCTTTTTCTGAAATATCTCCATTTGTTTACCCCTAGATTGTATGAGGTAAAAAGTGGATTTACATTTAAAACTCTGCTCTCCTTTATCTTTTACATAAATATCTGTTTTACAACCCTCTACAGCTAGTTATTCTAGCTAAACAAGAGCACATGCATCACTAAACTCCAAACCATCCATTAACATCTTCCCATCATCTTGTGATTCAGGAACTCTTAACTTGGTAATTTTAAAAATATTTTTTTGACATTTAAAGTGCATATGAATTTATTTTTGTCGAAGATGGTCTGAAAGATGTTAAAATTTTGTGAAGGACAAAATCCTAAGCCATAAATAAGTATTCTAATTTCAGTTTCATTGAGGTTGTAAGAGGATGGGGCCTATTTTTCAAAGTGTCAACCTAAAATTCGCCGGAATTTCTGCATCGTAATTGTTGCGAGATTGATCCGGCCTAATTATCAAAGCATCAAGACCGGCAAATGTTGAAATTTGTGACATAACATATGATCCTGAGATCTCAATCTGACGCAGATCGATGCTTACGTCATTACAGATGTTCCAAATACACATTTGGCTCTATTTGACACTTTTCCCCATTTATCAAATAGTTAACAGGTACACTCACGGCTATTCCAACGCATTGTACCTGGTTTTCAGTCTGCCACCCTTGAGGCCGCGGATGCCATAGAAATCAATGGGAGTCTGGAAGCAACGAAAGCTTATGTTTTATGCTGCAAGAGAATGAACTATACCCCATTGATTTCTATGGTAGAAAACAAGTTACGTTTACACCTAACACCCTAACATAAACCCTGAGTCTAAACACCCCTAATCTGCCGCCCGACATCGCAGACACCTAAATAAAATATATTAACCCCTATTCCGCCGCTCCCCGACTCCGCCGCCACAAAATAAACGTATTAACTCCTAAACCACTTGGCCTCTCACATCACCACCACTAACTAAACCTATTAACCCTTAAACCGTCAGCCCCCCACATTGCCAAAAACTAAATTAAGCTATTAAACCCTAAACCTAACAACCCCTTAACTTTAAATTAAAATTACAAGATCCCTATCTTAATATAAATTAACCCTACAAAAATTATTTAAATATACAATTAAACCTTATTTAAAGTACTAAATTACAAAACAAACAATCACTATGTTACAACCCCCCCACTAAATTAGGAAAAATAACAAACCAAATTATCAAAAATAAAACAAATTTACACCTAATCTAATAGCCCTATCAAAATAATAAAGCTCCCCCCAAAATAAAAAAAAAACCTAGCCTACAATAAACTACCAATGGCCCTTAAAAGGGCCTTTTGTGGGGCATTGCCCCAAAGATATCAGCTCTTTTAGCTGTAAAAAAAAAAATACAAACACCCTCCAACAGTAAAACCCACAACCCAACCAACCTCCCCAAAAAAAACCTAACTCTAAAAATAAAACCCATTAAAAAAAAACCTTTAAAAAACCTAACACTAACCCCTGACGATCTACTTACAGTTCTTGAAGTCCCGCTTGAAGGATCCATCCAGCCGGCGAAGTCTTCATCCAGGCGGCCTCTTCTATCTTCATCCAACCGGCAAAGTCATTATCCAGATGGCCTCTTCTATCTTCATCCAGCCGGTGAGGAGCGGGTCCATCCTGAAGACATCCTACACAGAGCTCCTCTTCTTACAGTCACCGGTGTAAACTGAAGCTTCAATGCAAGGGACACGAATTAAGATGGCGTCCCTTGCTTTCCTATTGGATGATTTGAGTGTTAAATTCAAATCAGCCAATAGGAGGCGTGCTTCTGAAATCCTATTGGCTGTTCAAATCAGCCAATAGGATGAGAGCTACTGAAATTCTATTGGCTGATTTGAACAGGCTGGATGGATCCTTCAAGCAGGATGAATCGCCAGCTGGATTGATCCTTCAAGCGGGACTTCAAGAACTGTAAGTGGATCGTCGGGGGTTAGTCTTAGGTTTTTTTAAGGTTTTTTTGGGTGGGTTTTATTTTTAGATAAAAGTCAGGGCAATGTAAAAGAGTTAAATGCCCTTTTAAGGGCAATGTCCATACAAATGCCCTTTTCAGGGCAATGGGTAGCTTAGGTTTTTTTTAGAGCTAGGGTTTTTATTTGGGGGGTTGGTTGGATGATGGGTTTTACTGTTGGGGGGATTGGCATTTTTTTTTAGAGTTAAAAGAGCTGATATATTTAGGGGAATGCCGCACAAAAGGCACTTTTAAGGGCCATTGGTAGTTTATTGTAGGCTAGGGTTTTTTTTATTTTGGAGGGGCTTTTTTTTATTTTGATAGGGCTATTAGATTAGGTGTAATTTTTTTTATTTTTGATAGTTTGGCTTGTTATTTTTCGTAATTTAGTGTTTGCTTGTTTATGTTACTTAGTGGTTTTGTTTTTTTGTAATTTAGTACTTTTATAAGGTTTAATTGCATATTTAAATAATTTTAGTAGGGTTAGGTTTTTTTAATATGTAATGTAGTTTATTTAATTTGTAGTTTAATTTAATTTTAGTATAATAGTTAGGGTAGGTTTTTAATTCTACAGGTAAGTTTTAATTTATATTAGGATAGGGATCTTGAATTTTAATTTAAAGTTAAGGGGTTGTTAGGTTTAGGGGTTAATAGCTTAATTTAGTTTTTGGCAATGTGGGGGGGTGATGGTTTAGGGGTTTATAGGTTTAGTTAGTGGTGGTAATGTGGGAGGCCAGAGGTTTAGGGGTTAATAAGTTTATTTAGTGGAGGCGGTGGCGGTGAGCGGCAGGGGGGTTAATAACTTTATTTAGGTTGTGGCAGTGTCGGCGAGCGGCGGGATAGGGGTTAATAACTTTAAACGTTAAACATTTTAGTATAGTGGCGGCGTTTAGTGAAATGGTATAAATAAAGTTGGGAAAAACACGAATAGCAGTGTCATCGATGACTGTTAGTGAACAACATTCCGATGCTCATCACCCCGTACTTAGTGCGCGTGTTTTTGAAGGCTTTTTTTTTATAAATATGGAGATCGTAGTCAGATCCGCGGCCGTGAAGTTTGGCGATGTTAGGTGAGCGTATTGATGCCGGCGAATGCAACATAGTTTAAGATTTGATAAATAGACCCGATATGTTAATTACTGTGTTTGTGTATCTTTTACATCCTTTCTCATCTCTCTCAATTAGTACCTCAATTGGTACCTCCATGTTATGTTGCTGTAAGGGTGCACTAGGAACAGCATTATTTATTTAACCCAAAGCTGCATATGACTTTGTTATAGTATCATGAAGTGTGGTGAGCTTTTGCAGCATGGTCTGGTCACACTGGAGATGCAGCCCATGTGTGCTGGCCCTCTACTCCTTTTATATGTGTTCTCTAAGGACTTTTTCATCCCTGTTAAAATATAAACTAGAGATGGAAGACTATAGCCAATCATTTATTAATTATGATTATCTGCTTATAAGTCCCAGGTTTGACCTCACTTATGCTTAAATGTGGATATGTTATGTTTAAAGGGGGCATTTTGACAGCTTGGGAATCTTCATATGTAAATTAACCTCAAATCTGCCAGAGAGGACTGCAGCTCTCATTTCTGTAAGCCAAGAGGTTTACGGTAGGTTAACCACTTATCATATCTCTTGTATGATATTTATTCCTGAATGCAAAAGCTATATTTTGTAAATCTCATCACATTTTTATGCCCAGTATGCTTTATAGAGAGCACACAGAAGCACTGTTTATTTTTCTTTCCCTTACTTCACAGGTTAAAAGAAGAAGCATTAGTTTTATATTATAGCATTTTTTTATTCATTCTTGCATAACTAATTAAAGGGACACTCAAATCAAAATTAAACTTTCATGATTCAGATAGAGCAATTTAAACAACTTTTCAATTTACTTCCATTAACAAAATGTTCACAGTCTTTTTATATTTATACTTTTTGAGTCACCAGCTCCTACTAAGCATGTGTAAGAATTCACAGAATATACGTATATGCATTTGTGATTGGATGATGGCTGTCACATGGTACAGGGGGAGTTGAATTTTGTCAGAAAAAAATCTTCTCATTTGAAGTTCAGACTAATAGGCAGGCCGATTTAACAAGGGCCAAATGGCCCCTGATTCCCCTGTTTCTGCATGAGCCTTCAGGCTAGCTGGAAACAGCAGTTAAGACTGCTGCTCCTTAACTGGTCTCTAAGGTGGCGGACAGCAATCAGCCCAATCAAATATGATCGGGTTAATTGACACCCCCTGCTAGGCTGCAAATCTGCAGGGGCTGCATTGCACAAGCAGTTCATCAGAAATAGTTTGATATGTAGTATGTGCTATAAATAGCAACAGAGAAGTATCCAGCTTATGGTTTATGAGTATGGCTAGTATCAATGCCGAAACGTGTCAGGCCTGATTGCCTAAATGTTTTGATTTTATTTTTTTCAAAGTATTATTTTTAACTTCATGTTATAATAAAGTTTTTTTTTTTTTTTTTTTAAACCCACTTGTCATTTTTTTTTATTTTATTTTTTGCATTTTTTGGACAAGCTGATAATGCCTGTTTAAAATGGCAGATCTGATGAATTTGGTATGATCCCATTTTTATAGGGATATGCAAATTGGCATAAACTGAGACTTCTGCACTAAACCAAGTATAGTGCAACTCAACTCCATTTTGAACTTTTCAAATAGAGTTTTGAGATCCAAAAACGGCCTGAACAATGAAAAGTCTGGAATAGAATACTTGAGTCTGTTACTCTAAAAGCACCAGAGTAATCACTCCCATAGTTTCTAGGTCTGTTAAACATGCCAAACAGAGGTTCTAGTCTTTAAATGATCTTTTGAAAATGACACAGGAGGAATCTTCCTCAAGTAGGCAAGACCGTAAGCCTATGCATTATTCCTGGGAAACGTTCAGTATATCATTCCACAAAAGAGGGCATGGAGGTAAACATGAACTCTTTATTTGCTTTGAAAACATCAGCAGATAATGGTATGAGTATGTGTTTCAGCTGGAAAGTGCCTTAATCATAGACATATGCCTCCTATTGCTACCCTGCTATTTAATAATATATAATTAAGTTGATAGGTGGAAAAGATAACTGATGTAATCATCATGTATGTAAATTAAGATTTAAAGGAACAGTACTCAAAAAGCAGAATACACATTGTATGGGGTGCAAAAATTCAAATACATATAAAGCATTATAAATTGCATTAGGATAATACATACTAACACATTTTGATCAGTTAAACCCTTTAACTGGTTCTACCATAAATACAATTATCTCCCTTACACCCATTTATACAAAAAATAGGGAGGCGTTAACAGGGGCAAATCCTATTGCTTAAATATAATAATGTCAGCCTTAATATTTAAACCTTGAGGGACTTTTGTACATAGGTTAAATATCCAGAAAGCCTCTCTTTTAGAGAGTACAGCTTTTAAGCCCCCCTTTTGGATGTCTCTTAACAAATGATGTTCAGCACCCAAGAGTCCTGAACTGACTTCCCCCAAGCTTCTTGGAAAAGGTTTAATCTGCCCCCCACCAGAACTTCGGCTGGTTTGGGGGCCACATCTGAATGCAGATTTGAAAAGGGGTTGGGCTTTTTTTGCTGATTGGACTTAAAGTAAGAGGAACTAGGCTTCCACAAATACTTGGAGGTGTCATACTTTTGAAATACTGTGGAGGGGGATCTTTGAGTCTTAGATTGATAAAAGGAGTGACAGGATCCAGCAGACTTAAACCTGCCCTTAGTTTTTTTGTCACTGTGTCAGTGACTTTTAGAATAAAAGCATACAGTCCAGATCCAAACAAAGTTTTTTGCTTGAAAGAAATGAAAAGATGTCTGCTTTTAGATACTATATACGCAGTGCGCAGGCTATAAGACTCTTCTAGCCAGAACAGTCATCACATATTAAACTGTATGCAGTTTTGACCAATCTGAAGCGATCCTCAATTTCTTCAAGGGAAGCTTCTTGGGAAATAAGGTCAGAAATGTTGTCACGCCAGATTTCAGAAGCTGCAGCAAGGCAGGCTACACTGTCAGCTGGATGAAACATATAGCCTGTCATCTAGAATGATCACTTGTGAAGGCTTTCAAGCTTTCTATACATGGGATCCTTGAATGAGGTGCTGTCCACTAAAGGAATAGTAGTCCACCTAACCACAGTGGAGATCCCTCCATTTTGAGGTGCTGTTCTCTAAAGGAATAGTATTCAATCTAGCCAGAGTGGAGATTGCTCCATTCACTGGAATACTTCCCCATACCGCAATTTTTTTATAGAGGAAAGGGAACATGTTCTTGAATTTGGCAGAGGGAGATCAGGTCAGAAACCAAACCAGGTAGAGGAAGGCAGCTTTTGAGGAACTGCCTTAAATAATTCATCAATCTTCTTAAAGGTACAGTAAAGTCCAAATAAAACTTTCATGATTTAGATAGGGCATGTAATGTTAAACCACTTTCCAATTTACTTTTATTATCTAATTTGCCTTTTTCTCTTGGTATTTTTTGTTAAAGGCAAAACCTATGTAGGCTCATAGGCTGATTTCTAAGACTCTGCTGTCCAGCTCTTATCTCACTTTGTGGCTGTGAATAGCTAGTAACATGTACTGTTTGTTCATGTGTGCCGTACAGATAACAGTGTGCTCACTCCTGTGGAGTTATTTAAGAGTCAACACTAATTGATTGAAATGCAATTCTGTCAAAGAATCTTAGATAACAAGGCAGTCTGCAAAGGCTTAGATACAAGTGAATCATAGAGGAAAAAAATGATATTGATGTAACAGTCTTGGTTATGTAAAATTGGGTAATAATAAATGGATTTTCTATCATTTTAAACAATAAACCTTTTGGTGTTGATGGGGGGGAGCCTGTTGTTGAAGTGGCAGGAAGTGTTTTGGAAGAGCTCCTGACTCTATTTTACATTTAAATGCTAATTCCTCGATTTATCTGCAGCTTCTATTCTAAAAAATACTGAAGAAAACAGGGAGCTTACTTTTCAAACTCTTACCTGACCAATGCACTTCAACAAAACTTTTCAGTCATTGAAAGAGCCTCCTCACAAGTGGTTGGACTAGATGCTACTAACTAGGGGAGTTTGAGCTGTCACACATTTACGCCCCCAGCTGTCTGGGTTACATGCTTGTATTGAAGTGAATAATACCTTTTATCACAATTAAGGCTACTCTACCCAAGTTTTTTTATTACTTTGCATTAAGGATATCACGCAAATTCTACAAGCCCTCTTTGTGGACTTTGAAGCAGCAATGCTCAGAAGCATAGACAGCTTGCTACTGACAATGCAGTATGAGAAGATTCAGACAACTGATCCTTTGAAACCACCACCAGAGGTTCCTCTACACATGGAAAGACAGTGGCAAGCTGTTGGGTGCATTGAGCCTATATGGGACGACCTGACCTTATGGAATGCGGCCGATCCCTGGGAGCGGGTCTCAGAATATCTAACCTACAGGATTGAAGATTTGGCTGATACACACAGCGATTCACAAAACAGTTCAGCGTACCTATATATAAGGATGAGGTTGGGGGTGAAGGGCCCTAGCTATTCAACCATAGTTCATTAACTGCCTGTCTGGTGGGTAGCCATGGAAGAGACAGCTAAGTGTCTGCCTGGAGCAGAGAGATATAACACATCAACTTTATTACTAGATTACTATCTCCAGGAGGCTAAGGAGACTGGCCTGCTAGTCTGGATGAAATCCTATATTACCCTTTTGAGACAGGTGGCCAGGGAGGCTGGCGTGGGGTAGGGTAGGATACTGTTCCCCACTTAGCAGAGACCGCATCATTCTGTTAGTGCAGTTGCTTTCCTAGCTTTTCATTTAAATTATAGTTAGCTAACACTTTTAATTTTGTTTTATTAACCAGATGCATATATCATACTATAAGTTCATTGCATAAGGATACATCGTTCCCTGGCATCCTTTCAAGTATTTGCACACCAATAAGGAGAGCAACATATACTGGACATTTAAGGGGGAGGTTGTGTGGTTTAGTTTCTGCACTCCTTACCACTGTCTCTGGTATTGTGTTTAGCTCACTTTGAGCAATTACTACATTGTATTGCCAATCCTGTTGTACATGGTGTTTTCAGCAGCTCTTGTGACACTTTTTATATTTGTATTTTAATAAATCCTTTTATCCAAATATCCTGTACAAGTAACTGTTTACCCAACAGTATAAAAGTGGGTGTGCTCATTCACCTGAGCTTGGTTATAGCTCCATCCCATGTGAGTAATCATTTGTACACACATATTCTGCACTGCATTAAGGTTACAGAGTTACGCTATGTGGCATATTTTTTCTTTTATATGAGGAACAAACAAGAAAAATCAGAAGATTGAAGATTTTCAGGAAGAATCCATATTATTATTATTATTATTATACTTTATTTATTAAGCGCCAACATATTCCGCAGCGCTGTCCATGGATACAATTCATTTAAATAAAACAATACAAGACTTGTAAGATATAGGACAAAATTTACAAACACATACAGGAGGGATTGAGGGCCCTATTCCCGTGGGAACTTACAATCTAGAAGGGTAGGAGGTTGGGAAACAGGAGGTGAGGACTGCAAGATTGAGAAGGATGTTAATACAGAGTTAGATGAGGGCAATATTAGGTAAGTGAAATTAATTTATTATTGAGTTGGGTGGTAGGCTTCCCTGAACAGAAAAGTCTTCAGGGAGCATTTAAAGGAAGAAAGATTAGGGCAAAGCCTGACAGCACGAGGGAGAGTGTTCCAGAGGGTAGGTGCTGCACGACAGAAGTCCTGCAGTCTAGCATGAGAGGAGGTGATAGTTGCGGATGCAAGGAGCAGGTCATTGTTGGATCTTAGTGGACGGGCTGGAGTATACTTGTGTATTAGAGAGGATAGGTAGAGGGGAGCGGCGTTGGTGAGAGTTTTGTATGTAAGGGTGAGAATTTTGAATTTAATTGTGCTGTGAATGGGGAGCCAATGAAGGGACTCACAGAGAGGTGCAGCAGATACAGTTCGACGGGAAAGGTGGATCAGCCTGGCAGAGGCATTTAGGATGGATTGAAGGGGGGAGAGGCGGGAAAGAGGAAGGCCAGCGAGTAGGTTGTTGCAGTAGTCAAGTCGGGAGATAACAAGGGAGTGGATTATTTGCTTTGTGGTGTCAGCGCTCAGAAAAGGGCAAATTTTAGAAATATTGCGTAGATGATTGCGGCAGGATGTAGAAAGCAATTGGATATGGGGGATGAAGGATAAGTTTGAGTCAAGTGTGACTCCGAGGCAGCGGACTTGGGGCGATGGGGAAATGGTGATGCCGTCAACAGGGATAGAGAAGTCAGAAGTCGGCGTAGAGCTTGAGGGTATATTTGAAGAGAGAAAGTGAGGAAGCCAGGCAGCGAAGTTGTCAAAGAATTGGGAGGTTGGTCCAGGAGGGCGATAGACGACTGCCACTTTTAGGGATAGGTGGGAGAACAGAATACAGTGGACTTCAAAGGAGGAGAAGGAAAGAGATGGGATTGGAGGTAGGTATTGATAAGTGCAGGAGGGGGAGAGCAGGATGCCAACACCGCCGCCACATTTCTAACCTTGCCTAGGGGTATGGCTAAAGTGAAGACCACCATGTGTGAGAGCAGCAATGGAAACAGTGTCAGAAGGAGATAGCCAGGTTTCTGTAATTGCTAAAATGGTGAAAGCATTTGATATAAACAGGTCATGAATTGCTGTAAGTTTGTTGCAGACAGAGCGAGAGTTCCATAGTGCGCAGGTGAAAGGAGTGTATGCGTGTGGGATGCATTGGATGGAAATGAGGTTATGTGTGTTGCTTTTATTAAAGTTTCTATATGGAGTGCGAGATTGTAGTGTAGTGGTGGGAATGAGGGTGGGCCCAGGGTTTGGAGAGATGTCACCTGATGCTAATAGCATCTTGATGGAAAGTAAGAGTAGGTGAGAATGAGATTTATAGCAGTGGGGACATTTCTGTGAGGTGGTGCAGTTTAGGGACATAGATTTTAAAATAGAGAGTAGTTCGTGAGAGCTAAGGTATGGAGAGGAAAGGAGAGAGGGGCCTATATAAACTTCATGTGGAGAAGGGTAAGGTATGAGCATTTGAGCCTGCTTGTGGAATAGACATGAGACTGTTAAAAGAAAAAGCATTTCTGAAAACATAGCAGAATGTTATGAGCAAAAGTCTTTTTTTTTTTTTTTTTTAAATATTTTGCTTGCCTCAAATCTTCTTCAAATCTTGTTAAATTCTTGTCTAATTCTCAGTGCTGTCACTTAAAGATGGTCACTTAGACAGATGGAAGCTTAGAGAGATGGAATAATCTGCAAACGCTCAGGCCCCAGCTATCCTTATATCCTTATATGAACTTTACACACACGTTTATGCTTTATTATATATTTGTGTCACTATCTATCACTTCTATCTTGCAATTTTATCACATTTATTTAGCATTTTTTCTTTTGTGATACTATGGTATTTGTTGTTATTATAAGTTCATTGCATGCCTGTAGTTTCTTAAATTATCCTATTAGACTTTTATAGGCTTCAATTGGAGCACTTCTATATAGTGTGCTAACATATTATATCTTATTAGATTTGTATAAGCTTCATTTGGAGTGCTTATATGGGATGTGCTAGCATATTTCTTTTTCAGCATCTATGTGTAAACACTATGGTAGGCGCTGACTATCCCTTTCCAGGTTTGTTAAATTACAATATGTAATCTCCTTAATAATCTGTAAATTATTTATCTTGGTACCCATGTATTTAGTAGAATCTCATAGCCACAACTGAAATTGTGTTAATGTATGTGTTAGGCTTTGAATTTATGTTGGATTAAGGTGGGGGATTAATAGTGAATTGTTCTGATATCTAACATAGACACCAATTCTCTCTACTGGGTAGGAATAATGGCTTAGTTACAGATCTATTAGTGAAGCAGAATTATGTTAGCTTTTTATATGTTTAAGAATGATCTTGATTTATGTGATATCCCTTTATAAAGACATAGAGTGGCCATAGTGAATTATATAACATGCATTCCTTGTTATTCACTACTCCATGATTGAACTTGATAGCTTAATATTTAATACTATTATATTTTTTTACATTACCTATTATATATCACATTATGAGTTGTATCATAGTTAGTGAGGGCCCCAATCGGCTCTATATTGGCATTTCTGTGTCTCTTGGAAGATAGGCACCCTTGGTCATGTGTCTTATTCTATTTAATTACTCCTATACTACCAAAAATACTAATTATTTACCAGTAGCTCCGCCCCTGTTATTGTTTACCTGGTAAACATGGGAAAATGTATCATATGATCTATATCCCTGAATCATTATTTTATATGCCTTATTTTAGAAGCAACTGATTAGATTCTGTTTTCTCAAATGATTATATAACCTATAGTGGGTATGCATAGTCGTAAACCCAACGATACTCCATTCGAGATCCTGAAGTTATTTATTTAGTAGTTGAGAAGTAGTGTCTGTTTCATTCTTTTCGTACAAAAATTAGAAGAGAATGCCAAAAATTATGTGGCCAAAGATCAATAAATATTGATGTCAGTATATCTATCTTCTTATGAGGGCACAATGCGGAAAGTGGTATATTAAAATGTTATCGAGCAGACTGTGTAAAAAAAGAATGTAAAGCAACCTTCTAAGTCAGAGGCATGTAGATACCTTCCCTCTGCTCCTCTATCGCTCTTAGCGTGTGCTACATGATCAATCTGTTTTTCTCTGATGGGTGTCACTTGCTATGGCTACAGTCACAGAGGCTTGTACTTGAAGTGAAAAGACCACAGTAAAACTCACCCTTTTATTGCATGGTCAGTACAGAGCCAGGATGCAGGGAGGATAACTCCAATATTCAGCTTGTCTTAACTGGATATACTTTTGCAAGTGACGCTGAAATGTCCGATGTGCCTATTTCTGGTTCCGCTCCCAGTTTATAGCCCTTTCCAATGATGTCATCCATGCAGGACCACTAACCTGCCAGTTTCAACGTGCAGTATCCTGGATGTATGGAAGAAGCTGTCTAATGGGGATAATTGGTGAGTAAGGAGAAAAATCCCCAAAATGATAGCTGTGTAAAATGTTCACAATCTTTATTCCAAAACTTTAAAAACAGCAACAAGTGGTAAAAAACAGCAGATAAGTTCAGACAGGTTTCGTCTAACGCTTTTCAGCTAGTGATAGCCATGCTCATAGACATAGTTACCTTGCCCTGTACACCAGTCTTTTATATCCGTGTAAATTAAAAACACCTGAACTTTCATTTGTCTATTAACCTTGTGTTACAATTTTATACACCAATGTGTGCCAATAAACCTATGTGTCTACCACTAAAAACTTCTGTCTGTTTTTTTGTCTCAGATATATTGTTCCTACATCTTAGTACTAAAATTTCAGTGGTTTAACACAATTTTTATATCACACCCTTTTATTCTCATATGTAAATGTTTCAATGCATAGGCGATAAATAGACATACGTTCTACATCTTTCAGTTTCGTACCCTTACACAATGCTTGTTTATGCCATTATTCTTACATTTTTCATCATTATGAAGTTCAGTACATTTACACAGTGCTTGTTTAGCTCATAAATGTGTTCACAAGTATGCACAAATATGTTTAAAATGTCCTGTACAGGTATGTGTGGTGATTCTCACACAATTTTGATCCTCAATTTAGTCCCTATATACAATGCTTGTTTAACCTTTTGATTGTTTTTTTAAAAGCATATATTGATAAATATATTCATATAAGTTTCAGGTTAAAAACATATGAAAAAATGTACACACTTTATCTCCAAATGTCTGCAATAAAGGAATATAATCTATATACATATGTATAGTCCTGCTCTTTTTAAGACATTTATTATTTTCAACGGTATGATACTGTATACAGTACAGTAGGTGTCAGTCTAACATTTTTATTTCCTCTATTCCAGTAATTTATTAGGTCAAACTTAGAGTTCAGGCCTTGAGGAATTCTTGCTCTTAATTTAAAAATCCAGTATATCTCTTGCTTATTTAAATATTGTTCTATATCTCCTCCTCTTTGATTCAGAGTAACGTTTTCTACTATATTCCATGAAAAGATGTCAGTACTCCTGTTGTGTTGTTCTATAAAGTGTCCAGCTATAGGTGAAATGATTTCTTCTTTCTTTCATGTAATTGGCAAGAGTCGATGAGCTAGTGACATATGGGATATACAATCCTACCAGGAGGGGCAAAGTTTCCCAAACCTCAAAATGCCTATAAATACACCCCTCACCACACCCACAATTCAGTTTTACAAACTTTGCCTCCTATGGAGGTGGTGAAGTAAGTTTGTGCTAAGATTTCTACGTTGAAATGCGCTTCTCAGCATTGTTGAAGCCCGATTCCTCTCAGAGTACAGCGAATGTCAGAGGGACGTGAAGGGAGTATCACTTATTGAATACGATGATTTCCCTAACGGGGGTCTATTTCATGGGTTCTCTGTTATCGGTCGTAGAGATTCATCTCCTACCTCTTTTCAGATCGACGATATACTCTCAATTTACCATTACCTCTACTAATAACTGTTTTAGTACTGGTTTGGCTATCTGCTATATGTGGATGGGTGTCTTTTGGTAAGTATGTTTTTTATTACTTAAGACACCTCAGCTATGGTTTGGCACTTTATGCATTTATATAAAGTTCTAAATATATGTATTGTACTTATATTTGCCATGAGTCAGGTTCATGTATTTCCTTCTGCAGACTGTCAGTTTCATATTTGGGGAATATAAACATCTTTTAAATGAAATTTATTTCTTACCTGGGGTTTAGTCTTTTTTTCAATTGACTACTTCTTACAAATTGCGGGCGGCATTAGGCCAGCGGGTGCGACAAATGCTTAAACTTATTGCGTCATTTTTGGCGTGAAGATTTTTTTGGCGCGAAAGAGTACGTCTATGACGCAAGTTCGTCATTTCCGGCGTCGTACTTGATGCCGAGACCTTTCACACGGTTGCGTCATTAGTGACGCGAGTGTGTCATTTCCGGTTATTTTTTGGCGCCAAAAAAGTTTAGTTACGTTGTGCGTCATACTTGGCGCCAAACTTTTTCTTTATTTAAATACCCCATTGATGTTTGCCTCTTGATTTTTTCAATATCAGAGGGCTATGCTATTTGCATTTTTTCCCATTCCTGAAACTGTCATATAAGAAATAGATAATTTTGCTTTATATGTTGTTTTTTCTCTTACATTTTGCAAGATGTCTTACTTTGATCCTGCCTCAGAAGCTTCTGCTGGAACATTACTGCCTGACATCGGTTCTACCAAAGCTAAGTCATTAGTCATAAAATTGTAGAAATTATATCGCCGAATGTCATTTGTAATAGTTGTTTTGATAAACTTTTACATGCAGATAATGTGTCCATCAGTAATAGTACATTGCCAGTTGCAGTTCCTTCATCTTCTAATGTGCATAATATACCTGTAAATTTTAATGATTTTATTTCTGATTCTATTTTGAAGGCTTTGTCTGCATTTTCACCTTCAAATAAATATAATAGGTCTTTTTAAAACTTCTCATTTAGTTGATGAAATTTCAAATGACCAACAATATGATAATTTATCCTCTTCTGATAAGGATCTATCTGATTTAGTAGATCCTCCTCAGACATTGACACTGACAAATCTACTTATTTATTTAAAATTAAGTACATGCGTTCTTTATTAAATGAAGTGTTAATTACTTTGGATATTGAGGTAACCAGTCCTCTTGACGTTCAGTCTAATAAACGTTTTAATGCTGTTTTTAAACCTCCTGTGGTTTCTCCTGGGGTTTTTCCTATTCCTGAGGCTATTTCTGATATGATTTCTAAGGAATGGAATAAGACAGCAGACAGGTACTTCTTTTTATTCCTTCTTCAAGGTTTAAAAATTGTATCCTTTGCCAGCAAAATCTATAGAGTTTTGGGAAAAGATCCCCAAAGTTGATGGGGCTATTTCTACTCTTGCTTAACGTACCACTGTTCCTATGGAAGATAGTTCTTCCTTTAAGGATCCTTTAGATAAGAAGCTTGAATCTTATCTAAGGAAGGCCTATTTATATTCAGGTCATATTCTCAGACCTGCAATTTCTTTGGCTGATGTTGCGGTGGCATTAACTTTCTGGTTGGAGAATTTAGCGCAACATAAATTGGATTCTGACATATCTAGCATTATTCGCTTACTGCAACATGCTAATCATTTTATTTGTGATGTTAGATCCATGTCTTTAGCTATATTAGCTAGAAGAGCTTTGTGGCTTAAATCTTGGAATGCTGATATGACATCTAAATCTAGATTACTATCGCTTTCTTTCCAAGGTAATAATTTATTTGGTTCTCAGTTGGATTGTATTATTTCGACTGTTACTGGGGGAAAGGGAGTTTTTTCTGCCTCAGGATAAAAAAAAACCTAAGGGTAAATCTAAGGCTTCTAACCGTTTTCATTCCTTTCATCAGAATAAGGAACAAAAACTCAATCCTCCTCCCAAGGAATCTGCTTCCAATTGGAAGTCTTCCTCAAATTGGAATAAATCCAAGCCTTTTAGGAAACCAAAGTCAGCCCCTAAGTCCGCATGAAGGTACGGTCCTCATTCTAGCTCAGCTGGTAGGGGGCAGATTAAGGTTTTTCAAGGATATTTGGATAAATTCTGTTCAAAATCAATGGATTCAGAGCATTGTCTCTCTAGGCTATCAAATAGGATTCAGAGTAAGACCTCCTGTGAGAAGATTTTTTCTCTCACGTATCCCAGTAAATCCAGTAAAAGCTCAGGCTTTCCTGAAGTATGTTTCAGACCTGGAGTCTTCATGTCAGTTCCTCTTCTGGAACAAGGTTTGGGGTTTTATTCAAATCTATTCATTGTCCTAAAGAAGGAAAATGTATTCAGTCCAGTTTTGGATCTGAAAATTTTGAATCGTTATGTAAGAGTACAAACTTTCAAGATGGTGACTATAAGGACTATTCTGCCTTTTGTTCAGCGAGGACATTATATGTCCACAATAGACTTGCAGGATGCATACCTTTATATTCCGATTCATCCAGAACATTATCAGTTTCTGAGATTCTCTTTTCTAGACAAGCATTACCAATTTGTTGCTCTTCCATTTGGCCTAGCAACCACTTCAAGAATCTTTTCAAAGGTTCTGGGTGTCCTACTCTCTGTATTCAGAGAACAGGGTATCGCGGTGTTTCCTTATTTGAACGTTATCTTGGTACTAGCTCAGTCTTTGCGTACTGCAGAATCTCACACAAATCAACTAGTGTTGTTTCTTTGGAAACATGGTTGGAGGATCAATTTACCAAAAGTTTCTTGATTCCTCAGACAAGGGTCACCTTTTTAGGCTTCCAGATAGATTCAGTGTCCATGACTCTGTCTCTAACAGACAAGAGACGTTTAAGATTGGTCGCAGCATGTCGGCTCCTTCAGTCTCAGTTATTCCCTTCAGTGGCTATGTGCATGGAAGTTTTAGGTCTCATGACTGCAGCATCGGACGCAATCCCCTTTGCTCGTTTTCACATGAGACCTCTTCAGCTTTGTATGCTGAATCAATGGTGCAGGGATTATACAAAGATATCACAATTAATATCCTTGAATCCCAATGTACGACACTCTCTGACATGGTGGATAGATCACCATTGTTTGGTTCAAGGGGCTTCTTTTGTTCACCCAACCTGGACTGTGATCACAACAGATGCAAGTCTTTCAGGTTGGGGAGCTGTTTGGGGGTCTCTGACAGCACAAGGGGTTTGGAAATCTCAAGAGGCAAGATTACCAATAAATATTTTAGAACTCAGTGCAATTTTCAGGGCTCTTCAGTTTTGGCCTCTACTAAAGAGAGAACCGTTCATTTGTTTTCAGACAGACAATATCACAACTGTGGCTTATGTCAATCATCAGGGTGGGACTCACAGTCCCCAAGCTATGAAAGAAGTATCTCGGATACTTGCTTGGGCGGAATCCAGCTCCTGTCTAATCTCTGCGGTACATATCCCAGGTGTAGACAATTGGGAGGCGGATTATCTCAGCCGCCAGACTTTACATCCAGGGGAGTGGTCTCTCCATCCAGATGTGTTTTCTCAGATTGTTCAGATGTGGGGGCTTCCAGAGATAGATCTCATGGCCTCTCATCTAAACAAGAAACTTCCCAGATACCTGTCCAGGTTCAGGGATGTTCAGGCGGAAGCAGTGGATGCGCTGACACTTCCTTGGTGTTATCAACCTGCTTACATCTTCCCGCCTCTAGTTCTCCTTCCAAGAGTGATTTCCAAAATCATCATGGAAGAGTCTTTTGTGTTGCTGGTGGCTCCAGCATGGCCACACAGGTTTTGGTATGCGGATCTGGTTCGGTTGTCCAGTTGCCCGCCTTGGCCACTTCCGTTACGGCCGGACCTACTATCTCAAGGTCCGTTTTTTCATCAGGTTCTCAAATCATTAAATTTGAAGGTATGGAAATTGAACGCTTAGTTCTAAGTCAGAGAGGTTTCTCTGTTTCAGTGATCAATACTATGTTACAAGCTCGTAAATCTGTCTCTAGAAAGATTTATTATAGAGTTTGGAAGACTTACATTTCATGGTGTTCTTCTCATAGTTTCTCCTGGCATTCTTTTAGAATTCCTAGAATTTTGCAGTTTCTTCAGGATGTCTGGATAAAGGTTTGTCTGCAAGTTCCTTGAAAGGACAAATCTCCGCTCTTTCTGTTTTATTTCACAGGAAAATTGCTATACTTCCTGATATACACTGTTTTGTACAGGCTTTAGTTCGTATTAAGCCTGTCATTAAGTCAATTTCTCCTCCTTGGAGTCTTAATTTGGTTCTGAGGGCTTTACAGGCTCCTCCATTTGAACCTATGCATTTTTTGGACATTAAACTACTTTCTTGGAAAGTGTTGTTCCTTTTGGCTATCTCTTCTGTTAGAAGAATTTCTGAGCTATCTACTCTTTCATGTGAGTCTCCTTTTCTGATTTTTCATCAGGATAAGGCAGTTTTGCGGACTTCTTTTCAATTTTTACCTAAGGTTGTGAATTCTAACAACATTAGTAGAGAAATTGTTGTCCCTTCTTTATGTCCTAATCCTAAGAATTAATTGGAGAGATCCTTACATTCTTTGGATGTGGTAAGAGCTTTGAAATATTATGTGGAAGCTACTAAAAATTTCAGGAAGATTTCTAGTCTATTTGTTTTATTTTCTGGTCCTAGGAAAGGCCAGAAAGCTTCTGCTGTTTCCTTGGCTTCTTGGTTGAAACTTTTGATTCATCAAGCTTATTTGGAGTCGGGTCAAACCCCGCCTCAGAGAATTACAGCTCATTCTACTAGATCAGTCTCTACTTCATGGGCTTTTAGGAATGAAGCTTCAGTTGATCAGATTTGCAAAGCAGCCACTTGGTCCTCTTTGCATACATTTACTAAATTCTACCATTTTGATGTATTTGCTTCTTCGGAAGCAGTTTTTGGTAGAAAAGTTATTCAGGCAGCTGTTTCAGTTTGATTCTTCTGCTTTTTGATTTAAGTTTTTTTCTTTCAAAAGGGAAAATAAACTTATTTTTGGGCTGTGGATTATTTTTTCAGCGGAATATGGCTGTTTTTGTTTTAGTCCCTCCCTCTCTAGTGACTCTTGAGTGGAAGACTCCACATCTTGGGTATTGATATCCCATATGTCACTAGCTCATGGACTCTTGCCAAGTACATGAAAGAAAACATAATTTATGTAAGAACTTACCTGATAAATTCATTTCTTTCATATTGGCAAGAGTACATGAGGCCGACCCTTTTTATGGTGGTTATGATTTTTTGTATAAAGCACAATTATTTCCAAATTTCCTTTGTTGATGCTTTCTACTCCTTTCTTTATCACCCCACTGCTTGGCTATTCGTTAAACTGAATTGTGGGTGTGGTGAGGGGTGTATTTATAGGCATTTTGAGGTTTGGGAAACTTTGCCCCTCCTGGTAGGATTGTATATCCCATATGTCACTACATGGACTCTTGCCAATATGAAAGAAATTAATTTATCAGGTAAGTTCTTACATAAATTATGTTTTTTCTCTTTTTTCTGTATACTGAGAGGTAATGTTATTAAGATGTTCTCTAATTCTCACTCTAGTTTCACATGCAGTTTTTCCTATGTACTGTAGATGGCACTCTAAGCATGTTATCAGATATATAACATACATGAGTAGTTCTACAGTTTGCACATAATACTGTTTCAAAAGATTCTCCAGTCACACTGGATACACAATTGTTACCAGCTTTGACATATTTGCAAGCTTTACAGTTGAAGTATCCACATTTGTGTGTGCCTTTTATGTCTAGCCAGGAGGATTTGGGTTTTTATTTTTTATTTTTATTTGGTACTGTTGGGGATACTAAGGCCTAGATTTAGAGTTTGGCGTTAGCCGTGAAAACCAGCGTTAGAGGCCCCTAACGCGGGTTTCTTACGGACTCCGGTATTTAGAGTTTATTTACCGACACTCAAAAATCACTCAACGCTCAAATTTCTACCGACACCTCAGACCCAGTAGTAAACATATACCGACAAAATAAACATCCACGAATCACAAAACAAATATTACACAAACTACACTTACACTCATACAAACACTACACTACATTTATTTTTATGATTTAATAATTTTTCATCCAAATACAAAGGATCAAAGTTGCGAGATCTCGGGTGTTAGAAAAAAAAACACAAATCCATTTTCCCATTGACTTACATTGACACACGGGAAAAGACCCTCATATACCTACATCTAACTAATAACATTATCACAAACATACACTCATTGATGCATACAAACAATATACACCACATGACATACAAAAAATATTTATTTATTACATAAAGAACACGATTTAGTTACTTTTTCACACAAGCTCATGACGTCACTCACTTTACGAGGAAAACCAGTCTTAGAAAAAAAACCCACAAATTTTTAGAGCCTCCATTGACTTCTATTGGGAAGACGTGCTCGTGCACGCGAAACCCACATTTCCCTAACGCACGCAAATAGCGTAGACAGAAAAACTCCAAATACCAGCGCTAGAAAATACATGATTTTATGCGTTAGACACAGCTAGGATAAATAGATCAAGAAATGACTATTTCCCTATGGTGGATTTATTGATTTTACAGTTTGAATATTCACAACACCATTAAATTGTTTCACACTTTTAGATTACATCAACTACAAATCAACATCACTAGTAACACATTATTATTTAAATAAAATTACATTTAAACGGACAAAAAAATTCATTAAACTTTTCTGGATTCACAAACAGTACACAATGGGAAACACCTCTCATTTACCTTTATTATTGCATTTCAGTTATTCAACTCATATGCTTGCAGCAACTGCATATCTACATAGGCTTAACACATGATCAGTCATGGATGCACATATATTACTTTTAACATTCACTCATACATGTGCATTCAAATGATGGGGGAAAAACACATTACATTCTCTAGAGGAATCACAAAACACAACATATGGATTTTAATGTACTTTTAACATCATGATTCAATCACAATATACCATTAGGAATTACGTACAACAAGAACATCATTATACCAGATTACAGATGTCACTTTATGGGAAGGAACAACAATGCCACACCGCTATATAGAAGTCAGCATATGTGGGACACAATCACAATATATACGTACATGTACATAACACGCATCACCCATCATGCAACCACAAAGCACACATTTATATTTTATTCAGCACACAATAACAATGTAGCACAATACAACAACACAATGAGGATTTCAGAACTACATAGGCAGGTTAATAATATCATGACGTCATTAGAAGATTCAACCATACACATCACAGATTCACCACTGTACCGCCCCTTTAGGAACTTTAACACTCAATACTACAATACAACATATACGTAAACAACACTTTTGAACAGCATTATTAGGGAAATTTCAATGGGACAATTAAGAAATATTGTCAGATCGCAAATCACTTTATATACAATACTACAGATGGCAGACGGAATTTCAGAATTATTCGTGCGATTTTAATGGGACGCATACAATATTGACAGCTCGGCAATCACTTATATATACAATACTACAGATGGCAGCCGGAAGTTCAGAATTATTATGCTGATTTTAATGGGACGCATACAATATTGACAGCTCGGCAATCACTTATATATATAATACTACAGATGACAGCCGGAAGTGCTTCAGTATTAGTGCCATTTTTATGGGACGCATACAATATTGACAGCTCGGCAATCACTTATATATATAATACTACAGATGACAGCCGGAAGTGCTTCAGTATTAGTGCCATTTTTATGGGACGCATACAATATTGACAGCTCGGCAATCACTTATATATACAATACTCCATATGGCAGACGGGAAGTTCTGAATTATTATTGCGATTTTAAAGGGACGCATACAATATTGACAGCTCGGCAATCACTTATATATACAATACTACAGATGGCAGACGGGAAGTTCTGAATTATTATTGCGATTTTAAAGGGACGCATACAATATTGACAGCTCGGCAATCACTTATATATATAATACAACAGATGGCAGACGGGAAGTTCTGAATAATTATTGCGATTTTAAAGGGACGCATACAATATTGACAGCTCGGCAATCACTTATATATACAATACTACAGATGGCAGATGTTACTTTATCGTTTACAAACAATATTTCAGCAACATTGATCGATCACATTCGATGCACATTATACACAACTATGCACTTTCATTCATGTCAGCCTGGACGTGTGCTTGTTGCTATAAGATCGCGTTTAATAAATATCGATTACGCATATGAACATGCACTGTATGTGTGATATTTGACACTTTCACATTGAGATTCATTGTTGGAAAACAACATTTCAGCAAACAACAAAAAAACGCCCACTGTGAAAGCATTCGCGCCGCTCACATACAAACAAGTGAATACAATTAGCAATCATTACAAACTCACTACCATTGGACTAATTGTACTATAAATCACCCAAACAACATGGCCAAAGCATCACTTGTGATCCACATCAGATCAAGTGCTTACCTTGTTACGCTGTTTTGAAAGATGGATGACGATGACATGGTAGACGCTGCTGGTGCTGCTATTGGCGAACTAGCTGTTGGTCGATTCAGGCAGCCTCGGCGGCTCAGACTGAGACAAAGGGGTCATCTGGTTCGAGGTCCTCGTGTCTACAGGGTGAGACCCACCTTGGAAAACATGAGCGACTTTGAGGTTTATGATAAGTATCGGCTCGATCGCGAACAGCTCATTGGCCTTTACGAGCTTCTTAAACCTCATTTGGAGCCACGTATACAAATAAGGACTGCTGTTCCCCCCATGAGTAAGATGCTAAGCTGTCTATACGTCCTGGCCTCCGGGAGTTTTCAATCCGGAGAACTGTACATGCATGGCCTGTCTCAAGGTACATTCTCTGGGGTGTTTGATAACTTTCTGGACGCCATGGTACGTATCAGTAAGCAATACATAGGATTCCCACAGAATGATGGTGATTGGAGGCGCCTGAAGCGGGAATTCTTTGATATTGCTGAATTGCCCAATGTCTTGGGAGCCATTGATTGTACCCACATTGCGCTGCGTGCTCCAATTGATGACTTGCCCTTAAGAAATCGCAAACATTTTCATAGCCTCAACGTGCAGTATGTTTGTGACGCACGGATGAGGATTATGCATGTGTATGCAAATTTTGGAGGGGCTTGTCATGATGCCCGCATCCTCTTTCAGTCGTCCCTGTGGAGACAGTTTGAGGAAAGACAAATGCCCTCTGGTTATCTCGTTGGTGAGTATTTGTGCACAACATGGTTAATTAGTTTGACAATTGCCACTGTAGTTTTAAAATGTTAGCGTCATGTTCAGCTATAGGATGCAATTTAACCATTTGTTATTTTCCGACGCTAATGTCTACTTTTAGTTCAATGCAGATATGTAGCATGTCATACCTTAAATGCTCAGAGAATGCAATGTAACCATGTATTTAGCATTTTACACAAGGTTTGGTTTAGGAGAAATACGCATATGTAGCATGTCTTAGCTGAAATGGGAAGATATTAGCTCATGCAATTTAACCATGTCATTGTCTCTTTCCGCTAATGTCTACTTTTAGTTCAATGCAGATATGTAGCATGTCATACCTTAAATGCTCAGAGAATGCAATGTAACCATGTAGTTAGCATTTTACACAAGGTTTGGTTTAGGAGAAATACGCATATGTAGCATGTCTTAGCTGAAATGGGAAGATATTAGCTCATGCAATTTAACCATGTCACTGTCTCTTTCCGCTAATGTCTACTTTTAGTTCAATGCAGATATGTAGCATGTCATACCTTAAATGCTCAGATCGAGAATGCAATGTAACCATGTATTTAGCATTTTACACAAGGTTTGGTTTAGGAGAAATACGCATATGTAGCATGTCTTAGTTGAAATGGGAATATATTAGCTCATGCAATTTAACCATGTCATTGTCTCTTTCCGCTAATGTCTACTTTTAGTTCAATGCAGATATGTAGCATGTCATACCTTAAATGCTCAGATAGAGAATGCAATGTAACCATGTATTTAGCATTTTACACAAGGTTTGGTTTAGGAGAAATATGCATATGTAGCATGTCTTAGATGAAATGGGAAGATATAGAATAATATAGAACTAGATTTTTGGATTTTTAAGAAACAATTTTTTAATGGATTATCGTGTACCAAAATTTTTTTTGGAATCAAAATACTATTTTAAGGATTCTGTTTGAATTATGTTCTGTTCATAATTTATAGGTGATTCTGGGTACATGAGCCGGCCTTGGCTCATTACCCCCTTGCGTAGCCCGACTGATGTGTCTGAGGAGCGCTACAATAGGGCTCATAAGAGAACCAGGGCGGTGGTTGAAAGGATGTTCGGGCTCCTGAAGATGAGGTTCAGGTGCCTGGACCGTTCTGGAGGAGCCCTCCAGTACAACCCAAAGAAGGTGGCTAAGATCGTTGTAGCCTGTAGCGTCCTGCATAATATTGCACAGCGGGCTGGGATGCTGCAGGCCGTCCCGGTGGACAGAGACCTCCTCAGAGATGAGGAGGATGATCCTGTTCTAGAGGGGGCATTCCAGGACGAGGGCCTCAATGTCAGAGCAGACGTCATCAACCGCCACTTTTGACGGTAAAGAATAGAAGTTAGACTGTAGTATTTTCAATAGATGTGAACTCTAGGGAAATGACAAGTAGAGAATTGTGCAAACATGTTAGGATTGTTCATCAAATGATAAAAATGTGTTTCATTTATTAATATAGGTGATGCTCTGGGCATTGGGTCCTGTAGCGAGTCTTTGCCACCTGGTTTTTAAAGAGGACATCAGATGGTAAGTATAAATGTATGGACTGTTGCTGGCATGAATTGTACACAAATACATCATATGGCATACATTTTCAAAAATAGTATTTAGTTTACACATTACTTAAAATGTAAATACTCAGAAAGGGATCCTCTAGAATGACTATGGTTCAATGTCACACATTAGAGGTTTGTTCTGCTCAATATGACTCATCTTCACACTTGATAGAAAATAACACAAGTTGCTACACACGCTTAGTAAGCTAGTGACAGAAATTTATTCTGAAATGGGGGGTGGGAGAGGGGTACAGAACTGATTCACACACTTGTAGTAATTTTAATTAAAATTTTTCTTCCATTAGGGAGCTGACTTAATCTAAAGACTGAAAGGGAAGAATTAGAAGCCTGACAGTGAAGATTGCCCAGACTGACAGTGGGAAAAAGCCAAGATTGAAATTGAAGTATACCAATGGGATCATGTCTGGCATTATCTTTCCAATCTGCTGACCTTGAAAACCATACAAAGACATGTTCACATGGTAAGTGCCAAATATTTGATAGAATAAGGCTGTGGAGACATCCTATTGGAGACACTTAGATGATTTTCTAATTTTTAGATGGTATTTCCCAGTCCTCTATTTAATGAACTGATGAATAAGACACCTATTGAAGATCAACTGTTTACCCCTGAATTGACTTTCAAAGACCATGCATTATCCAGGTTGGTGTACCAATGCATGCTAGTGAAGACTGTTGAATATTAGTAGCTTACATACATTAGTCATATTTAGTTCTTCATTAGATATTTAGGGATCACAATCAGACACTTAGATGATTTTACTTTTTTAGATGGTATTTCCCAGTCCTCTATTTAATGAACTGATGAATAAGACACCTATTGAAGATCAACTGTTTACCCCTGAATTGACTTTTAAAGACCATGCATTATCCAGGTTGGTGTACCAATGCATGCTAGTGAAGACTGTTGAATATTAGTAGCTTACATACATTAGTCATATTTAGTTCTTCATTACATATTTAGGGATCACAATCAGACACTTAGATGATTTTACTTTTTTAGATGGGATTTCCCAGTCCTCTATTTAATGAACTGATGAATAAGACACCTATTGAAGATCAACTGTTTACCCCTGAATTGACTTTTAAAGACCATGCATTATCCAGGTTGGTGTACCAATGCATGCTAGTGAAGACTGTTGAATATTAGTAGCTTACATACATTAGTCATATTTAGTTCTTCATTAGATATTTAGGGATCACAATCAGACACTTAGATGATTTTACTTTTTTAGATGGGATTTCCCAGTCCTCTATTTAATGAACTGATGAATAAGACACCTATTGAAGATCAACTGTTTACCCCTGAATTGACTTTTAAAGACCATGCATTATCCAGGTTGGTGTACCAATGCATGCTAGTGAAGACTGTTGAATATTAGTAGCTTACATACATTAGTCATACTTATTTCATCATTAGATATTTAGGGATCACAATCAGAAAAAGGAATACATATTATAGTTGATATAGAGGTATTTGAATGGACATGAAATATTACATTTATGTTCAGCATACATATATTGTTGAAATGTGATATACATTATTATGTATAATTCGAAATTTGGATATTTAAATTGAATTTTGATTCAACAATATAATGGTGTATGTTTTTTTTTTTTTTTTAAATCAATTTAATAAATATCTTTCAAAAATGTTGAACAAAGTTAGAGCATAGACACAAGATGATTGTAAATGTATTTTATGAATATTTGACAACGTGTGTATTAACTTTGTTCCATTTTTTTATTTGTAATTTCAGATTGGCATCTGATGACTTCCAGGAATATTTTTTTTTTTTTCATAAATTTTTTTTTTTTTTTACATGTTAATAATAAACATTTTATTATTAAATACATTCTTTTGAACAGATTATAATAAATATCAATATAATCTGTCAATAAAAAAAAGTTTGACTCCCATGACTGGTAGTTGGCTATTTGACAAGCACATGCATAAGATCAAATAATGCATTAATTTTAGAAAATCAACTGATTCCGAGAATATTACATTAAACTATCTTTTTTAACATTAATTGGGGAGTGAGATCCTTCGATGCTTTTCTTTTGAAAATCTTAGATATTAAATTAATTTTGGATATGTAGTCAAAATTTCTCATAAATTATTTATTTTCACTTTTAAGAAGGGGAAGTGGTTCAATTACATTAAAGTGACAGTGTTGTTGAATGTAAAATTAATTTTATAAGATCTTGTATCTTCCTTAGGTATCTCTAAACATTTTTTTCGAAATTATTTAAATTTTTACTTGTATAAATGGTAGGTCATTTAACTTGATATTTTTCACAAGCTAGTTATTGGATGCCAGGTTAATCGATGTAATTTTCTAGTGGAGTCATTTAACTATAGATAGTAATATTATGTATTTTAAAAATCTTACCTCTTGGGTTAGACATCAAATATCTATATATAATTTTAATTCCCCTTTAGTTTATTTGGACAATGTTAAATCAACATTCCAAATGTTTTGGTCCTTAAAGGAACATTCACAAAGTATATTGTGTATAGATTTTTAAAAAAATCATAAAAGAATTTAAACATATTTAGAAAGTAATATAGAATTACATTCAGTCTTTAAATATACTTTTAAAAAAATACATCAATGCACATATCTTAGTCAATTACATAAGGCATCTATGTGCAACCAACAATCAGCATCAAAATAGCCTATGTAGATATGTATTTAATCCAAGAATATATATAATTACAATATAATGATTGAATAACAAAACATATTAAGTTGGTCAAATATTAAAATCTTATACAAAATGCATACATAACATATAGCTTAATGTCCCTCTAAGCTGAAGGCTCCAAAATACCTCCTTTAATAAATATATTTCAGTCAGTGTGTAAAACAATCTAGAAGTTAATCTAAATTTGCTTTACTCATATGTTAGACTAATTTAGCAAAAGGAAGGTGCCTATGTTTCTGATATTTTAAGCATTATTGTGAAATGTTTATTTAAAGGGACATGAACTCAAAATATACTTAAAGGGAGACAGTTAAAAAATTAATGATTTATACATTCTGAATGAGTATTCTATTTTAAGCAACTTTAAAAATTGTCTCGTATTATGAATGCTCCTTGTGATGTTGCTATCATTACTTTAAAAAAAAGGCATTAAAAAGATAATTTATTTGCTTCAGTACTCTGGACAGAACTTGCTTTTTTTGGTTGGATTAATTGATCCAACAATCGTCAAGGACAACCCAGGTTTTTTGGAAACAATTGTCCGTAATCTAAAATATCATTATTGATTTGCAAAGAAAGATAACAAGATAACTGTTAACATTTGATAATCGGATTAAATTATAAAGTTGATTAACATTTCATGCTCAATCTGAATCACCAACGCTAAATTTGTTTGGACAGTGTCCCTTTAAGAGATTTAAATAGTGTATTTACTTCTCTTCCTATCTTGACATACTTTGCTTGAAAAGCATATCGAGATAGGCTTAGTAGATGAAGATTGGTGGATGCACAGAGATGCCTTATGTGATTGGCTCAACCATGTGCATTGAAATTTCTTCTGTTGAGGATATATAAATACTAAGAGAAATTTATTTACATTTTAAAGTCTAAACAATCTTCTATCTCTACAGATCATTTGATACAATTGATTGTTTGTAATGTCTATTTAAAAATAAAGACGCCATTGCACAATAACATATATGAGCACTTCAGAGAAATACAAGCTTGAGGTTTATTTGCTAATAACAAACAAACCTGTAGTTTAACATTTATAAATAGATTATCCAAGTTACTGACATTATAACCTGAATTTGAACATTAAGAAATATTGCGTGGGAAACGCATCTTGAAACACCAGATTAGCATCTTTAAACATTAGTCTAATGTCACGCAATAGCACACAATCAATGTGCATTATAAAGACATTTAATAGAGCAATGTCAATAATTCACAATAAGTCAACAAATTGATTTTATGAACAATAAAGACATACAATATTAAATGTGTATTTGTATTAAAGAAACAGACCGTTATTAAACCGAAAAATGTCTACAACATTTAATAATGTGACAGTATTAGATTTTAAAGAGAATTTAATCATTAATATTTAACGGATCACGGATATTAAATCTGCGTCACACATATCCGCATGACAGGCCCATGAGTTACTAATAAGTCTACATGAAAAATGAAGTAACAGCACCACCAAGCGGTATGTGTAAGGAAGTTACTAAGATATGAAACATTAAGGAACGGCCAATCCGAGTTCATCACACAAACACAACTTGAGTCAGGATGGTCTCACAGACATTCTAACAATATTTCAAACTTTTATCCAATCAGATGTACAGATAACTTGTCCCATGGTGCATCTCATGTTTACTTCACCATATAAAAGTCCATTACACGTTGCCATCTTTGTCAGTTCTCTAATGCCTGCAGGCAGTATATATTATAATAATATATTTTTTGGAAAACCCAGCAGGCATGTCAGTTCCCAGGTTCACCAAGGAGGAGAGCGCTGCACTGGTCCACGCCGTCAAGGACTTTTATCCCCAGCTTTTTGGGAACAAGAGGAGGTTGACAGATGCGCCTGTTAAGAAGGCCCTCTGGGAGTCTATCACCAATGCGGTTAGATTGGTGTGGGACGTCCAGAGGAGCCAGGATCAGATCATGAGGAGATTCGGAGATATGAGGTTGCGGTTATCAAAAAAAGTCAACCTCATAAGGGACTGGGTACAAGCCCGTAAAAGAGGTGGCAAAAGAGAGGCCCCGCGGAAACTGTACCTACTCCCTTATGAGGTGACTTTATGCGAGCTCCTCAATCTCCGGGTCCCCAAAAGATTTCGATCCTCACCATCCTCGGCCTCCTCTTCTTCCCTCCCAGCTGCGGGATCTGAAAGTCCTGACGCGGGGGCCAGGGCAGCTGCTTCTCCGTCCGGTGGCCTGGGAGGAGATAGAGAATCTGAACAAGGTAATTATCCAACTTCATATAATATCTTAATATTTGTTATTTTTATCAAAAAATGTGTATATAGTCAGATACTAAACCTATACAGATCTCACAACATACACTACATATGATGTTTAGATATCTGATTTTAGATTAGTGATACATGAAATAGGAATGATGTGTCTTGCGCTCTACAGAATATGCGTCACAAAGTGAAAATGGAATTTCGCATCCACGTTAACATGGCTTTGCTGTAAGTGGCATTGCTTTACACATGTTGGTCAAATGACGGATGCGTTATTCCGCTTGGAATCATTGCGCAATGATCGCGAAAATGGAATAGCGCATCCACGTTAACATGGCTTTGCTGTAAGTGGCATTGCTTTACACATGTTGGTCAAATGACGGATGCGTTATTCCACTTGGAATCATTGCGCAATGATCGCGAAAATGGAATTTCGCATCCACGTTAACATGGCTTTGCTGTAAGTGGCATTGCTTTACACATGTTGGTCAAATGACGGATGCGTTATTCCGCTTGGAATCATTGAGCAATGATCGCGAAAATGGAATTTCGCATCCACGTTAACATGGCTTTGCTGTAAGTGGCATTGCTTTACACATGTTGGTCAAATGACGGATGCGTTATTCCGCTTGGAATCATTGCGCAATGATCGCGAAAATGGAATTTCGCATCCATGTTAACATGGCTTTGCTGTAAGTGGCATTGCTTTACACATGTTGGTCAAAATGAAATGTGAATTATTATATTTGTGAAGAATACAGTATTCTTATTTTCAATATTATACATAATAAAAAAAGAAGAATACAAATAAATTATAACATATGGCCATCAATTGATGATTATGAAATAACAACAAAAAATTATTAAAGATACAGTAAACAACACAACTGATTGAAAATAAGAGTCCAGGATATATTTATCATGAATTTAATTGAGGAAACAATTAACTCATGGGACTACCAAAGGATTAATAGTTTTAAATTGATTTGTTAATAATGTAAAGATTTTAAACATGGCATGATTTGTATTAATGATATGCAATCCTCATTTAATATATTACAGATATGGATGTTGCTGCTGGATCCTTAAGGCAGGGCTTGTCACAGTAGGGTATGTCTCATTTTAATTGACATTTGTCTTAGAAACATGGACAGAACATTACATACTAAATCCACATTGTTCAATATTTATATGTAATGTCCCTTTAATAGATGAAAATTTAATAATTCTTCGGATATCCTTAAATAACATATTAGATTTGAACTGCATGCTCAATCCCATTCATTACATCAACATATGGAGTAGAGAATTCATTAACACCAACATTGTCAAATCAATAAAATTTTATATTAAAGGGATACTGAGCTAAAATTATTAATGTTGTCATTCAGATAGAGTATGCAATATTAATAAACATTTAAATATAATACTATAATCATATGTGAAATATTCTATTTCTAAATGTATTTTAAAAGCAAGAATGTACGTTTATCTGCAGCTCAATTTTGGTTGACCAACCGTGGTTTTTATTGATGATTGGTGGATACCTTCAACAAACAATATTTATGGAATCCAATATTGCTTATCTGACTTTAATATTAAAATGTAGCAACATTAAAATTATAATAGGAGTCAATGTTAAATCATTTTGATCAGTTTGAACAGTAAAATCAATGATTGAAATAAATCATGTCAGTGTCCCTTTAATAAACAATAGATTCATTCATCTTTACATTCTTTGGATTAAACAATATTGATATATAATTAACATATTCACTGTTGGAGTTACTTTAAAGATATCAGCATACTCTAACAGCACTATGATTACATATTTTTACTAATCAATTTTGTTTTGTATTGTGATCAATATGTGTTGTGTCCTAAACAAGATTACTGTACATTGCACAAATGGCTCAATGTGCCACATGTCTTTGTTTATATTTGTCAACAGCTGTTCTTCAAAATGTGGTTTGTGTGTATTCTTTGAAGAACATTGATCAATGGGTATATTTAGATATGCAATAGCATCGTATGAGATGAGTTTGATGTCTAATATAGTCAGAAATTAAACATATGTACAATACATCATTTTTTACAGAATCCCCTTGATTCAATCAAGCAATTTTTTGTTTAATGACTGCTCTATTCTTCACATTTTCAAGTTGATTCATCATAAAATTCGATACAGATGTGATTTAGTGATATCCCAAATGTGTTTACTAATATATATCTATATCATTCATAGAGAGAGTTGGTGTGGGGAGACCACAGGAATCCAGCAGTGACACAGATCCGCCTTTGCGGTCCCCTGGTAAGTCCATTGACTCATTTATATGTCATTGAAGGTGTATTGGTAATCAATATTATGAGCATGATTCTGATGAAGCATAACATTTGAATCAAACATATAATTTTCTCTTCTGATTATATATTAATTTTCTTTGAATATTGAAAGATTAATAATTACAACTTTATTAGTCTACACCTTTGTTATTCAGAAGATGTATAGCATATGTTTGTTTCCATGTTCATTTTTGACAACAGTCATCAAGTGATACACACATGAGAAATGTCAAATGTTCTATGTACTATGCTTTTCTGATTTAGAAATTAATACAAACAATACATAGAAAATCTGAATAATTGAGAATAACAAATCTAATGTAATTTGTATGCTCCATCAAAATGATGTAAATCATAACTTTGGGTGTGTATATCTTTAATGCAACATTGATGTGTGTCTTTGATCAACAGTAACATATGTTATAATATCTGATCTTAACGCGTACACAACATGTTATGTTTTACAGAGATTGATTTAACATGTGTGTCAGAGGAGGAAGAGGCTGCCTTGGAGTCTGATGGTATGTGAAATATATCTATCATGTTTCCAACATGTTGCTTTATTTGAAATCATTTTATTGAAGACGTTCAAAGTCTACAGCTTTTGCACTTTAAAAAGGAATATTATTTGTCTGTTCAAATACACTACTGCCCCCTTTCTATATCAGGCAGCATGAAAATATATTTTTTTTAAAAAATGTATAATTCATGCCATCATTATGTCACATGCATATTCCATGCCAAAACACAATAATAATGTTATAATTGTACAGACAGTAATTGATATTCATCTGAGTGCCTATATGCATACCATATCCTCATTTCATAATTGTTTACAAATTCAAACACACTTCGAAGTATATTGAAAACATAATCAATTTGAAATGCGCTGATTTGATTTCATGATGTATGAGATGTTAATATATGTTTTTGTTTTTTTCAGATGGATCCGCCACTTCTGGTCATCTGGTTTCCGCCCATGACCAGTCCCCTGACCATGCCCAGACCCCTGCCCCTGCCCAGACTCCTGACCATGCCCAGACCCCTGCCGGCCCTTCCCATTCGTCATTTCCTGTCCCTCCCAAAAAACGCCCCTACAACCCCCTTCGCCGCTCTCCCCGTATTATGGGCCGTACAGCTGCCCAGACCCAAACTCACCACTCCCCAGCTGTACGGCCTACCCTGGAGCAGCAGCTCATCCCTCCCCAAGCCAATCCCATTCCTCCCCAAGCCAATCCCATCCCTCCCCAAGACAATCCCATCCCTCCCCAAGACAATCCCATCCCTCCCCCCTGTCTCAACCTTCATTGTCCTGGGTGTCGGATTGTCCTTCCCAGGCACAGCTGTAAGTATCATTCAAAATCAACATTATAAGATACTTAAAGGTACACTGAAGGTAAATATTTTATATTGTGATTCAAATAGAGCATGCAATGTTAATCAAATTTATAATTTAATACTCTTATGAATTATTCTTCATTCTCTTGCTATCTTTATTGAAACAAAGAAATGCCTAGAATTATTTTTAAATAGAAAATAATTGTGGAAATCATTTCTTTATTGTTGGATGAATGTATCCATCAACCAGCAGGGACAAACAAAGTTGATAAACAAATATGGCCTGCCCTACAAACCGACATTCTTGCATTCAAAATCTAGCTAGAGAATTCTAACAAACATTTAAAGAATATGTGTAATTTTTAAATATTTGTAATGTCATGCTCTATCTGAATCAGTCAATTAAATATTTATGTTCAGTGTCCCTTTAATTTGATATCACTACATATAACAATCACCACTACTTGGATCCAACAATTTATGTACAAATGTTGATACATTATCTCTTGTCTAACCCAGTGGGAATGTAATTTCTTCAGGTTGCTATGTTTACACAGCTTGTCCTCAACGACAACATGTTTAAGGATAGGTGTGCCTACCACAGTATAATTAAAATATTTAAATTGCTAATGTAAGTACAATGTAAATCCTTTAACAAGATTTTATACACTCAAGCTGTATAAGTGGATCATCGAAAACCAATTAAAGGGGACAACATGTTTGAGTAAACTGTCCCTTTAATGATTTTGGTCTGTCTGAATAACATATTTCATGTGTAAAGAATCAATTAAAACTAATTGATGTAAAGAATGATTTGTCTTTATGATGACAATGTATCTTTGCTTATTTTTTCGTCTGTTGTGTAATTATCCTTAATATTTTATTTATTCTTTATTTTAGGCTGTGACTCAGCATGGCTCATGCTAGAAGGTCTAGCACGAGTAGAGCAGGCCGTGCTGAGGAACGCAGCTTGCCTGAGAGGGATGAACGACGCCATGCAGGCCCAGCTCCGGATTCAGGACTTGACTCTGCATGAAATCATGCGATTAACATCAAGGCCTGAATCTGGAGCTGGACATGCACAGGACAATGAAGAGGATGACCAGTAAGGGGAGGATCTGGAGATGCTCCAAGGTCGCAGATAAGAATCCTCTGTCCACATGTTGATGTTTTGTTTTATTGTTGCCATTTGGCCTTTTTCTAAGTTTATTGTTGTGCCTGTTGCACTCTTTTACCTTGTCATATGGCTCAAATGGGGCTATGGTGGCCCTTGGCAACTCTCTTCATGGACTGTGATGCACTCTGTTACCTTGTCATATGTCTCCAATGGGGCTATGGTGGCCCTTGGCAACTCTCTTCATGGACTGTGATGCACTCTTTTACCTTGTCATATGGCTCAAATGGGGCTATGGTGGCCCTTGGCAACTCTCTTCATGGACTGTGATGCACTCTGTTACCTTGTCATATGTCTCCAATGGGGCTATGGTGGCCCTTGGCAACTCTCTTCATGGACTGTGATGCACTCTGTTACCTTGTCATATGGCTCAAATGGGGCTATGGTGGCCCTTGGCAACTCACTTCATGGACTGTGATGCACTCTGTTACCTTGTCATATGGCTCAAATGGGGCTATGGTGGCCCTTGGCAACTCTCTTCATGGACTGTGATGCACTCTGTTACCTTGTCATATGTCTCCAATGGGGCTATGGTGGCCCTTGGCAACTCTCTTCATGGACTGTGATGCACTCTGTTACCTTGTCATATGGCTCCAATGGGTCTATGGTGGCCCTTGGCAACTCTCTTCATGGACTGTGATGCACTCTGTTACCTTGTCATATGGCTCAAATGGGGCTATGGTGGCCCTTGGCAACTCTCTTCATGGACTGTGATGCACTCTGTTACCTTGTCATATGTCTCCAATGGGGCTATGGTGGCCCTTGGCAACTCTCTTCATGGACTGTGATGCACTCTGTTACCTTGTCATATGGTTCAAATGGGGCTATGGTGGCCCTTGGCAACTCTCTTCATGGACTGTGATGCACTCTGTTACCTTGTCATATGTCTCCAATGGGGCTATGGTGGCCCTTGGCAACTCTCTTCATGGACTGTGATGCACTCTGTTACCTTGTCATATGGCTCAAATGGGGCTATGGTGGCCCTTGGCAACTCTCTTCATGGACTGTGATGCACTCTGTTACCTTGTCATATGTCTCCAATGGGGCTATGGTGGCCCTTGGCAACTCTCTTCATGGACTGTGATGCACTCTGTTACCTTGTCATATGGCTCAAATGGGGCTATGGTGGCCCTTGGCAACTCTCTTCATGGACTGTGATGCACTCTGTTACCTTGTCATATGTCTCCAATGGGGCTATGGTGGCCCTTGGCAACTCTCTTCATGGACTGTGATGCACTCTGTTACCTTGTCATATGACTCAAATATTCCTTATTTTTACAATATTATTTCTAAACGTTGTTGATGTTTTCTTACATAATAATAAAAGACATGTCATTGCACGATTATTTTTCCTCATTCTTCATGTTATTTTTTGAAAGCTCTAGTTTATCTTGTTGATCCTTAAAGGGACCTACCAAAAATATTTTTTTATAAAAAATCATATATGTAAGACAATTGTAAATGACTTTAAGATTAACATCTCCAATGTAATCTTATTATTTGTCTTTATATATTTTTCTCTTAGCTTTATCATTGCATGATTATGATTAGCATAGTAATTGTTTTATATATGTATATATAGATTGTTATTTGTGTATATATGTATATTTAAATTTTCACATCCATGTGTGTATTTCTAAACTCTGCATGAATTGATGCACCTTTAACAAATGATCTGAGGATTGATACAATGACATAATCCCTGTAAATTTTTCATTTTATTTAAAAAGTATTGTCTATGTGTATCCTCTTTTTAAAACAAAAAAAAAAACGTCCCTTTAAGTGATGGTGAGCACAATTGTTAATGAATGTATTTCCATTTCTAAAGCGTTTTTGTCCTTTTTACATGAACAAGGACATATAATCTTATTAATAAACAATCTTATTGTAATGTTGACAGCACATGTATTTCATTTTCAATTCTATCTTATTGTAAAAGTAACCAAATCAATCTCTGTGTGTAATGCGCATATTTTAGATGATGAATATTTGTTAACAAATATGTTAACAAAATACTTCTCCTCCCATATATGGCTATAGGTAGGCTGACCATTTTTAAACTTGAATAAATGACACGTTTAATCAATCCATGTATAATTATTGTTATTCACAAACAATCAAAACATATCTTAAAACATCAATGGCATATGTATTTCTCATGTGTATCTTTTAAATGTTAAAGATATACACCATAGCTATAGTTCAAGGGACAGTCAAGTCCTAAAAGATGATTCATGATTTCGTGACATTCCTAGATAGCAATCTAGACACATACTAGTTCCTAAAATATAAATACGTTTCTTAGTGATATGCCAAGCTGTCAACTGAGTCCTTGTATTGGCTGCGGTTTTTCAGCGATCTCGGATGCGCCATGTTGATTAAGACGTCACCTGCCAGGCTGTCCAATGATTCCTTGTATTGACTGACGTTCTTACGTGATCAAGAATGTGCCTTTTATTGGATGGCGTTTTGACGCGATCAAGGATGCGCCTTTTTTTTTGGGGCGTTCTTACGTGATCAAGGAAACGCCATGTTAAGACGTCACCTGCAAAGGTAAAAAAACGTCTGATTGTATTACATAGTCCCGCAATATTTGTTTGTGCACGTTAAACACGTTTGTGACTGCAGCCAATTTTAATAACCTTGCGAATATGTATTATTTGCATCATGTTACATTGTTGACCCGTAGCTGATAAAGACCACCAAATTCTCTTTTGCTGGATGTCTGGTTGAATAAACGAACGAAAGCAAAATGTTTTCATGCATATGATATTTCGAGGCAAGTGCAAATCTCTATAGTCCATGTTGTTTAATATGTTTGTCAACAATATGTTCATTTTTATGTAAAATGACTGTTGTGTTTGATGTTAAAGATATCTAATTAATAAATATGCGCTATTGTGTTAGAATCAAGTAATCAATATGCATTTATCTTTATCATATGGTAAATATATGATGCCGACTTCTTCTAAATGTAATTTCGTTGTATATTTTATTAAAGGTTCATTAGACACTCACATTATAAATGAAATCTTTTAATTTGGTCTCTAGTTAGATAGTCCATTGTTTAACTAATACACGTTTCATTTTGCTTCTGTTCAAATAAAATGTAATTAATTATCAGACTCCTCGCCAAGCCTCTAAGTTTCATGTGAGTACCATCTCCAGCTTTCTCCTGTTTTGTGTATGATGGTGTATTGTCTTGTTTTACGGTTGTAATGGGGGTTCATCTATATTTTCAACAGAGATAACCGGATTTTCTTAGAAAGTGTTTGAAACTTTGTAATATTGATATCAGTATATGTTAATCTTGTTGTTTGTAGTAGTGTCTATTACATACAGTTCTGTTAAAAAGATAGTATACTGTCCCTTTAATGCAAATGTTTATTTTTGTATCATGTATGAGTTCCACATTGGTTAATCTCCAAATATATTATTGTTAGCATATTTTCACCCCCCCCCACTCCTAAAAGGACTTGAAACCATATTCATTGTTAAAACAAATGTCTTTCTGAAAATAAATTAAAACAATAATGTCTCTTTAAGAAAATAGAATTTATTTATCACGTCAATATAAATCTGTTTTCAATATTTATTGTTTGAACAAGTACATGTAGATATACCAACAATCTTCAAATATATGTTAGGATATGTAATTTTGTTAAAGGGACAGTTTCGAAAACAAATAATGTTTAGCATTATTCTAAAAGTCTATTTTTTAATATCAATGATATCAAAGTTTTCTCACCAATTAATCATTTGTCTGTGTTTATTTTAAATTGCTATCTAAACCTATGAGGTTCATGTGCTGATTTCTTCGAGCTTGAAGAGTGCATGTAATCATTATACAATTTGACCACTAGAGGGCATTTGGATAGCATTTGTATATGTTAAACCTTGTGCTCATACAGCATATTATGGAACATGTATTGATCATTGATATCTAAAATGTTGTTAGGTCAGAACAACAAATAAGTGTTCATTTTTCATAGTCATAGATACAAGGGTAAGCACATAAATGACACATATTTCTCCATGTTTTGTTGTTTCCAACTTGATAATGCGTAATACAGTGTTTTCTTTGTAATCAATAATTTTCTGACTGTCCCTTTAAGCTGTGTTATTGGCATTCAAACAGTAATATGCCATCATGGATAATTGTAATGGTAATTTTGTTTGCGATTCGGGAAACAGTTTGGACATCACATCACAGAAACCAATCAATATCATGAACAAGGATAGGTATGTGATGATGTGGTTTTCACACACTTATAACCCACACTCTGCAAACAATCTGCCTCCATGGACCCGGTCCCATAGAAGTCGATTATATACAGAGTGTGGTCCACAAGTGTATGAAAACCACATCATCACATACCTATCCATTACACATTAAATAAAAAAAACATTAAACATGAAAACAAATACTTACTTCCTCTTCCTTCCCCTCTTCCCACGGGGCTGAGGCTCTGGGAGGGGCAACTGCAGACTCCGACGAGTTCTCCTTGGAGATGTTGTGGGAAGAGTGGAAGGAAGAGTACTGGGACGACCAAGGTGAGGAGGAGAAGATGGCTGAGGAGGAGAAGATGGCTGAGGAGGAGAAGATGGCTCAGCAGCAGGAGAAGATGGCTCAGCAGCAAGAGAAGATGGCTCAGCAGCAGGAGAAGATGGCTCAGCAGCAGGAGAAGATGGCTCAGCAGCAGGAGAAGATGGCCCAGCAGCAGGAGAAGATGGCCCAGCAGCAGGAGAAGATGGGCCAGCAGCAGGAGAAGATGGGCCAGCAGCAGGAGAAGATGGGCCAGCAGCAGGAGAAGATGAGCCAGCAGCAGGAGGCCCAGCAGCAAGAGGCCCAGCAGCAAGAGGCCCAGCAGCAAGAGGCCCAGCAGCAAGAGGCCCAGCAGCAAGATGCAGACCAGCATGCGCCTCCCGGATGAAATTAAACATCTCTTGTTGGAGTGTAAATGTTCTGTTTAGGCATTCTTCTATTAGAGTAAGGAGGTGTATGATTTGGTTTTGTCCTTCAATTAGTTGGTTTTGTCCTTCAATAATTCTAGTTCGGCCTTCTATATTTTGTATCCGGGAGTTACGCATCTGGTCTATGTAGTCTAGTAGAACCCGCACCTCCGCTATTTCCTCTTGTTGTGCACGGCGGGGTACCCGTGCACGGCGGAGTGCCTGTGCATGGCGGGGTGCGGGTCTTTGAGGGGCCTCTGGTTCCGCGGGATCCTCCTCTGCTTCCGGGGCCTCTTCATCTGCTTCCGTGCGCTCTTCGTCATGGGGGGCCTCTTCGTCATGGGGGGCCTCTTCCCTCCGAGGTGGATATTCCTCCCCACCACTCTCATCCCGGGGAGATGGAGGAGGCTGTATTTGTTGTGCTGCCTCCTCCCCGGACTCTGTATATTTGAAGAAATAAAAAATGTATAGATTAGCATATTTCCAAATGAAGCTTTAAATGACTTAGCTTACGATACAATTACAAAAGCAGAATCATTAATCCACTTTGAAATCTAAGAATCAATACGATGTCCTTATTTTCTAAACCGTGTTTGTGATATCTCTGTTAAATCTGAATGTTTTAGCGTTTTTTTCAGTCTGTTTAAATGCACACCTAACCTATAGCCTAGATACTGATGTAACCGCAAAGTAATTGTGAATGCGTGTAAACAACGTTATAGCATTAATCTGATCCTTAAAGGGACATTATACCCAATGTTTTATCTTTCATGATTTAGAAGCATACATTTATAATCAACTTTCTAATGTCCTTTTCTTATCTAATTAGCTTCATTCTCTGGATATTCTTTGCTGAAAAGCATATCTAGATATGCTTAGAAGATGCCGATTGGTAGCTGAATATAGCTGCCTCCTGTGATTGTTTCACCGTGTGCATGTCTATTTCTTCATTAAAGTATATCTCAAGAATGAATCACATTAGTTAATATAAGTACATTTGAATGTATTCGCTACATTCGCTACCTTAATCATGAAAGTAAAGGTTTGCATATAGTGTCCATTGAAATACATTCGTATGTGAATTTATTCTTAAATGAGCTTACCGTCAGATGAGAGTGGCAGGTTCCCGGTATCAATTCCTCCGATACCGACTACATCCACCTCGGAGATGCTGGGCCGCAACATTTCCTCCCATCGGCAGAACTCTATTTCTAGGGCAGGTCCGCCACCGGTTCCTGCGGCATGTCGGGCCTCCATGCTTAACTTTTTCTTTAGCTCCATTTTGCAGTCCCGGTAGCGATGTTTTATAGAGTCCATATCTCTGTTCCGGCCACCCACTGCATTGACTGCATTTCTTATCTCATTCCAGATCCTCCTCTTGTCACTCGGGGTGGTCTTCTGATGCTGCAGCTTCCTATACCTGGCCACATAGGCCTCGGCGAGGGCCTCCTTCTCCTCCATCGAAAACCTCGCCTCCCTAGTCGCCTTGGCCTTCCCCTGTGACGATGCCCTCTGTTTCCCGGACTGTGAAGCCCTACTCTGTCCGCCACTGGGCCCAGCCACTTGTTCATCTTGAACCAAGTGGCTGGGTCCACCCACCGCTTCCACCCCCGCTTCCTGCCACCCTTCCTGCCCCCCCCTTCCTGCCCTGTTCCTCCCCCCCTCCCTCTCCTCCCCCCTCTACCTCTCCCCTGCCTGGCCTCCATCTGTTCCCTAAACTAACCCCCAAATAATCAAACCAAAAGTGAGTGTGATGAAATGAAAGGGGGTCAAAATAAAGAACTAAAAAGACAAAAAAAGTGCTGAAAGTGTGAGAGGGATGTAAAAAAACAAAGAGGGTAAGGAGTATTTAAATAAACCAAAAGAAGAATAAGACTAAAAGGAGGATATGTAAACTAAATGTAACTAGGGGATGGGTATGGGATGGGTATGGGGTATGGGATAAGAGTAAATGGGATGAAAGGGAATGGGACTACAGGGAATGGGGTATGGAGTGTAGTATGAGGGGGTATGGGGTATGGAGTGTATGTAGTGTTATTGATAAGTGTATGTATGTATTGAATGTGTTTGCGTGTAAATGTGTTAAGTGTACAGAAAAGTCACTCGCTCGCAAATTCACACTACTACTAATTCTCACTAACTCACACTACTACTAATTCTCACTAACTCACACTACTACTAATTCTCACTAACTCACACTACTACTAATTCTCACTAACAAACACTCCCACTAACTCTCACTAACTACCACTAACTCACGCTCCCACTAACAACTCTCACTAACAACTCCCACTCCCACTAACTCACTCACGCTCCCTCTAACAGACTCTCTCCCACTAATTCCCACTAACTCACTCACGATAACACTACCAACTGACTCTCTCACGCTAACACTAACTCACTCACAATAATGCACCAACTCTCTAATCTTAAACCTCCAATCTCCAAAGACCCACCAGCAACACAGTCAAAGAAGCCATGCTTGTGTGGTGCTTATATACCCTGTGTAAATGTTTAATGATGTACCTATTTGCGTTGTAAATTGTGTTCAGGTGTGCATTATTAGCAATTCGTATTTGTGCAATGTGTATTAGGTGTGTGAATGTGCGCATGCTCATTTTGAGTTAGTATTTGTGGAATGTGTAGAATGCGATGATATCATTGTCCAATAGTATTCTTATTAAATGTGAATTTGCGATGGTGTGTTATTAGTGAAGTGTTGTATATGTATGTTTGTCCTAATATATAGTGATATTGAATGCGATTATTTTTCGAGTGTATGTATATTTGTTATTCCTTGTTGTTATTTTGCAAATTTCCGCATCTTAAAGTATATGCGTATTCCCCGTATTAAATTTTATTAAAAATCCCCCCGCTTGTGAATGTTTAATGCTTGTGTGCTTTGTTGAGTGATTGTTGTTGTGACATTTGTGGCGTGTTATTGTTGTGCATGATGTGGTATGCGTCATATGACCGAGCCGTGCGTATTTCTCGCGAGATCGAGTGTTAGGTGAAAAAAGCTATTTTTTGGCTTTTCCATTGATCTCTATGGGAAACTGTCTAACGCGGGCAGGATTCCGAGTGTGACATACACGCGTTAGGAGCATCGTTAGATGGTCTTTTTTGAACTCTAAATACCGGAGTTAAACAATGCCGTGCGTTAGACATAAACCACGCGTTGCTAACGCACCCCATCTACCGCCAAACTCTAAATCTAGCCGTTAGTTACCTATGTTTTCTCCTCTGCAATATGAAAAGTTAGAACCTTTTTTAACTGTTTCACGTAGTCTATCACCTGCAGCTAACATAGGTATATGTTTCTGAATTATACTGCAGATTTGTCTATATTAAGGTGAGAATTGGGTAGTAAAGGTTGTTCTATCTGAATTATTCATTACATTAGTATATGATTTATCTTGTATTAGTTTTTCTCTATCCATCGCTATGACTCTATGAGGTCCATTTATCAAGCTCTGTATGGAGCTTGAGGGTCTGTGTTTCTGGCGAGTCTTCAAACTCACCAAAAACAGCAGTTATGAAGCAGCGGTCTAAAGACCGCTGCTCCATAACCCTGACCGCCTGCTCTGAGCAGGCGTACAGGAATCGCCACAATTCAACCCGATCAAGTACGATCGGGTTGATTGACACCTCCCTGCTGGCGGCAGATTGGCCGCGAGTCTGCAGGGGCGGCGTTGCATCAGCAGCTCTTGTGAGCTTCTGGTGCAATGCTGAATACGGAGAGCGTATTGCTCTCCACATTCAGCGATGTCTGTCGGAGCTGATCCGCACTGTCGGATCAGGTCTGACAGACATTTGATAAATATGCCTCTATGTTTAGCTTATTTTATGATTCGTTTGGGAAAATTCCTTTCTTGTTCTTTCTTTCTGCTTCTTGTAGAACATTTTCATCTTTTGAACAATTTCTTTTTAATGTCATGAATTGGCCTTTCGCAATAGCCTTAAACACTTGTTGTGGGTGATTACTTTTCACATGCAAAAGTACTTTTCTAGAAATAGTTTTTAAAAATATATATATATATATTTGTCTGTATTCTGTTAGTGATTGTGTCCACATACAGCAAGAGGTTGAGATTGTTAATCTTTAAATCATTGATATCAAATGTAAATTTTAAGTTCATGTCATTTTCTTTCAAATATTCAATAAAATGGTTAAGGGTTAAATTATCACCTTTCCATATCAAAATCAGGTAATCTAAAGCAGTGATTTTTAACCTTTTTTTTGCCGTGGCACACTTTTTTACATTAAAAAAATCCTGTGGCACACCACCATCCCAAAATTTTTAAAAAATCACACATTGTAGCCTAATACAGCATATATATATACACATACACACAAACACACACATACTGTGTGTATTGTGCTGTTATGCCATGTCTCCTACAAACTACCCCTGCACTGGGAGTAAAAAACAAGCAAAGTTTAAAAAATATGTCACACTGTTGTCAGTCTGCCGTGGCACACCTGAGGATCTCTCACGGCACACTAGTGTGCCACGGCACACTGGTTGAAAAACACTGATCTAAAGTATGAAGCATTTGCATACAATAATCTGCTCCTTAAACAGATTTTTATCTGCAAAGATGTGGGACAGTTCCCACCAACCCGTATGAGGGAGCACATTTTGCTCCCATCGCTGTCCCACCTTTGGAGATAGAAATTACCATCATAACTAAAATAGTTATGTGTTAACAGATATTCGATGGCCTTAAGTACAAATGTTTGAAATTCATCTGTCATTTTACACCTTCTTGAAAGGAACAATGTAATAGTCTTTAGACCTTTATCATGGGGTATTGTACTGTAAAGAGAGACTACCTCAATGGTTAACCATTTATTTTCTTTTGACCATCCTACACTTTATAGAATCTGGATCAGGGGTTTAGAGTCTCTGAGGTAACTTAATAGCTTTAGTACCATAGGTTGGAGTATTAAATCTATCTAGTCTGAGAGTGGTTCCAAAAGGGACCCCATTCCAGATATGATGGGGCATCTGTGACATTTGGAAACTCAAAATATATTATGCCACAAACAGTGACACATAGACCTAATTTTGAAGCAAATAAAAATAGACTTGATCAGGTTGTTTTTACACCCAAGAGAAAAAATAAGAGCCCCTCCACCTTTAAGGAGAGGAAGATCAGGGACAGATTATCAGGCTTGTGCACAGAGCAACATATATCAGCTAAGACAGATAAGGGAAAGAGAGTAATACAGCAATAATTAGTGAATAATCTATCTAGTAAAGAACTTACTACAGAGGAAGAGAAAATATTTTAATTAGGGGCTTAATTTTGTAACAAGCAACACTTTTTATTTGTTTGAAACACTTCTAGATGTTAACAGGTTAATTTGCCATCTAAAGATCTAAAAGCTATTAAATTCTTCCTTTCAAAAAGGTGTAAAATGACAGATGAATTTCAAACATTTGTACTTAAGGCCACTGAATATCTGTTAACACATAACTATTTTAGTTATGACGGTAATTTCTATCTCCAAAGGTGTGGGACAGCGATGGGAGCAAAATTTGATCCCTCATACACCAACTTATATATTGGTTGGTGGTAACTGTCCCACGTCTTTGGAGATGAAAATCCGTTTAAGGAGCAGATTATTATTTACAAACGCTTCATAGATGACCTGATTTTGATATGGAAAGGGGTTTATTCAACCCTTAACCATTTTATTAAATATTTGAACAAAAATAACATGAATTTGGAATTCACATTTGATACCCATGATTTAAAGACTAACTATCTTGACCTCTTGCTGTATGTGGAAAATCACTAGCAGAATACAGACAAATATATATATAAAAAACTATTTCTAAAAATGCACTTTTGCATGTGAAAAGTAATCACCCACAACAAGTGTTCAGGGCCATTGCAAAAGGCCAATTCATAAAATTAAAAAGATGAAAATGTTCTACAAGAAGCAGCTACATTAGAACAGAATAGCGATTGAAAGAGGAAGACTAATACAAGATAAACCATATACTAACATAATGAATTCTTCAGATAGAATAATCTTTACTACCCAATTCTCACCTCAATATAGACAAATATGTAATATAATTAGGAAACATATACCTATGTTAGCTGCAGATGAAATACTATGTGAAACAGGAAAAAAAGATTGTAACTTTTCATGTCGCAGAGGAAAAACATAGGTAACTTATGCCTAGATTACGAGTTTGGCGTTAGGGTAAATAAAACAGCGTTAGGGGCTCCTTTAACGCCACTAAAAATTATTTTTACGCTGAAATCTTTCCCGACAACCCAGACCCAGTAGTTAACATCTACCGTGAAAATAAACATCCACGAATCACAAAACAAATATTACACAAAGTACACTTACACTAATACAAACACTACACTATATTTATTTTTAATTTTTAATATTTTCATGTCAAAATAGACCGGATCAAAGTTACGAGATCTCGGGTGTTTGAAAAAAAAAGCCACACAAATCCATTCTCCATTGACTTACATAGACAGATGGGAACAGACACTCATATAGCTACATCTAACTAATAATATTATCACATACATACACTAATATGCATACACTAATCGATACATACAAACAATATACACCACATTATATACACAAATAATTTTTTTATTACGAAATAAACACGATTTAGCTACTTTTTCACACAAGACCATGACGTCACTCACTTTACGTTCAAAACCAGTCTTGGGTTTTATTTAGACACACATTTTTAGCCTCCATTGACTTCTATGGGGAAGACGTGCTCGTGCACGCGACTGCCAGATTTACCTAATGCACGCAAAAAGCGTAGACAAGAAAACTTGTAATACCAGCGTAAAAATTGTGAAACTAACTCATGTTTTCCTGCGTTAGTTCCTTTATGACAAATAGATCAAGAAATGGCTATTTCTCTATGGACTTATGGCTTTTACTTCTGTGAAATTCACTACAACATAAATTATTTTATACATTTACATTACATCAACTGCAAATCACCATCACAAACAAACATTTTGAAGAATTACATCAGATTTAAATGGACAGAAAAATAATTTGAACATTTCATGATTCACAAACAGTAGACAATTGGAAACACCTCTCATTTGCCTCTATTATAGCATTTCATTTATTCAACTCATATGCTTGCATGAACAGCATATCTACATAGGCTTAACACATGATCATTCATGGATTTACATACATTACTTTTGTCATTCACTCATACATGTGCATTGATATGATGGGGGAAAAACACATTACATTCTCTCTATGAATCAGGAAACATAAAATAGGGATTTTACTGTCCCTTTAACATCACAAATCACTCAGAATATACCATTAGGAATTACGTACAATAAGAACATCATTAGAACAGATTACAGCTGTCACTTTTTGGGAAGGAACAACAATGCTATACTGCTTTATAGAAGCATATGTGGGAGACAATCACAATATATACGTATATATGTACATAACACGCGTCACGCAACCACAAAGCACACATTTATATTTTTAATCAGCACACAATAACAATGTAGTAAAATACAGAATGAGGATTTGATAACTACACAGGTAGGTTGATATTATGATGACGTCATTAGAAGATTCAACCATACACATTACAGCTTTAGAACTGTACCGCCCCTTTCAGAAGTTTAGCACTCAATACTACATATACGTAAACGATAGTTTGGAACATCATTATTATTGCAATTTTAAAGGGATGTGTACAAAATATTGACATCTCGCCAATCACTTATATATACAATACTACAGATGTCAGCAGGAAGATCTTCAGTATTATTGCGATTTTAATGGGACGCGTACAATATTGACATCTCACCAATCACTTATATATACAATATTAGACATGTCAGCCGGAAGATCTTCATTATTATTGCGATTTTAATGGCAAGCGTACAATATTGACATCTCGCCAATCACTTATATATACAATACTACAGATGTCAGCAGGAAGATCTTCAGTATTATTGCGATTTTAATGGGACGCGTACAATATTGACATCTCACCAATCACTTATATATACAATACTAGAGATGTCAGCTGGAAGATCTTCATTATTATTGCGATTTTAATGATATGCGTACAATATTGACATCTCACCAATCACTTATATATACAATACTACAGATGTCAGCCAGAAGATCTTCAGTATTATTGCGATTTTAATGGGACGCGTACAATATTGACATCTCGCCAATCACTTATATATACAATACTACAGATGTCAGCCGGAAGATCTTCAGTATTATTGCGATTTTAAAGGGACGCGTACAATATTGACATCTCGACAATCACTTATATATACAATACTAGAGATGTCAGCTGTTACTTTATCATTTACAAACAATATTGCAGCAACATTGATCGATCAGATTCTATGCCATTATACACAAGTATGCACTTTCATTCATGTTAGCGTGGACGTGTGCTTTTTACTATAACATCGCGTTTATTAAGTATTTATTACGCATATGAACAAACATTACTAAGATGCACTGTATATGTTATATTTTACACTTTCACATTGCGATTCATTGGGGGGAAACAACATTTCAGCAAACACCTAAAAAAAACGCCCACTTTGAAAGCATTTGTGCCGCTCACATACACACAAGTGTATACAATCAGCAATCATTACGAACTCACTACCATTGGACTAATTGCACTATAAATCCCCCAAACAACATGGCCAAGGCGTCCCTTGTGATCGACATTGTATCAATTCGCTTTTGTGTTTTTGTATACCTTGTTACTCCTTGCGTTGTGTTTGCTCTGCTGTTTGGCTTTGTGCTGCTTAGCTTGGCAAATATGGATGACGATTTGGTAGACGTTGCTGCTGGTACTGCTGCACAAGTAGCGATTGATAGAATCAGGTGGGCTCGGCGACTCCAAGAGAGACAAAGGGCTCGTTTGGTTAGAGGTCCTTGTGTCTACAGGGTGAGACCCACCTTGGAAAACATGAGTGACTTCGAGGTTTATGACAAGTATAGGCTCAATCGCGAACAGCTCATTGGCCTTTACGATGTTCTTAGACCTCATCTGGAGCCATGTATACAAATAAGGACTGCTGTCCCTGGCATCACCAAGATGCTAAGTTGTATACACGTCCTGGCCTCCGGGAGTTTTCAATCTGGAGAGGGGTACATGCATGGCCTGGCTCAAGGTACCTTCTCGGTGGTTTTTGATAACTTTCTGGACGCCATGGTACGTGTTAGTAAGCATTACATAGGATTCCCTCAGAATGATGGTGATTGGAGGCGCCTGAAGAGGGAATTCTTTGCAATAGCTGAATTGCCCAATGTCTTGGGAGCAATAGATTGCACCCACATTGCGCTGCGTGCTCCAGCACATGACTTGCCCTTCCGAAATCGCAAACATTTCCATAGCCTCAATGTGCAGTATGTTTGTGATGCACGGATGTGGATTATGCACGTGTGTGCAAATTTCGGCGGGGCTTGTCATGATGCCCGCATCCTCAGACAGTCGTCCCTGTGGCGGCAGTTTCAGGAAAGAGAGTTTCCACCTGGGTGGCTAGTTGGTGAGTATTTGTGCACAGCATGGTTAATTAGTTAGACAATTGCCACTGTAGTCTTAAAAAACAGTTGTGTTTGTGTAATGTGCAAAATGTGCAGCTCTAGGATGCGCTTTAACCATTTAATTGTCTTTCCGCAAATGTCTATTTTTAGTTCCAAACAGATATGTAGCATGTCTTAGCTTTAATGGGCAGCTCTAGGATGCAATTTAACCATTTAATTTTCTTTCCGCAAATGTCTAGTTTTAGCTCCAAACAGATATGTAGCATGTCTTAGCTTAAATGGGCAGCTCTAGGATGCAATTTAACCATTTAATTGTCTTTCAACAAATGTCTAGTTTTAGCTCCAAACAGATATATAGCATGTCTTAGCTTAAATGGGCAGATAGAGAATGCAATTTAACCATTTTGTTTTTATTCTAGCAAAAGTATGGTTTATGCGAAATATGCATAGGTAGCATGTCTTAGCTTAAAGGGCCAGATAGAGAATGCAATTTAACCATTTTGTTTGTATTCTAGCAAATGTATGGTTTATGCGAAATACGCATAGGTAGCATGTCTTAGCTTAAAGGGCCAGATAGAGAATGCAATTTAACCATTTTGTTTTTATTCTAGCAAATGTATGGTTTATGCGAAATACGCATAGGTAGCATGTCTTAGCTTAAATGGGCAGATAGAGAATGCAATTTAACCATTTTGTTTTTATTCTAGCAAATGTATGGTTTATGCGAAATACGCATAGGTAGCATGTCTTAGCTTAAAGGGCCAGATAGAGAATGCAATTTAACCATTTTGTTTTTATTCTAGCAAATGTATGGTTTATGCGAAATACGCATAAGTAGCATGTCTTAGCTTAAAGGGCAAGATAGAGAATGCAATTTAACCATTTTGTTTTTATTCAAGCAAATGTATGGTTTATGCAAAATACGCATAGGTAGCATGTCTTAGCTTAAATGGGTAGATAGAGAATGCGATTTAAACATATAATTCTTTTTAAAGGAAAATGTATATTTGAGGGGATTTTCGTGTACTAGAATGAAATTTTTTTTAATTTACGAATTAAAAAAAAAAAATATTTGTCATTTTGTTATGTTCATTATTTATAGGTGATTCTGGTTACATGAGCCGGCCGTAACCCCCCTGATGATGCCCAGGAGCGCTACAATAGGGCGCACAAGCGGACTAGGGCTGTAGTGGAGAGGATGTTTGGGCTCCTCAAAATGAGACTCAGATGCCTTGACAGGTCGGGAGGAGCCCTCCAATACAGCATTAGTAAGGTGGCCAAGATCGTTATAGCCTGTAGCGTCCTGCATAATTTTGCAGAGCGGTCTGGGATGCTGCAGGCCGTCCAGGCGCCCCAACGCTTCCTCAGAGATGAGGAAGACCAGCCTATTCTAGAGGGGCCATTCCGGGACGAGGGGCTCAATGTCAGAGCAGACATCATCAACCGCCACTTATGACGGTAAATAATAGAAGTTAGATAGGAGTATTGCCAATATATGTGAATTCTAGGGAAATGACAAGTAGAGAATTGTGCAAACATGTTAGGATTGTTCATCAAATGATTCAAAATTTTATATTTATTATTATAGGTGATGCTCTGGTCATTGGGTCCTGTAACGACTTTGCCACCTGGATTTTAAAGACAACATCAGCTGGTAAGTATAAATAATGTATGCATAAATAAAAAGAGAGAAGCGCTCAACCTGGGAATGAACAATAGCATAATAGCTTGTTCTATGGCTAGTTACCACCCTAGAAGCAGCCTCTTTTTGCTCAATATGTGCCATTCACAGAGAAGAGCTTTCCTGTAGCATATCAGTCTGATCCTGACTTAACAGTGCAGTCCAGCCCCGAAATACCAGGCAATCCTTCTCTGAACGAGAGAAACGGCAAAACCCCAGACGTACGTTTCGGCCTATTGTGGGCCTCGTCAGTGAGGTGCAGCCATATCCCTCTAGGCACACTGAGCAACGGGTCCACGTCTGGATTCCCGCATCACACTTAGGGAGACTTCCCCAAGTGTCATAATTTGCATAAATAAAAAGAGAGAAGCGCTCAACCTGGGAATGAACAATAGCATAATAGCTTGTTCTATGGCTAGTTACCACCCTAGAAGAAGCCTCTTTTTGCTCAATATGTGCCTTTCACAGAGAAGAGCTTTCCTGTACCATATCAGTCTGATCCTGACTTAACAGTGCAGTCCAGCCCCGAAATACCAGGCAATCCCTCTCTGAACGAGAGAAACGGCAAAACCCCAGACGTACGTTTAGGCCTATTGTGGGCCTTGTCAGTGAGGTGCAGCCATATCCCTCTAGGCACACTGAGCAACGGGTCCACATCTGGATTCCCGCATCACACTTAGGGAGACTTCCCCAAGTGTCATAATTTGCATAAATAAAAAGAGAGAAGCGCTCAACCTGGGAACGAACAATAGCATAATAGCTTGTTCTATGGCTAGTTACCACCCTAGAAGCAGCCTCTTTTTGCTCAATATTTGCTGTTTCTCTCGTTCAGAGAGGGATTGCCTGGTATTTCGGGGCTGGACTGCACTGTTAAGTCAGGATCAGACTGAAATGCTACAGGACAGTTCTTCTCTGTGAAAGGTACATATTGAGCAAAAAGAGGCTGCTTCTAGGGTGGTAACTAGCCATAGAACAAGCTATTATGCTATTGTTCGTTCCCAGGTTGAGCGCTTCTCTCTTTTTATTTATGCAAATTATGACACTTGGGGAAGTCTCCCTAAGTGTGATGCGGGAATCCAGATGTGGACCCGTTGCTCAGTGTGCCTAGAGGGTTATGGCTGCACCTCACTGACGAGGCCCACAATAGGCCGAAACGTACGTCTGGGGTTTTGCTGTTTCTCTCGTTCAGAGAGGGATTGCCTGGTATTTCGGGGCTGGACTGCACTGTTAAGTCAGGATCAGACTGATATGCTACAGGAAAGTTCTTCTCTGTGAAAGGCACATATTGAGCAAAAAGAGGCTGCTTCTAGGGTGGTAACTAGCCATAGAACAAGCTATTATGCTATTGTTCGTTCCCAGGTTGAGCGCTTCTCTCTTTTTATTTATGCAAATTATGACACTTGGGGAAGTCTCCCTAAGTGTGATGCGGGAATCCAGATGTGGACCCGTTGCTCATTGTGCCTAGAGGGTTATGGCTGCACCTCACTGACGAGGCCCACAATAGGCTGAAACGTACGTCTGAGGTTTTGCTGTTTCTCTCATTCAGAGAGGGATTGCCTGGTATTTCAGGGCTGGACTGCACTGTTAAGTCAGGATCAGACTGGTATGCTACAGGAAAGTTCTTCTCTGTGAAAGGCACATATTGAGCAAAAAGAGACTGCTTCTAGGGTGGTAACTAGCCTTAGAACAAGCTATTATGCTATTGTTCGTTCCCAGGTTGAGCACTTCTCTCTTTTTATTTATATAAATAATGTATGGACTGTGGCTGACAGGGATTTGGCACACACAGACATCATACGGCATACATTTTACAAACTAGTATTTAGTTTACACATTACTTGAATTTTGAATGCTCAGAAAGGGATCCTCTAAAGTCAAACATTAGAGGTTAGGTCTGCTCAATATATGACTCATCTTCACACTTGATTGATAGAACATTACACAAGATGCTACACACACCTAGGCCTAGATTTAGAGTTCAGCGGTAGCCGTCAAAACCAGCGTTAGAGGCTCCTAACGCTGGTTTTGGGCGCCCGCTGGTATTTGGAGTCAGTGATTAAAGGGTCTAACGCTCACTTTGCAGCCGCGACTTTTCCATACCGCAGATCCCCCTACGCCATTTGCGTAGCCTATCTTTTCAATGGGATCTTCCTAACGCCGGTATTTAGAGTCGTTTCTGAAGTGAGCGTTAGAGCTCTAACGACAAGATTCCAGCCGCCTGAAAATAGCAGGAGTTAAGAGCTTTCTGGCTAACGCCGGTTTATAAAGCTCTTAACTACTGTACCCTAAAGTACACTAACACCCATCAACTACCTATGTACCCCTAAACCGAGCTCCCCCCACATCGCCGCCACTCGATTAAAATTTTTAACCCCTAATCTGCCGACCGCCACCTACGTTATACTTATGTACCCCTAATCTGCTGCCCCTAACCCCGCCGACCCCTATATTATATTTATTAACCCCTAACTTGCCCCCCACAACGTCGCCGCAAGCTACTTAAAATAATTAACCCCTAATCTTCCGACCGCAAATCGCAGCCACCTACGTTATCCCTATGTACCCCTAATCTGCTGCCCCTAACATCGCCGACCCCTATGTTATATTTATTAACCCCTAATCTGCCCCCCACAACGTCGCCGACACCTGCCTACACTTATTAACCCCTAATCTGCCGAGCGGACCTGAGCGCTACTATAATAAAGTTATTAACCCCTAATCCGCCTCACTAACCCTATCATAAATAGTATTAACCCCTAATCTGCCCTCCCTAACATCGCCGACACCTACCTTCAATTATTAACCCCTAATCTGACGACCGGAGCTCACCGCTATTCTAATAAATTGATTAACCCCTAAAGCTAAGTCTAACCCTAACACTAACACCCCCCTAAGTTAAATATAATTTTTATCTAACGAAAAAAATTAACTCTTATTAAATAAATAATTCCTATTTAAAGCTAAATACTTACCTGTAAAATAAATCCTAATATAGCTACAATATAAATTATAATTATATTATAGCTATTTTAGGATTAATATTTATTTTACAGGCAACTTTGTAATTATTTTAACCAGGTACAATAGCTATTAAATAGTTAAGAACTATTTAATAGTTACCTAGTTAAAATAATAACAAATTTACCTGTAAAATAAATCCTAACCTAAGATATAATTAAACCTAACACTACCCTATCAATAAAATAATTAAATAAACTACCTACAATTACCTACAATTAACCTAACACTACACTATCAATAAATTAATTAAACACAATTGCTAAAAATAAATACAATTAAATAAACTATCTAAAGTACAAAAAATAAAAAAGAGCTAAGTTACAGAAAATAAAAAAATATTTACAAACATAAGAAAAATATTACAACAATTTTAAACTAATTACACCTACTCTAAGCCCCCTAATAAAATAACAAAGCCCCCCAAAATAAAAAATTCCCTACCCTATTCTAAAATACAAAAATTACAAGCTCTTTTACCTTACCAGCCCTGAACAGGGCCCTTTGCGGGGCATGCCCCAAGAATTTCAGCTCTTTTGCCTGTAAAAAAAAAACATACAATACCCCCCCCCCCAACATTACAACCCACCACCCACATACCCCTAATCTAACCCAAACCCCCCTTAAATAAACCTAACACTAATCCCCTGAAGATCTTCCTACCTTGTCTTCACCATCCAGGTATCACCGATCCGTCCTGGCTCCAAGATCTTCATCCAACCCAAGCGGGGGTTGGCGATCCATAATCCGGTGCTCCAAAGTCTTCCTCCTATCCGGCAAGAAGAGGACATCCGGACCGGCAAACATCTTCTCCAAGCGGCATCTTCTATGTTCTTCCATCCGATGACGACCGGCTCCATCTTGAAGACCTCCAGCGCGGATCCATCCTCTTCTTCCGACGACTAGACGACGAATGACGGTTCCTTTAAGGGACGTCATCCAAGATGGCGTCCCTCGAATTCCGATTGGCTGATAGGATTCTATCAGCCAATCGGAATTAAGGTAGGAATTTTCTGATTGGCTGATGGAATCAGCCAATCAGAATCAAGTTCAATCCGATTGGCTGATCCAATCAGCCAATCAGATTGAGCTCGCATTCTATTGGCTGTTCCGATCAGCCAATAGAATGCGAGCTCAATCTGATTGGCTGATTGGATCGGCCAATCGGATTGAACTTGATTCTGATTGGCTGATTCCATCAGCCAATCAGAAAATTCCTACCTTAATTCCGATTGGCTGATAGAATCCTATCAGCCAATCGGAATTCGAGGGACGCCATCTTGGATGACGTCCCTTAAAGGAACCGTCATTCGTCGTCTAGTCGTCGGAAGAAGAGGATGGATCCGCGCTGGAGGTCTTCAAGATGGAGCCGGTCGTCATCGGATGGAAGAACATAGAAGATGCCGCTTGGAGAAGATGTTTGCCGGTCCGGATGTCCTCTTCTTGCCGGATAGGAGGAAGACTTTGGAGCACCGGATTATGGATCGCCAACCCCCGCTTGGGTTGGATGAAGATCTTGGAGCCAGGACGGATCGGTGATACCTGGATGGTGAAGACAAGGTAGGAAGATCTTCAGGGGATTAGTGTTAGGTTTATTTAAGGGGGGTTTGGGTTAGATTAGGGGTATGTGGGTGGTGGGTTGTAATGTTGGGGGGGGGTATTGTATGTTTTTTTTTACAGGCAAAAGAGCTGAAATTCTTGGGGCATGCCCCGCAAAGGGCCCTGTTCAGGGCTGGTAAGGTAAAAGAGCTTGTAATTTTTGTATTTTAGAATAGGGTAGGGAATTTTTTATTTTGGGGGGCTTTGTTATTTTATTAGGGGGCTTAGAGTAGGTGTAATTAGTTTAAAATTGTTGTAATATTTTTCTTATGTTTGTAAATATTTTTTATTTTCTGTAACTTAGTTCTTTTTTATTTTTTGTACTTTAGATAGTTTATTTAATTGTATTTATTTGTAGCAATTGTGTTTAATTAATTTATTGATAGTGTAGTGTTAGGTTAATTGTAGGTAGTTTATTTAATTATTTTATTGATAGGGTAGTGTTAGGTTTAATTATATCTTAGGTTAGGATTTATTTTACAGGTAAATTTGTAATTATTTTAACTAGGTAACTATTAAATAGTTCTTAACTATTTAATAGCTATTGTACCTGGTTAAAATAAATACAAAGTTACCTGTAAAATAAATATTAATCCTAAAATAGCTATAATATAATTATAATTTATATTGTAGCTATATTAGGATGTATTTTACAGGTAAGTATTTAGCTTTAAATAGGAATAATTTATTTAATAAGAGTTAATTTATTTCGTTAGATAAAAATTATATTTAACTTAGGGGGGTGTTAGTGTTAGGGTTAGACTTAGCTTTAGGGGTTAATACATTTATTAGAATAGCGGTGAGCTCCGGTCGGCAGATTAGGGGTTAATAATTGAAGGTAGGTGTCGGCGATGTTAGGGAGGGCAGATTAGGGGTTAATACTATTTATGATAGGGTTAGTGAGGCGGATTAGGGGTTAATAACTTTATTATAATAGCGCTCAGGTCCGCTCGGCAGATTAGGGGTTAATAAGTGTAGGTAGGTGTCGGCGACGTTGTGGGGGGCAGATTAGGGGTTAATAAATATAACATAGGGGTCGGCGATGTTAGGGCAGCAGATTAGGGGTACATAGGGATAACGTAGGTGGCGGCGGTTTACGGAGCGGCAGATTAGGGGTTAAAAGTGTAATGCAGGGGTCAGCGATAGCGGGGGCGGCAGATTAGGGCTTAATAAGTGTAAGGCTAGGGGTGTTTAGACTCGGGGTACATGTTAGAGTGTTAGGTGCAGACGTAGGAAGTGTTTCCCCATAGGAAACAATGGGGCTGCGTTAGGAGCTGAACGCTGCTTTTTTGCAGGTGTTAGGTTTTTTTTCAGCTCAAACAGCCCCATTGTTTCCTATGGGAGAATCGTGCACGAGCACGTTTTTGAGGCCGGCCGCGTCCGTAAGCAGCTCTGGTATCGAGAGTTGCATTTGCGGTAAAAATGCTCTACGCTCCTTTTTTGGAGCCTAACGCAGCATTTGTTTTAACTCTCGATACCAGAGTTAAATTTATGGTGCGGCCAGAAAAAAGCCCGCGGAGCGTTAACAGCCCTTTTACCGCCGAACTCTAAATCTAGGCCTTAGTAAGCTAGTGACAGAAATCGTTTCAGAAATGGGGGGTGGGAGATGGGTGCAGAACTAATTCACACACTTGTATTATTTGTTTAATTCTCACTTTTTCTGCCATTAGGGAGATGACTTCATCTAAAGACTGAAACTATTTCTGTCACTAGCTTACTAAGTGTGTGTAGCATCTTTTGTAATGTTCTATCAATCAAGTGTGAAGATGAGTCATATATTGAGCAGACCTTTTTATATTTTTTATTTTATCTTTAATTTATTTTCTTGTCAATAAATATTTTTTCATACTATATTTTTTTTTTTTTTAAAAAACATCTATTTTAAAAAAATAGAATAATAAATATATACATCTAATCTGACAAGTTTAAAAAAAAATTACTCCCATGACTGTTAGTTGTCTATTTGACAAGCACATGCCTGATATAAAATTTTGCCTCATGTATTGTATAAATAATATAAAAACAGCTTATTCAGATAATGTTAAAGTCAAGTATCTTTCATTTTGAGTTAAATCCATTGATGCTTTTATTGTGTAATTTATAGATGTTAACATTAGAAAATGTTTATGATGAGGATATGTAGTCTAAATTAGACAGAGCAACTTTGTTCTTTTCACTTTTAAGAAAGGAAAGTGGTTAACTTACATTAAAGTGACAGTGTAGTAGAATGTTATATTTTTAAAATAAGATCTTGTATCTTCCTTAGGTATCCAAAAACATTATTATAATAAATATCAGTTAAATTTTTTTTTTTTTTTTTTTTAAATGTAAAGTCAGAAAATTTCATATTTAGACCAAGCTAGTTATTGTATGCCATATTGATTACTTTTCAGTTCTAGTGGAGTCATTTGAAGGGTCATTTAACTATAGATAGCTCGTAATATAATTTTATAAAATTATCCATCTTACCTCTTGGATAGATATCACATATCTATATGTATTTTCATTCCCCTTTAGTTTCTTTCTACAATGTTAACTCCACATATTCCTAATGGTTTGGTCCTTAAAGGGACATTCCAAAAATATATTATTTATTGAATTATAGACAATACAAATTTTAATAGAAACAACATTTAAATGTACTATTATTATCAAATTATATTCAGTCTTTATATATCCTTTGTTAAATAAATATCAATGCACATGGCTTAGATAATGACATAAGGCATCTATGTGCAACCAACAATCCGCATCAAAAGAGCCTATCTAGCTATGCTTTTCAGCCAAGAATATAATTTGTAGAAAGCTAATGAGAGAATAAATCGAAATATGACTTTTTGAAAAACTGCTATTATACCTCAAAATCATTAAAGAACATATAGCTTAATGTCCCTTTAAGGTATATATGGCGAAATACAGTCATTAGAAGATCTTTCATTCACAGTGGTGCAAACAATCCAGAAGGTAATATAAATATGCTTTAGTCACATGTTATACTAAGTTTTTTGAAAGGGAGGTGCATAGGTTTATGTTCATCAAAGCATTATTTTTAAATATCTACTTAAAGGGAAATGAAACACAAATCTTTTCTTTTGTGATTTAAAAAGAGTATGCCATTTTAAATAATTTTTCATTGACTTCTATTATATCATTATCTTAATTCTCTTCTAGATAGGCTCATTAGTTGCTGATTGGTTGCTGCACATAGATGCCTTGTGTGATTGGCTCCCCCATGTGCATTGCTATTTCTTCTATCAAGGATATATAAAGAATGATGCGAAATAGATAATAGACGTCAATTGGAAAGTTGTTTACAATTGTATTCTCTACTTGAATCATGAACGATAATTTTTGGGTTTAGTGTCCCTTTAATTGTGGCTGCCCAACAATACATATTTACAATGTTTACACAGATTTCTTTAGAGCAAGAATGCATATCAGCTCATGAAAGGGACGGAAAATTAAAAAGCTTTTATTTCTGTAATAAGAAATAAAACATAATTTTAAACATTAACATTTAATTCTATCATCTATTTTAAATCATTATTTGGTGTTTATTTGCTTTACAACCATATCTAGATATGATCAGTAGATGAAGATTGGTGGATGCACAGAGATGCCTTGTGTGATTGGCTCAACCATGTGTATTGCAATTTCTTCTGTTAAAGATATCTAAATAAAAATCTAAATTGAGTTACATTTTAAAGTCTAAACATGTATTCTCTCTCCGGATCATTTTTTGCAATTATTTTAATGTAATGTCTCTTTAAAAATACGCCATTGCAATACTTCACAATAAGTCCAGAAATTGATTTAATGAACAATAAATACATACAATGTAAAATTAGTATTACTAAAACGTATTTGTATTAAAGAAACAGAACAATATTGAACATAGAAATGTTTACAACATAGATTTTTTTGAGAATTTAAACATTAATATTTAATGGATCACGTATATTAAATCTGCGTCACACATATCCGCATAACAGCCCAATGAGTTACAAATAAGTCTACATTAAAAATGTAGTAACAGCACCCCCAGGAGGTATGTGTATGGAAGATACTAAGATATGAAACATTAAGGAACGGCCAATCAGAGTTCATCACACAAACATAACTTGAGTCATTATGGTCTCACAGACATGATAACAAAATTTCTATATATCAGATGTACAGATACCATGTCCCATGGTGCATCTCATGTTTACTTCACCATATAAAAGTCGATTACACTTTGCCATCTTTGTCAGTTCTCTAATTCCTGCAGGCAGTATATATTATAATTATAATATATTTATTCAACAACCCAGCAGGCATGACACCTCCCAGGTTAACCAGGCCAAAGAGAGTGCTGCACTGGTCAACGCCGTCCAGGAATTTTATCCGCAGCTGTTTGGGAACAAGAGGAAGTCGACAGATGCGCATGTTAAGAAGGCCCTCTGGGCGGCTATCACCAATGAGGTTAAATTGGTGTTGGACGTCCAGAGGAGCCAGGATCAGATCATGCAGAGGTTCGGAGATATGAGGTTGCGGCTGCACAAAAAAGTCAACCTCATAAGGGAGTGGGTACAAGCCCGTCGGAGGGATGAACGCAAAATTAAACCCCCAAGGAAACTCTACCTACTCCCTTATGAGGTGACTTTATGCCAGCTCCTCAATCTCCGGGTCCCCCACAGATTTCGATCCTCTCCATCCTCGGCCTCCTCTTCTTCCCTCCCAGCTGCTGGATCACAAAGTCCGGACCCGGGGGCCAGTGCAGCTGCTTCTCCGTCCAGTGTCCTGGGAGGAGCGGAAAGAGAAACTGAACAAGGTAACTATCCAACTTTGTATAATATATTAATATTTGATTAGACTTTTAAGAAATGTGTATATAGTCATATATTCAACCTATAGAGATCTCATAACATACGCTACATATGATGTTTATATATCTGAATTTAGATTCATCACACATGAAATAGGAGTGATGTTTCTTGCGCTCTACAGAATATGCGTCACAGAGCAAAAAGGGAATTGCGCATCCGTGAAATCCCTATCATCCGCCATTTCATACATTGACTATCGAATCATTCATAACCCAGTTATAAATATAATTTTTATTGTTCAATATTAACAAATATATGATTTCAATCTTGTAATACACACAATTGCAAATATATATGATTTTTTTATGAAATGATACTCATCACACTACTATATCCAAATCAAATCTGATTCACGGATGCGCAATTAAGCTTTGAATCATTGCGCAATGATCCCGAAAATTAGAATTGCACACACACGTGAACATGTGTTTGCTGTAACTGGCATCGCTTTACACATGTTGGTCTAATCACGGATGCGCAATTACGCTTGGAATCATTGTGCAATGATCATGAAAAATAGAATTGCGCACACACGTGAACATGTGTTTGCTTTAACTGGCATCGCTTTACACATGTTGGTAAAATCACGGATGTGCAATTATGCTTGGAATCATTGCGCAATGATCGTGAAAAATAGAATTGCGCACACACGTTAACATGTGTTTGCTGTAACTGGCATCGCTTTACACATGTTGGTCAAATCACGGATGCGCAATTACGCTTGGAATCACTGCGCAATGATCATGAAAAATAGAATTGCGCACACACGTGAACATGTGTTTGCTGTAACTGGCATCGCTTTACACATGTTGGTCAAATGTATATGTTAATTAGTATATATGTGAAGAATACAGTATTCTTATTTAATTACAATCTTCTACATTATAAAAACTGTACTAGCAATATCAAAATAAACAATTAACTATCTCTATCAATTGATGAGAATGCAAGAAAACAACAAATGAATTAAAGCTAGAGTCAACAACATAAAAGATTGAAAATAAGAGTACAGGATATATTTTTGAAGACATTAATTGATGAAACAATGAACTCATGTGAATAAAAATAGATTATTATTTTGTCAATGTAAGTTTATTTTAAAATTGTTTGTCTCCATGGCCTGATTTGTATTAATGATATCCAATCCTCATTGAATATTTTACAGATCTGGATGTTAGTGCTGGAACCTCAAGCCAGGGCTTGCCACAGTATGGTATGTCTCATTTTAATTGTCATTTGTCTTATAAACATGGACATAACATCACATAATACATTCACATTTATCGATATTTATATGGATACTCTAATTCTCTTTTCTTGTTAGTTTAAATTAAGAATCACGAATCACATTTTGGATTACATTGTACTACAAATCTAAAATTAGGACTATTTGAAGATATCCCTTCTATTCTTGATCTCTTCATTTTACTGTAAGATTATTTTCATGGCCAATTTATAAAATGCCCCTGTGTAGTGCTTTACATTTTTTTAATTTTTTTTGTCAACAATCACACATTTTTGCTTATGTTTTGATGTTAAAAATATACATTACATACGTTTTTGGGTTCTTATCATTTAAGGGACATGATAAAAAAATTTCAATTTACAGATTTAGACACATTCGCCTAGATTTAGAGTTTTGCGGGGTGCGTTAGCTACGCATGCTTTTTTCTGGCCGCACCTTTTAAATACCGCTGGTATTTAGAGTTCTCAGAAGGGCTGCGTTAGGCTCCAAAAAAGGAGCGTATAGCATATTTACCGCAACTTCAACTCTCGATACCAGCGGTGCTTACGGACGCTGCCAGCTTCAAAAACGTGCTCGTGCACGATTTCCCCATAGGAAACAATGGGGCTGTTTGAGCTGAAAAAAAACCTAACACCTGCAAAAAAGCAGCGTTCAGCTCCTAACCCGGCCCCATTGTTTCCTATGGGGAAACACTTCCTAAGTCTGCACCTAACACTCTAACATGAACCCCGAGTCTAAACACCCCTAACCTTACACTTATTAACCCCTAATCTGCCGACCCAGCTATCGCTGACCCCTGCATATTATTTTTAACCCCTAATCTGCCGCTCCGTACAGCGCCGCCACCTACATTATCCCTATGTACCCCTAATCTGCTGCCCCTAACACCGCCGACCCCTATATTATATTTATTAACCCCTAATCTGCCGCCCCCAACGTCGCCGCTACCTACCTACACTTATTAACCCCTAATCTGCCGACCGCATCTCACCGCTACTATAATAAAGTTATTAACCCCTAATCCGCCTCACTCCCACCTCACTAACCCTATAATAAATAGTTTTAACCCCTAATCTGCCCTCCCTAACATCGCCGACACCTAACTTCAATTATTAACCCCTAATCTGCCGACCGGAGCTCACCACTACTATAATAAATGTATTAACCCCTAAAGCTAAGTCTAACCCTAACACTAACACCCCCCTAAGTTAAATATAATTTAAATCTAACGAAATAAATTAACTCTTATTAAATAAATTATTCCTATTTAAAGCTAAATACTTACCTGTAAAATAAATCCTAATATAGCTACAATATAACAAATAATTATATTGTAGCTATTTTAGGATTAATATTTATTTTACAGGCAACTTTGTAATTATTTTAACCAGGTACAATAGCTATTAAATAGTTAAGAACTATTTAATAGCTAAAATAGTTAAAATAATAACAAAATTACCTGTAAAATAAATCCTAACCTAAGTTACAATTAAACCTAACACTACACTATCATTAAATAAATTAAATACAATACCTACAATTATCTACAATTAAACCTAACACTACACTATCAATAAATTAATTAAATAAAATACCTACAAATAACTACAATGACATAAACTAACTAAAGTACAAAAAATAAAAAATAATTAAGTTACAAAAAATAAAAAAATATTTACAAACATTATAAAAATATTACAACAATTTTAAACTAATTACACCTACTCTAAGCCCCCTAATAAAATAACAAAGCCCCTCAAAATAAAAAAATGCCCTACCCTATTCTAAAATTAAAAAAGTTCAAAGCTCTTTTACCTTACCAGCCCTGAAAAGGGCCCTTTGCGGGGCATGCCCCAAAGAATTCAGCTCTTTTGCCTGTAAAAAAAAACATACAATACCCCCCCAACATTACAACCCACCACCCACATGCCCCTAATCTAACCCAAACCCCCCTTAAATAAACCTAACACTAAGCCCCTGAAGATCTTCCTACCTTATCTTCACCATGCCGGGTACACCGATCGATCCAGAAGAGCTCCTCCGATGTCTTGATCCAAGCCCAAGCGGGGGGCTGAAGATGTCCATGATCCGACTGAAGTCTTCATCCAAGCGGGAGCTGAAGAGGTCCATGATCCGGCTGAAGTCTTCATCCAAGCGGGAGCTGAAGAGGTCCATGATCCGGCTGAAGTCTTCTATCAAGCGGCATCTTCAATCTTCTTTCTTCCGGATCCATGTTCATCCCGCCGACGCGGAACATCCATCTTCACCGACGACTTCCCGACGAATGACGGTTCCTTTAAGGGACGTCATCCAAGATGGCGTCCCTCGAATTCCGATTGGCTGATAGGATTCTATCAGGCAATCGGAATTAAGGTAGGAAAATTCTGATTGGCTGATGGAATCAGCCAATAAGAATCAAGTTCAATCCGATTGGCTGATCCGATCATCCAATCAGATTGAGCTTGCATTCTTTTGGCTGTTCCGATCAGCCAATAGAATGCAAGCTCAATCTGATTGGCTGATCGGATCAGCCAATCGGATTGAACTTGATTCTGATTGGCTGATTCCATCAGCCAATCAGAATTTTCCTACCTTAATTCCGATTGGCTGATAGAATCCTATCAGCCAATCGGAATTCGAGGGACGCCATCTTGGATGACGTCCCTTAAAGGAACCGTCATTCGTCGGGAAGTCGTCAGTGAAGATGGATGGATCCGCGCTGGAGGTCTTGAAGATCAGCAGTTCGTCATCGGATTGAAGAACATAGAAGATGCGGCTTGAATGAAGATGTTTGCCGGTCCGGATGTCCTCTTCTGCCCGCTTGGATCAATATGGTTGCCGTTCCGGATCTACTCTTCTTCCCGGATAGGATGAAGACTTTGGAGCCTCTTCTGGACCTCTTCAGCCGCCGCTTGATAGAAGACTTCAGCCGGATTATGGATCGCCAGCCCCCGCTTGGGCTTGGATGAAGACTTCAGAGGATGGATCGGTGAACCTGGTATGGTGAAGATAAGATAGGAAGATCTTCAGGGGCTTAGTGTTAGGTTTATTTAAGGGGGGTTTGGGTTAGATTAGGGGTATGTGGGTGGTGGGTTGTAATGTTGGGGGGGTATTGTATGTTTTTTTTACAGGCAAAAGAGCTGAATTATTTGGGGCATGCCCCGCAAATGGCCCTTTTCAGGGCTGGTAAGGTAAAAGAGCTTTGAACTTTTTTAATTTAGAATAGGGTAGGGCATTTTTTTATTTTGGGGGTCTTTGTTATTTTATTAGGGGGCTTAGAGTAGGTGTAATTAGTTTTAAATTGTTGTAATATTTTTCTAATGTTTGTAAATATTTTTTTATTTTTTGTAACTTAGTTCTTTTTTATTTTTTGTACTTTAGTTAGTTTATTTAATTGTATTTATTTGTAGGTATTGTATTTAATTAATTTATTGATAGTGTAGTGTTAGGTTTAATTGTAGATAATTGTAGGTATTTTATTTAAGTAATTTATTGATAGTGTAGTGTTAGGTTTAATTGTAACTTAGGTTAGGATTTATTTTACAGGTAATTTTGTAATTATTTTAACTATTTTAGCTATTAAATAGTTATTAACTATTTAATAGCTATTGTACCTGGTTAAAATAAATACAAAGTTGCCTGTAAAATAAATATTAATCCTAAAATAGCTACAATGTAATTATTATTTATATTGTAGCTATATTAGGGTTTATTTTACAGGTAAGTATTTAGCTTTAAATAGGAATAATTTATTTAATAAGAGTTAATTTTTTTCGTTAGATTTAAATTATATTTAACTTAGGGGGGTGTTAGTGTTAGGGTTAGACTTAGCTTTAGGGGTTAATCCATTTATTAGAGTAGCGGTGAGGTCCGGTCGGCAGATTAGGGGTTAATAATTGAAGTTAGATGTCGGCGATGTTAGGGAGGGCAGATTAAGGGTTAATACTATTTCTTATAGGGTTATTGAGGCGGGAGTGAGGCGGATTAGGGGTTAATAACTTTATTATAGTAGCGGTGAGGTCCAGTCGGCAGATTAGGGGTTAATTATTGTAGGTAGCTGGCAGCGACATTGTGGGGGGCAGATTAGGGGTTAATAAATATAATATAGGGGTCGGCGGTGTTAGGGGCAGCAGATTAGGGGTACATAGGGATAACGTAGGTTGCGGCGGTGTACTGAGCGGCAGATTAGGGGTTAATAATATAATGCAGGTGTCAGCGATAGCGGCGGCGGCAGAATAGGGGTTAATAAGTGTAAGGTTAGGGGTGTTTAGACTCGGGGTACATGTTAGGGTGTTAGGTGCAGACTTAGGAAGTGTTTCCCCATAGGAAACAATGGGGCCGCGTTAGGAGCTGAACGCTGCTTTTTTGCAGGTGTTAGGTTTTTTTTCAGCTCAAACTGCCCCATTGTTTTCTATGGGGGAATCATGCACGAGCACGTTTTTGAACCTGGCCGTGTCCGTAAGCACCGCTGGTATTGAGAGTTGCAGTAGCGGTAAATATGCTATACGCTCCCTTTTTTGGAGCCTAACGCAGCCCTTCTGTGAACTCTAAATAACAGCGGTATTTAAAAGGTGCGGCCAGAAAAAAGCACGCGTAGCTAACGCACCCCTTCTAACGCAAAACTCCAAATCTAGGCATAATATTGCACAAAATTAAAGCATGCATTGATAAATGTGTTTTAATATTGTGATGACATACATTTAATCCTAATGTAAAAGAGAGATTCACAACATTAATATGAAAATTAAATCAGATGATAGAGAAGATAAGATGATTAATAGATAATATGAATGGTAGTATCCATTGTGTATATATTTTGAAGAGTAATTGATTGAAGCATCAAGCTTTAAATTAGAACATTAAATATTACAAAGGCAATGACCGACATATATATGTCAATCAGTGTGTACCTGGTTTAAAAGGTTAGGTCGAGTGGACATTTCAATTTCAGAATATTACACACTACCATATTATTAAATTTTTGAATTTTCAGGAATCAATCCACGGGCATGTGTCTAACAGAACTCTATTGCATTTCAATATCAAATGCATACATGCATACCGAAATATTATTCAAAAGATAAATATATTATCAAATCCTAAATATTAGCACCTAATGTTGCCTTTGATAAATATGATTTGTAATGTATTTATGAAATGTTACATAAAAAATAACAGGGAAGATTCAGAGTTAAATGGATCAATGAAATCTTCAAAGTAATTATGATAATCAATAACTTAAAACATAGTAATTATTGTGACCTTGTATCAACATTTTATGAGAACATTTAACTAATGTTGAATCGTTGTTTCTTTAAAGATAATAATATTTTTTATATCATATATGTCTATATATTTTTGTTATATATTTCAGATGGACCTTCCACTTCTGGGCATAAGCCTCCTGCCCCTCGACAGACCCCTCCCAAGACAGAAGCCCCTCCCCAGGCAGAAGCCCCTCCACAGGCCCCTCCCCAGGCAGAAGCCACTGCCAGCCCTTCCCATTCCTCCTGTCCTGTCCCTCCCAAACAATGCCCCTTTGCCCCCCCTCGCTGCTCTCCCCATATTTCCTCCCGTACAGCTCCACCACCTACCCAGCCCACAATTCACCAGGCCCCTGACTCCCCAGCTGTAGGGGCTACCCCAGAGCGTCAGCCCTATCCCATCCCTCCCCCCTTCACTCCCCAGCCAGACTTTCACCCCAGTCCCCACCTTCATTGTCCTGGGTGTCGGATTGTCCTTCCCAGCCACAGATGTAAGTATCATTCGAAATCCACATTATAACATACTTTATCTCATATCACGCCATATACCAATTACCACTACTTGGATAGAACAATAGAAAATTAACTTTTTAGTACCTTATCTCTTCTATAACCCACTGGGAGTGTAATCTCTTCTGCTTGCTGTGTTTACACAGCTTGGCCTCGAGGCCAAAAGGTTTAAGGATAGGTGTGGTTACCACAGGCTAAATAAACTATTTTAAATGGCAATGTAAGGACAATGGAAATACTTATAAACAATTTAATACACTCAAGCAGGTAAAGTGGATCATTGTGAACCAATTAAAGAAGAGAACATTATTGAGTAAACTGTCCCTTTAATGATTTATGTATGAAGAACATATTTAATGTGTAAATTTTCTATGTAGAATATTTAATTATAATAATGATTTTTCTTTATTATTACAATGTCTTTTTGCTCTCTGTTTATTATATTCTGTAATTATCAATAATTTTTGTTATTTTCTTTATTTTAGGTTGTGAATCAGCATGGTTAACGCTAGAGGCTTTAGCACGTATAGAGCAGACCATGCTGAGGAGCAGTCTGTTTCTGGGGAGGATGCATGACACCATGCATGCCCAGCTATGGATTCAGCGCTTGACTCTACAACGTATGATGCATTTAGAGTCAATGCATGAATCTGCAGCTGGACATGCACAGGAAGATGAGGGTGATGCTGATGCCCCATAAGTGGAGGATCCGGAGATGCTCTGAGGGTGCATATACGAATCTTCCATCCACATATTACCTTTGTTACAGTTCTTGTTGCCATTTGACCTTTTTAATTTTTTTTGTTGTGCCTGTTGCACTCTTTCACCTTGTCAAATGGCTCCAATGGGTCTGTGTTGGCCCTTGTCAACTCCCTCCAAGGACTGTGATGCACTATGGCACCTTGTCAAATGGCTCCAATGGGGCTGTGTTGGCCCTTGTCAACTCCCTCCAAGGACTGTGATGCACTATGGCACCTTGTCAAATTGCTCCAATGGGGCTGTGTTGGCCCTTGTCAACTCCCTCCAAGGACTGTGATGCACTCTTTCACCTTGTCAAATGGCTCCAATGGGGCTGTGTTGGCCCTTGTCAACTCCCTCCAAGGACTGTGATGCACTATGGTACCTTGTCAAATGGCTCCAATAGGGCTGTGTTGACCCTTCTCAACTCCCTCCAAGGACTGTTATACACTCTTTCACCTTGTCAAATGGCTCCAATGGGGCTGTGTTGGCCCTTGTCTACTCCCTCCAAGGAATGTGGTGCACTCTGGCACCTTGTCAAATGGCTCCAATGGGGCTGTGTTGGCCCTTGTCAACTCCCTCCAAGGACTGTGATGCACTCTTTCACCTTGTCAAATTGCTCCAATGGGGCTGTTTTGGCCCTTGTCAACTCCCTCTAAGGACTGTGATGCACTATTTCACCTTGTCAAATGGCTCCAATGGGGCTGTGATGGCCCTTGTCAACTCCCTCCAAGGACTGTGATGCACTCTTTAACCTTGTCAAATGGTTCAAATGGGGCTGTGTTGGCCCTTGTCAATTCCCTCCAATGACTGTGATGCACTATGGCACCTTGTCAAATGGCTTCAATGGGGCTGTTTTGGCCCTTGTCAACTCCCTCCAAGGACTGTGATGCACTATTTCACCTTGTCAAATGGCTCCAATGGGGCTGTGATGGCCCTTGTCAACTCCCTCCAAGGACTGTGATGCACTCTTTAACCTTGTCAAATGGTTCAAATGGGGCTGTGTTGGCCCTTGTCAATATCCTCCAAGGACTGTGATGCACTATGGCACCTTGTCAAATGGCTCCAATGGGGCTGTTTTGGCCCTTGTCAACTCCCTCCAAGGACCGTGATCCACTATGGCACCTTGTCAAATGGCTCCAATGGGGCTGTGTTGGCCCTTGTCAACTCCCTCCAAGGACTGTGATGCACTATGGCATCTTGTCAAATGGCTCTAATGGGGCTGTGTTGGACCTTGTCAACTCCCTCCAAAGACTGTAATGCACTCTTTCACCTTGTCAAATGGCTCCAATGGGGCTGTGTTGGCCCTTGTCAACTCCCTCCAAGGACTGTGAAGCACACTTTAACCTTGTCAAATGGCTCCAATGGGGCTGTGTTGGCCCTTGTCAACTTCCTCCAAGGACTGTGATGCACTCTTTAACCTTGTCAAATGGCTCAAATGGGGCTGTGTTGGCCCTTGTCAATTCCCTCCAAGGACTGTGATGCACTCTTAAACCTTGTCAAATGGCTCCAATGGGGCTGTGTTGGCCTTTGTCAACTCCCTTCAAGGACTGTGATGCACTATGGCATCTTGTCAAATGGCTCTAATGGGGCTGTGTTGGACCTTGTCAACTCCCTCCAAAGACTGTAATGCACTCTTTCACCTTGTCAAATGGTTCAAATGGGGCTGTGTTGGCCCTTGTCAATTCCCTCCAATGACTGTGATGCACTATGGCACCTTGTCAAATGGCTTCAATGGGGCTGTTTTGGCCCTTGTCAACTCCCTCCAAGGACTGTGATCCACTATGGCACCTTGTCAAATGGCTCCAATGGGGCTGTGTTGGCCCTTGTCAACTCCCTCCAAGGACTGTGATGCACTCTTTAATCTTGTCAAATGGCTCTAATGGGGCTGTGTTGGACCTTGTCAACTCCCTCCAAAGACTGTAATGCACTCTTTCACCTTGTCAAATGGCTCCAATGGGGCTGTGTTGGCCGTTGTCAACTCCCTCCAAGGACTGTGATGCACTATGGCATCTTGTCAAATGGCTCAAATGAGGCTGTGTTGGCCCTTGTCAACTCCCTCCAAAGACTGTAATGCACTCTTTCACCTTGTCAAATGGCTACAATGGGGCTGTGTTGGCCTTTGTCAACTCCCTCCAAGGACTGTGATGCACTATGGCATCTTGTCAAATTGCTCCAATGGGGCTGTGTTGGCCCTTGTCAACTCCCATCAATGACTTTGATACACTTTTTCACCTTGTCAAATGGCTCCAATGGGGCTGTGTTGGCCCTGGTCAACTCCCTCCAAGGACTGTGATGCACTCTTTCACCTTGTCAAATGGCTCCAATGGGGCTGCGTTGGCCCTTGTCAACTCCCTCCATGGACTGTGATGCACTATGGCACCTTGTCAAATGGCTCCAATGGGGCTGCATTGGCCCTTGTCAACTCCCTCCAAGGACTGTGATGCACTATGGCACCTTGTCAAATGGCTCCAATGGGTCTGTGTTGGCCCTTGTCAACTCCCTCCAAGGACTGCGATGCACTATGGCACCTTGTCAAATGGCTCCAATGGGGCTGTGTTGGCCCTTGTCAACTCCTTCCATGGACTGTGATGCACTCTTTCACCTTGTCAAATGGCTCCAATGGGGCTGTGTTGGCCCTTGTCAACTCCCTCCAAGGACTGTGATGCACTATGGCACCTTGTCAAATGACTCCAATGGGGCTGTGTTGGCCCTTGTCAACTCCCTCCAAGGACTGTGATGCACTCTTTCACCTTGTCAAATGGCTCAAATGGGGCTGTGTTGGCCCTTGTCAACTTCCTCCAAGGACTGTGATGCACTATGGCACCTTGTCAAATGGCTCCAATGGGGCTGTGTTGGCCCTTGTCAACTCCCTCCAAGGACTGTGATGCACTCTTTCACCTTGTCAAATGGCTCCAATGGGGCTGTTTTGGCCCTTGTTAACTCCCTCCATGGACTGTGATTCACTCTGGCACCCTGTCAAATGACTCCAATGGGGCTGTTGGCCCTTGTCAACTCCCTCCAAGGACTGTGATGCACTATGGCACCTTGTCAAATGGCTCCAATGGGGCTGTGTTGGTCCTTGTCAACTCCCTCCAAGGACTGTGATGCACTATGGCACCTTGTCAAATGGCTCCAATAGGGCTGTGTTGGCCCTTGTCAACTCCCTGCAAGGACTGTGATGCACTCTTTCAACTTGTCAAATGGCTCCAATGCTGCTGATTTATCAATATGACTTTTTGTAACGTTATCTTATATGTTTTTTTTATGACATCATAGTCAAATAAATGTCATTAAGATATTATTTGTCCTCTTTATTCATGTCCCTGATTAAAATCTATATTTTATGTGGTTAATCCTTCAAGGGACATGAAACCAAAAAAATGGTCTTACATGAATCAGATATATAATCAAGTTTTCAATAAATATAATATTTACATCTCTTATTTAATTTGCTTCATTTTCTTGAAAACATCCCTGACATATGTATTTCTCATGTGTCCCTTTTTAAAGCATAAAGATGGACACCATAGGTATAGTTAACATACAATGTATACCCAATCCCTATTTTCATAATGTATCTCGTAGCATTATTTCTCATCTATGTCTAACATACGATTATTTGGATTTTTTATTTACATAACTTCATAAGTCTCTTTGTATCATTGGTTTAAGGAGCAGCAGGGCACTAGTGGTCTCTAAATGAACACATAGGTGAACCAATGACAATCAGTATATATATCTAGCCACCAATCAGCAGTTAGAACATCTTATTTTTCTGCTCTTGAGATTACCTCTAAACACATTTCATCATCAAAAGATAACAAGAAAAAGAAGCAAATTTAAATAATATACTTAAATTTTAAAAAGTAGTTCAAATTTCAATCTCGTACATAATTGTGGAACATAAAATGTGTGTTTTATGTCCCTTTAAATCCTGCTGCTTCATAAATAGTTAATAATCCTCCTATTCTAATGAAATATATCCTTGTTACCAAGAATAGATTCTATTTCATATATCACAGTATTACATTATCTAGCGTGACATTCATAGCTAACAATATAGCACATTCGAGATTTTGAAATATAAATACGTTTCTTATTGACATGCAAAGCTGTAAAAGGAGTCCAAGTATTGGCTGACATTTTTACGCAACCTCGGAAGCGCCTTGGATTGGCTGACATTTTTACCCGATCTCGGATGCGCCATGTTGGTTAAGACGTCACATGCCAAGCTGTAAAATTTCAAGGATTGGCTGACGTTTCATCAGGGTGCCAGGAATCATACTGAGACGAGAAGTGCAAAAATAATCACACCTTTATTAATAACAAAAAATAATAAAAAGTCAACAAGTCAAATAACAAGCCAGGAGTCAAAACCAGAGCTGGTAGTCAGACGAGCCGAGTCAGGAGCCAAAGCGAATAGTCAGATGAGCCAGAATCAGGAACAAGGAAAACAGCAGTGTCAGGAACAAGCCAGGGATTAGGAACCAGGAAGGACATCAGGTAGCCAGGTAATACACAGGAACTCTCACAAACAGGTCTGAGACAATGAAAAGGCAAAGCATACTGAACATAGGCCCTTTAAATAATAAGTGATGGCATCACAATTCTGAGACTGTATCCTGTCTCACATGGATGATGCACACCAGTCTGGCTATAAAAGGAAGTGCAGGAAGTAAGCAGCATCCCCCACAATGCACCATAGTCAGGAAGAGAGGTGAGTAAAATGGCTGCCAGCAGCACATGGCAAACACAACAGGGAAAAATCCCTGACAGTACCCTCCCCTCAACGACCCCTCCCCCGCGGGAGGACAAAAGGCTTATTGGGGAAACGGGCATGGAAGGCACGGAGGAGGAGCATGAACATCAGAGGAGGGAACCCAAGAACGCTCCTACGGACCGTAGGCCCTTCAGTGAACCAAATACTGTACACGGCCCCTGGACATACGAGAGTCAATAATGCTGCTGACCTCATACTCCTCATGGTTGTCAACAAAGATAGGACGGGGACGACGAGGCAACACAGTGGTAAACCGATTACAAACCAATGGTTTCAAGAGGGAGACATGAAAAACATTGGAGATGTGCATAGCAGGAGGAAGCTCAAGAGCATAGGCCACAGGATTAACCCGTCAGAGTATTCGAAAAGGACCAACATAACGGAGAGCCAATTTATTGGAAGGCACACGAAGGTTCAAGTTGTGGGAGGACAGCCAAACTCTCTCACCAACCTGGTAGGAAGGTGCGGGCAGACGCCTACAATCAGCCTGGAACTTTTGGCGCTGCATAGAACGATGAAGGCAATCCTGAATCTGCACCCACGTGGAACGGAGTTGCCGGAGATGCTCCTCCAAAGCCTGAATACCCGGAAACATGAATGAATCGGGCAACATGGATGGTTGAAACCCATAATTCGCCATGAACAGGGATAACTTGGAGGAAGCATTAATAGCACTATTATGAGCAAACTCTGCCCAAAGTAACAGTTCAGACCAATTATTGTGGTGATCTGAGACATAGCAATGGAGGAACTGTTCCAGAGCTTGATTAGACCATTCCGCAGCCCCATTGGATTGAGGGTGATATGCCGAGGAGAAGGAAAGCTGGATCCCCATTTGAGCACAATAGGAACGCCAAAATCTGGAGACAAACTGGCTACCCTGGTCCAACACTATCTCCTTGGGTAACCCATGTAAACGGAACACCTCTCGGGCAAAAATTGAAGCAAGCTCCTGAGCGGTAGGCAGCTTCATCAAGGGAATGCAATGTGACATTTTAGAAAAACGGTCAACCACCATAAGGATAACAGTATTGCCACTGGAAACAGGGAGCTTGACAATGAAGTCCATGGAAAGATGTGTCCAAGGACGCTCACCATTAGCAATAGGTTGAAGAAGACCCACAGGAAGACGTTGAGGAGTCTTATTCTGTGCACAAACTGAGCAGGAGGCAACATATGCAGCAACATCAGAACGAAGACCTGGCCACCAGAATTGTCGAGTGACAGACCAAATCATTTGGTTCTTGTCTGGGTTACCTGCGGCTTTAGGATAGTGGTAAGTGTGCAAAAGTTTAGTTCGAAGATTCTCAGGAACAAAACACTTACCACTAGGTTTCTCAGGAGGTGCATTGGTTTGTGCAGCCAGGATCTCCTCCCCCAAGGGAGAAGTCAAATTAGTATGTATGGTAGCCAAAATAGGGTCAGGAGGTATACCAGGAGTAGGTACAGACTCCTCCTTGGACAGAGGCGAAAATTGTTGAGAGAGGGCATCAGCCCTAACATTTTTACTACCAGGCAGGTAGGAGACCACATAATTAAACCGAGACAAAAATAGCGCCCATCTTGCCTGTCCGGGCGACAAACATTTTGCTTCAGATAGATAAGTTAAAATCTTGTGGTCAGTAAGAATGAGCACTGGCACGCTAGTACCCTCGAGAAAATGCCTCCATTCCTTAAGTGCCAAAATTATGGCCAGTAATTCCCTGTTGCCAATTTCATAATTGCACTCCACTGGAGACAATTTCTTAGAGAAGAAACAACACGGATGCAAAGAACCGTCAGGCATGGGACGTTTAGACAAGAGGGCACCTAGTCCAGTCTCAGACGCATCAAAAAGGCAGGACAGGGTTAGGATAAGCCAGAACTGGAGCAACAGCAAAGACAGTCTTAAGACTATCAAAGGCCTTAATGGCAGTAGGTGACCAATGAAGTGGATCATTCTCTTTACGGGTCATGTCTGTGATAGGTTTGACCAAGGAAGAAAAGTTTTTAATAAACTTTCTATAGTAATTGGCGAACCCCAAAAAACGTTGAATAGACCGAAGACCAACTGGGCGAGGCCACTGCAGAACTGCAGATAACTTGTCAGGATCCATGGAGAACCCTGCAACGGAGATAACATAACCTAGGAAGGTTACTTGAGTCTGGTGGAACTCACATTTCTCGAGTTTACAAAACAGGCCGTTCTCACGTAGTCTCTGAAGAACCTGTGTAACATCAGAACGATGAGCCTCAAGTGTGGGTGAGTGTATGAGGATGTCGTCTAAGTACACCACAACACACTGTTGCAACATAACTCGTAGGACATCATTAATAATTTCCTGAAAAACAGCAGGAGCATTACATAGGCCAAAGGGCATTACAAGATACTCATAATGCCCGCTCCTGGTGTTAAATGCTGTTTTCCATTCGTGGCCCTCCTTAATCCTAACGAGATTGTACGCTCCTCTCAAAGCAAGTTTAGTAAAGACCATAGCTCCCTTGAGGCGGTCAAAGAGTTCCGTAATAAGCGGAATAGGGTAAGCATTCTTAATGGTAAGACGTTTAAGACCCCTATAATCGATACATGGTCTTAACTCGCCACCCTTTTTCTTCACAAAGAAGAAGCCAGCCCCTGCAGGAGAGCAGGATTTGAGGATGATACCCCGTGACAGAGCATCAGCAACATACTCCTCCATAGCACAATTCTCTGCAACAGACAGAGGGTACACCCGGCCCAGAGGAGGAATGGCTCCGCGATGCAGGTCTATGGCACAATCGTAAGACCGGTGAGGAGGCAACGTATCGGCACGCACCTTGTCAAACACGTCTAGGAATTCTCGGTACTCCTCTGGCAATTGAGATACCGAAGAAGTGCACAAGACTTTAACTGGTTTCCGAAGACAAGTGGAAATACATTGCAGGGATGACGACAAAATGTCGGACCTGCGCAGGTCGAGACTGGGATTGTGCTTTTGGAGCCAGGGATAACCCAAAACAACCGGAAAATGCGGAGAGTTTATCACCTGGAACTGGAGGGTTTCAAAATGGAGAGCCCCAACAGCCATGGACAACGGAGCAGTTTCGTGAGTAACGAGTGCGGGTTGAAGGGGCCTGCCATCAATGGCCTCAATAGCAAGCAGTACGGACCGAGGTAAAACAGGAATGGAGTGCTTTGATACAAAAGCACTGTCAATGAAATAGCCCGCAGCACCGGAGTCAACAAGAGCCTGAGTGACTATGGAGGATTCCACCCAGGAAAGGAAAACCATGACCAAAGGTTTCTCCTTAAGCGGTTCCGGGGATGAGGATAAACCACCCAAGGTCTGCCCCCAACAGGACCTTAGGTGTGAGTGTTTCCCTGCCGTGTAGGACAAGACTTTAAAAGGTGACCCTGTAACCCACAATAGAGGCAGAGCCCCTCCCTCCTCCTAAAGGCCCTCTCTGCCGCGGAGAGATGCGTGAATCCCAGCTGCATCAGCTCAGCAGTACCTGGTGACTCGGGACCAGGAGGCATGGGAGGAGAGGGAGGCATGGGTGGGAATGAACACATAGGAGACAACGGAACAGGAGGCTTCCGCAAGCGCTCCTTGAAAGAGGGCCTCTCTCTGAGTCTGATTAGGATAAAAAAAAAGACACCAATGCCTCGAGATTCTCAGGTAAATCTCTGGCAGCAACTTCGTCTTTAATCGCATCAGAGAGCCTATTAAAGAAGGTGGCAACAAGCGCTTCATTGTTCCAACCTATCTCTGCGGCAAGTGTACGGAACTCACTGAATGGACAAAAGTCGTTTAGCAGCAGAGGAGGAGCATCAAATCCCCTTCGAAAGGAGGCCACAAATACAGGGTAATTTGAAATCACAGGTTTATTAGTCACCCACAAGGGATTAGCCCAGGCAAGAGCTGTGTCAGAGAGTAACGAGATGAGAAATCCCACCTTAGCTCTGTCAGAGGGAAACGTCTGAGGTAACATCTCAAACTAAATGCCCACCTGGTTCAAAAACCCTCTGCACTGAATAGGATCGCCTCCATATCGCTGAAGTAGGGGGGCAGAATCGGACATGCTCCTGGTAGGCATAGGTGCAGCAGCGGAAACAGGAGCAGCCATAACTTGCGGAACACTTTGGTCCAAATGTGCAGTGCGAGTCAGCAGGGTTTGCAGGGCTAGTGCAAATTGATCCAAGCGGTGATCCTGTACATCCATCCTGGAAATGATGGCAGGTAAAGGGGGATTATTAGCACCATCAGGATTCATGGCCTTTGCGTAATGTCAGGGTGCCAGGAATCAGACTGAGACGAGAAGTGCAAAAATAATCACACCTTTATTAATAACAGGAGTCAGGAGCCAAAGCGAATAGTCAGACGAGCCAGAATCAGGAACAAGGAAAACAGCAGTTTCAGGAACAAGCCAGGGATCAGGAACAAGGAAGGACGTCAGGCAGCCAGGTAATACACAGGAACTCTCACAAACTGGTCTGAGACTACGCAAAGGCAAAGCATACTGAACTTAGGCCCTTTAAATAATAAGTGATGACATCACAATTCAGAGACTGTATCCTGTCTCACATGGATGATGCACACAAGTCTGGCCAGAAAAGGAAGTGCAGGAAGTGAGCAGCATCCCCCACAATGCACCACCATCTCGGATGCGCCATGTTGGTTAAGACGTCACATGCCAAGTTGTAAAATTTCAAGGATTGGCTGACGTTTTTACACAACCTCGGAGGCACCTTGGATTGGCTGACTTTTTTACGCAATCTCGGATGCGCCATATTGCTTAAGACGTCACATGCCAAGATGTTAAATATTTGATTTTGCACATAAACCACATTTGCGAATGAGAAGCCAAGTTTAAAACCATGGCGAGTATGGACTGTGTCAATCATGTACATTGTTGAACCATAGCTGATAAAGAACACAAAAATCTCTTTTGATGGCTGTCTCGTTGAAGAAACAAATGAAGGCAATATGTTTTCTTGCATAATATATTCTGAGGCAAGTGCAAATCCATGAATATTGTTGTTTGTCAACAATATTTTCCTTTTTATAAATAATTACTGTGTTGTGTTGAATTTTCTACATATCTAATTCCTAAAGATGCGCTATTGTATTTGAATCAAGTAATCAATATGCATTGACCTTTATCATATGCTAAATATATGAGATGCCTACTTATTCTAGATGTTATGTCATGTTTTTTTTTCTTAAAGGGACATTATACACTCATTTATTCTTAGCATATATGTTTTGTAGATGATCTATTTATATAGTCCTTATTTCATTTAAATGTCTAGTTTTGCTTATGTTTAAATACCATTGCTGTGATTTTCTGACTCCTAGCCAAGCCTCAGCTACCTTCTCCAGTTTGCTCCTGTTTGTGTAAAAAGTATTTTCATATGCAAAAGAAGGGGGAATGTTTTATTTCCCACTTGCAATGGGCTTTCCAGCTAACTTTTCAACATAGCTAAAGTGAGAGATTCTAAGTAAGTCATTAAACCAATCTTTTTATCATGGATTTTTATATCAGTATGTGGGCATCTTATTCTTTATAGTAGTGTCTATTACATGCAGTTCTCTGAAAATGAGTGTATACTGTCCCTTTAATGTAAATGCTCATTATTGTGTCATGTATGAGTTTCACATTGTTAATCTCCAAATATATTACTGTGAGCATATATTTCTAATGTAACTCTTAAAAGGACATAAAACCATATTCCTTCTAAATGAAATGTCTTTCTTAAATAATTCAAACACAATAATGTATCTTTAAGAAAATAGACTTTATTTAACAAGTCAATAGAAATATGGCATACAGGCTTAATATCCTATTCAAATATTTTCTTGTTTGAACAAGTACATGTACATATACCAACAATCCCTAAGGATTAGTATATGTTAGCATATGTTCTTATTTAAAGGGACAGTCAAGTCAAGCAAAACAGTAATGATTTTAATCTCCAAAAATGCAATTTGTATTAAATATATCTCAAATGTTTATCACCAAGTTTTCTTATTTCTCTTGGTATTCTTAGTTGATAGTTAAACCTAGGAGGTTCATCTGCTCATTTCTTAGATCTTGAAGAGTGCATCTAATCTGAATGCATTTTGACCACTAGAGGGCATTATTTTTTGTGTTTCATATAGAAAACATTGAGCTCATGCAGTATAGTTACCCTGGTTTGATCAGTGATTGGCTGAAATGGCGGACTGTCAAAAGAACAGAAATAAGTGGTCATTTTACAGAGGCATAGATGCAAGGTTAATCACAGAAGTAAAACGTGTATTTCTCTAAGTCTGTTTTTTCCAAATTTGATAATTTGTAATAAAGTGTTTTCTTTGTAACCAACAATAATTAATGTTATGACTGTCCCTTTAAGCTGTGTTGTTAGCATCAAAACAGTGATATGCCATCATGTATAATTGTAATGGTCATTTTGTTTGAGATTAGGGAAACAGTTTGGACATCACATCACAGAAACCAATCAATGTAATGAACAATGATAGGTATGTGATGATGTGGTGTCCACACACTTGTAAAACACACTCTGCAAACAATCTGCCTCCATGGACTCGGTCCCATAGAAGCAGATTATATACAGAGTGTGCTTCACAAGTGTAAGAAGACCACATCATCACATACCTATCCATTACACATTAAATAAATAAATATATATAACAAAAAATACTTACTTCCTCTTCCTTCCCCTCTGCCCATGAGACTGTGGCTCTGGGGGGGCAACTGTCCCCTCCGACGAGTTCTCATCGGAGATGTTTGGGGAAGAGGGGAAGGAGGAGTACTGGGATCACCCAGCTGAGGAAGAGATGGAGGAAGAGATGGTGGAGGAGATGGAGGAGGGCCAGGAGCAGATGGTCCAGCAGCAGATGGCCCAGGATCAGATGGCCCAGGATCAGATGGCCCAAGATCAGATGGCCCAAGATCAGATGGTCCAAGATCAGATGGCCCAACAGCAGATGGCCCAACAGCAGATGCCCCAGCAGCAGATGGCCCAGCAGCAGATGGCGCGTTATGCACCTCTCAGAGGACCTGCAATATATCTCTCAGAGTATGCAAGATCTCTCTTTGTTCTTGGCAAATCTCTCTTTGGTCTTGGATAAGCTCTCTTTGGTCTTGGATAAGCTCTCTTGGTCTTGTCGATTGGCATTAATTGCGTCCATCAGCTGGATTCTGCTTTCCACATTTTCCCTCCGGGAGGCATGCATCTCTTCCAGAAAATCTCTTAATATCTGCACCTCTGCTATCTCCTCCTGAGGGGCTGCTGGTGCACGGCGGGCTGCTGGTGCAGGAGGGGCTGCTGCAGGGATCTCTTCTGCAGTGGGGACTTCTTCCGAGGATGAGGATAGAGGGATGTCTTCTATGTCTCCCAGAGGTGGCGAGTCATCTCCACCACTCTCATACCTGGGTGAAGGAGGAGCCTGTGGATGCTGTGCTGCCTCCTCCCTGGGCTCAGACTCTGTATATTGTAAAAAGAAAGAAATTGAGATATTAGCACAGTTCCAAATAAAGATGTAAATGCTTTTGCTTACAATAGAATTACAAAGGCAGCCTCATTAATAGACTTTCATATAGAACAATCAATACGATTTCTGCATTTTCCAAACCGTGTTTCTGATATCTATATGGTCAATCTGAATGTGTTTTTGCGTTTGTTTTCAGTCTGATTAAATGCACACCTAACCTGTAGCCTAGATACTAATGTGATGTCTTTTCTTGAAATGCCATTTCTTTTTGGTAATTAGAAGGCCACTAATTGCAGCTGTACACCATACTTCTGAAATTTCATGAAGTGAAGGGGTTAATTAGTAAGCTGGCAAGGGTTATAGTATTCTAGTGTAAAGATTACCCTCCTACCTGACACCTCCCACCTCCTTGATCCCTCCCAAACAGCTCTTTCCACCCACCCCCACACTCCTCATAACCATCTTAAGTACTGGCAGACTGTCAGGATTACATTTTAAGGCTTTTTTAATAATTGTATTTATGTATTTTCTGCAGTGTAGGATCCCACTTACCCTCCCACCTCCCTGAACTATCCCTAACAGCTCTATAACCCTTTCCCCTCCCAATGGTGTCTGCAATCTTAGGTACTGTCAACTGTCTGCCAATACCCAGTTTGCAGTTATATTTGTATTTATTTATTTATTTAATATTTTGTATTTTTTTTCTGTATTGTAGCAGTCCCCCCTCACCATGATCGCTACTATAGGTCCCCCACCATGATTCTTGATTTTTTTTCCTCCCTCTCCCTTCCAAACTTTATTTTCTTCAGTGTAGGGCTACTTCCACTCCCTCTCCCCCCTTCGCCTCTGTGCTGCCTATCCACCTACCTCCCTCCTTACCTCCCTCATGCACCTCCCACTGGCACTGAAGAAGATTGTTACAGATAGTACCTGCAGCTCAGGAACAGCAGCACGCAGTTGTCATTTTACAACTGAGACTACTGGATCTTCCTAAAGTTGCAACATATATGTACTTTATGCGGTACAACATTGGGTTAGGTTAAGGGTTTAATACACTACAGCAGGTAAAATGTATCATTGGGAACAAATTAAAGTGGAGAAAAACTTAGGGTATATTGCCCCTTTAAAGTCTACTTAATGCCGGTCATATGCCCCACAACTTCAGACCTTTAGTAAGAAGAAAGGAAAATATTCTGAGAAGCACCTGCTGCATTATTATTATTATCGGTTATTTGTAGAGCGCCAACAGATTCCGCAGCGCTAATGCATCACTTATTATTACACTATTGTCCCAACTGCCTTTCTGCTGATGCTGCCACTAGGCCTGTAAACCACAAGTATACTAAGGCATTTTACAGGCTGCTAATTGGCTGAATGATGTATTTATATAAATGCATTGAAAGAAGAGCAGATGGAAATACTTTTCCTTTCTTTAATATTTTAACAATTATAAAGGTTTTATAAATAAATGTGTTATAAAATAATCTGCTTTATCAATAAAGGGCAGCATTTCACTACAACATCTATCTATCCCTATGTTTTATTTGGCAACATATACTTGATAGTTCATAGAAACACCTAGTTTATCTAAATCCCACAAACTGAATCACTAGGCACTCATCTTGAGATAACAAATAGACACAATTTGTTTCTTAGCACAATGAAGCATGTTATTGGTTAATGTTAGTTTAATGTGATTACAGTGTTTCTTATCTGCTAAGTACAGTAAGTCTTTTATATTTTACCAAGGGATTTCTTATCATGTATCTGCATGTTTGTTTTATTTATTAATTAATTTAAAAGGTTAGCGCTCTGTGTAAATGTTACATGGATATTATCTTCTTTGTTGAGAACAGAATTTCCCCTAAAGCTCTTTTAAGTTTGAACAAGGCTATCCATCCTGAACAATACCCTGACTCTCTTAGCTCTGGAAACAAAATGTAGTGGCAGTTAGATTTCTGAGCATTAATGGAGGAATTACAAAAAATACTAAAGGCCAGATTAAAAGTGCGGGGCAAACGTTTGCGGGCATGAGCGATAAAGGGATATCGTGGTTGTTTGCATTCACTCGGCTTACCTCTAGTATTATGTGTTGATAGTAAACGTGATCTCTTGAGCACATTAACGATTTATGCTAGTATGTTTAATGCAAATTCAGAGCTCTGGTTAACTGTTTTTTATAACTAAAAAGTTGCAAAAAAAACATCAAAAATACATTACAAAGTAAACTTACAATCATAATAACACTACCTAATAAAAATTATTAAAATAAAATATTGCACACAAAAGTTAAAAAGGCTCAAAGTAACGTGGTCTTTGGTGTTAGAAAAAAAGGCAGGCAAATGGCTTTAGCATTGAGATGTCTACATATACATGTCTAAAGATGTATATGTGTGTCTGTGTGTGTGTATATATATATATATATATATATGTACATGTGTATTTATATGTGTATATATGTATTTACAGACACATATACACATATAAACACATAAATACATATACAAAAGGAGTATTTGAAGAGATGTGGATGAACCAAAATAAGGTACATTCAAAAGACCAGATAGAAAGCACACTATCTATATTAAGTTACAGAGACAGGTAGGGTAATATGCCAAAAGAGTACATTTTATGTAAATTTACTCTTAATTTGGTTCATCCACTTCTCTTCAAATACTCCTTTTGTATAAATTGTTTCCAGAATGCACCTCATTTATAAGATTCTATTCAAAGCTTGTAGATAAATTATCACATATTACAGTTGAGCTAGCTCTTTGTTCTTCTTTTCACATAAATACATATGTACACATACTAACATATTTCTGCAATATTCATATTTAATAAAGTGTTATACTGTGTATTTACAGTAAATATTTCACATTCCAATGTGCTGCACATAGGGGATATGTTCTAAGTATTTATAAATAGATATTCCTATGTGTATATATATATATATATATATATATATACATAAGGGTATATAATACAATAGAAATCCCAATATCGGTATTAGTCTCTTGTAAAAACAAACAAAACAAATGTGTCACTGAATGTAAATATGGTATTGAGAAAACAATGATTCCGACATAAACAAAAGTTCAATGAGTTCTTGATTGGCAGAAATAAGTGTCCAGAGATACTGACAAGAGTGTAGAGTTGAAGCACACAGATAAATCTATCAGACGACCCCTAATGTGGGATTACTTACAAGCTGCACCCTCAATAATATGAGGTAATGAGACGCTGATGGGTATTATCGTGGCTGAATACGTCAGACGGTGAGTGAGCTGACACACCTCCTCTTGTTTCACTCTCTCAGCTTTTCGATCACACTGTATTGCTTGTGACGTTTTCACTCCCTCTGTGGGCGGTTTCCGTCAAACACTCTTCCACTTTCAGTGGGCTAAGTTTTCACTGACTCCTCTCCAGGACCATCTCAGATCAAAGCAGTTGAAAATTACTGCTATTGTTCTTCTCAGTGGAACACTACCATTGCTAGTGCAATCCGTACTGTTAGTGCAATTCTCTATCGTAAAACAGTCTCTTGTATATACTGCACGGTTTTTCATTGGATATGACTGTGTGTAGTTGTTCACACATTGGATAAGTTGAGGACTGATAGAAGAACAGTAATTTTCAACTGCTTTGATCTGAGATGGTCCTGGAGAGGAATCAGTACGGAATATAGCTTGACAGTACTCCCAACAGTTAGTGTGGCGACCGGCATAGCTACAGCAAACTGAGCCCACTGAAAGTGGAAGAATGTTTGAAGGAAACCGCCCACAGAGGGAGTGAAAACGTCACAAGCAATACAGTGTGATCGAAAAGCTGAGAGAGTGAAACAAGAGGAGGTGTGTCGGCTCACTCGCCGTCTGACGTATTCAGCCACGATAATACCCATCAGCGTCTCATTACCTCATTATTATTGAGGGTGCAGCTTGTAAGTAATCCCACATTAGGGATCGTCTGATAGATTTATCTGTGTGCTTCAACTCTACACTCTTGTCAGTATCTCTGGACACTTATTTCTGCCAATCAAGAACTCATTGAACTTTTGTTTATGTCGGAATCATTGTTTCCTCAATACCATATTTACATTCAGTGACACATTTGTTTTGTTTGTTTTTACAAGAGACTAATACCGATATTGGGATTTCTATTGTATTATATACCCTTATGTAATTTTTCCAGCGCTTAACACACCCCATTGTATCTCTGTTTCACCATTTCCCTCATTAGAGACTGGTTGGAAAGGCTGGTCTCGCCTTTGGGAGTTTGTGTTTTTTGGCTGCAGGGAATTTTCATAAGTGCCTGAGAAATATATATACGTATACACATTTATCCATTTTTTCGTTTTCCCTCACGAGTGTGAGTATTACCCAAGAGCTCCACTCTTCTATCTATAGTCACTGTATCATACCCATATGTGATTGATACATATATGTATTTATGTTTACAAGTTGGTGGTTAAGTACTTTTACTTTGTAATATTAGTTAAATATACATATACATACATCTACTACATTCAAGTGATTTTTAATTCACCTTTTCTGATATCTATACTGTTTTTTGCGTCCTCCTATACAGAAGCTGACCCCTCTGCTTGTCATAGGGGTCTTCTACTTTGTTTGTATATATATATATATGTACATATATATAATCATGTGTATATATACATATTTATATTTATTCACAGGAGTCTGAAGACGGGGGTCACTCCCCGAAAACATAACAAATTAAATATTTTGAAACACAGCAAGAGCATCATCTGGATTTCTTTATTTACACTATAGTTACTGGGTGGCACCCCGCACTTCCATGACAGGAACAGAGAGTGCTGATACCTTGGAAATACATATATATATATATATATATATATATATATATATATATATATATATATATATATATATATATAGAAGAAAAGCAAAAACTATCCAAGGGCAAGTTAAAAACATAGACTTTATTCTTCAATAAGTTAAAATATCCAGGAGGGTCCAAGATACATGTCAGTATAGCATCACAGTCAAACTGAAGGCTAACATGTTTCGGCTAGAGTGCCGTAATCATAGCTAATTCAGTATACCTGTGGTGCCTATTTAAAGCAAACCTAGTAAATAAATGGTTAACAAATGCACCAATGCCTGTGTAGCTATACAACAATGTAAGGGATTAACATTAACTTAAACTACCCTTTATTGTCTATGCCTATAATCCGATATGAGGTACTATATAGCAGAATGCAGACCATGAAAACTTTGAATTTATGAATATAAGCATCCAATCATTATGCACAATCAGGAGTACAATGTGTATTATTTTGCACATTCAAGAGTACAATGTGTATTATTTTATCAAGAGTATTCTCTACACATATACACATGCAGCGAAGGTAGTAATATCTCCCTTCTATACTGTACAGACAATTCAAATCAGAAGAATCCTAGCAGGATAAATTCAAAACTGCATCCCAAGACAGATCTTAATAGTGTGTACTAAACAAATAAATTTAAAAATAAGGAATGGGTGTGTAAAGGTGTACGGATACATATACATATATACATAGTGTGCACAAACTTGCATACTCTAGAGTCCATCTAGAAGTGCATATATCAATATGAATAAATCAAAGATATAAGTGTGGCGCAGTGGCCCATATACACACATGCACGCACATATAACTGCAAGATACACACACTAAAAAACACATTAAAGAGTATGTACTCAAATTTAAATAAAGCTAGATTCCAGTCATATACAAAAAACTACAGAAGACAAAAAAGTAGAATGTACCTAGGGGACCGAATACTGATATTAAATTGATTACATTCACTTGAACATATATATATATATATGCAGAGACACACTGAATAAGGACAATGCTCACATACAAACTGTATGCATAAGAAAAAGCAAAGTACAGTAGAATATAGTGTACAAGAAGAGTGCACACATATATAAATTGTACACATAAAAAGCAAAGTAGAGTATACAGTGTAATGTATGGGTCAAACAATTACCAGAGAACATATTCATATACAAGTCTATATGTAATGGACTATATATAGAGAGATGTGTACATACATACATGTGCTCATAGAGTCATATACAAGAAGGGCAGTACTTAACCCAGAGGATAGAAAAAAGATGTACCTAAAAGGAAACATACTTGCATAACTTATTTCCAATAATTGATTAAATCATACTCTGAGTTAAGTCCCTTGGGTACTCTAGTTTGTAACTTAAATACCCAAAACATTTCGTGTTTACCTAGGATCTTGCCCCTGTCTCCTCCCCTAAGGGGTGGCTTAATCCCCTCAATAGCCTGCCATCTAAATGTATCATTGTTTTTCTGATGTATGTTTCTGAAATGTCTCACTAGTGTGGCCTCCCCTAATTTAATAGTAGATAAATGATTACGAATCCTAGTGTTGACATCATTCTTCGTGAGGCCTATGTATTGTAGGTGGCATTCGACACACGTAATCAGGTAGATGACATAGGAGGATGTACAGTTCAGGTAAGAGGAGATCTTAAACTCTTCCCCAGTGACCGGTGACCGAAATGTATCTGAAAATATACAGAACTCACATGGTCTGCACCTGGACCTGCCACACATGTACATCCCCCTATGTCTGAGCCATGCACTCTGAGTCACATTAACCACTGAAGGCAATTCAGAAGGGGAAACATATGGCTAGATTACAAGTTTTGACGGTAAAAACTTGCGGGGCTAACGCTCCTTTTTTTTCCAGCGCTTACTTTAAACAACGCTGGTATTACAAGTTTTCTGAATGGCTGCGTTAGTCTCAGAAAAGTGAGTGTTGAGCAAAATTTAGCTCCACTTCTACCTGTAATACCAGCGTTGCTTACGGCAGCGGTAAGATGGAAAAACGTGCTCGTGCACGATTTCCCCATAGGATAAAATGGGGCTGAGGCGGCTGAAAAAAATAATAATAACAACTGCAAAAAAGCAGCGTTCAGCTCTTAAAGCAGCCCCATTGTTTCCTATGGGGAAATTAATTTTATGTCTGCACCTAACACCCTAACATAAACCCCGAGTCTAAACACCCCTAACCTTATACTTTTTAACCTCTAATCTGCCACCCCCAACATCGTCACCACCTGCATTATACTATTAACCCCTAATCTTCCACTCCAGACACCGCCGCCACCTACATTATCCCTATGAACCCCTAATCTGCTGCCCTTAACATCGCCGACACCTATATTATATTTATTAACCCCTAATCTCCCGCTCCAACGTCACCGATACTGTAATAAAGTTATTAACCCCTAAACCTAAGTCTAACCCTAACACCCCCCTAAGTTAAATCTATTTTTAATAAATCTAAATTCAATTTCTAAAATTAAATAAATAATTCCTATTTAAAACTAAATACTTACCTATAAAATAAACCCTAATATAGCTACAATATAACTAATAGTTACATGGTAGCTATTTTAGGATTTATATTTATTTTACAGGCAACTTTGTATTTATTTTAACAAGGTACAATAGCTATTAAACAGTTCATAACTATTTAATAGCTACCTAGTTAAAATAATTACAAAATTACCTGTAAAATAAATCCTAACCTAAGTTACAAATACACCTAACACTATACTATGAATAAATAAATTAAATTAATTAATTACAATTATCTAACATAAAATACAATTAAATAAACTAAACTATATTACAAAAAAACCCCCACTAAATTACAAAAAATAAAAAAATATTACAAGAAGTTTAAACTAATTACACCTAATCTAAGCCCCCTAATAAAATAAAAAAAAAAACCCAAAATAATAAAATGCCCTATCCTAAACTAAATTACAAAGTAATCAGCTCTTTTACCAGCCCTTAAAATGGCTTTTTTGCAGGGGAATTGCCCCAAAGTAATCAGCTCTTTTACCTGTAAAAAAAACAAATACAATACCCCCCAACATTACAACCCACCACCCACACACCCCTACTCTAAAACCCACCCGATCCCCCCTTAAAAAAACCTAACACTACCCCATTGAAGATCACCCTACCTTGAGCCGTGTTCACCCAGCCGGGCACAAGTGGTCATCCGATCCATCCAGAAGTGTTCATCCGATGGGGCAGAAGAGGACACCCGGACCGGCAGAAGTCTTCATCCGATCGGAGCAGAAGAGGTCCTCCATCCAGCAGAAGTCTTCCTCCAAGCGTCATCTTCTATCTTCATCCTTCGGGTGATGAGCAGAGCAGCTCCATCTTGAAGACCTCCCGTGCGGAAACTCCTCCTCGGCCGATGACTACCTGCCGAATGACTGGTCCTTTAAATGATGTCATCCAAGATGGCGTCCCTCGAATTCTGATTGGCTGATAGGATTCTATCAGCCAATCGGCATTAAGGTAGGAAATAGAATTGATCTCACATTCTAAAAGCCCTTTTAAGGGCTGGTAAAAGAGCTGATTACTTTGTAATTTAGTTTAGGATAGGGCATTTTATTATTTTTGGGGGCTTTTTATTTTATTAGGGGGCTTAGATTAGGTGTAATTAGTTTATACTTCTTGTAATATTTTTTTATTTTTTGTAATTTAGTGTTTGGTTTTTTTGTAATATAGTTTAGTTTATTTAATTGTATTTTATGTTAGATAATTGTAGTTAATTTATTTAATTAATTTATTGATAGTGTAGTGTTAGGTGTATTTGTAACTTAGGTTAGGATTTATTTTACAGGTAATTTTGTAATTATTTTAACTAGGTAGCTATTAAATAGTTATGAACTATTTAATAGCTATTGTACCTAGTTAAAATAAATACAAAGTTGCCTGTAAAATAAATATAAATCCTAAAATAGCTACCATGTAACTATTAGTTATATTGTAGCTATATTAGGGTTTATTTTATAGGTAAGTATTTAGTTTTAAATAGGATTAATTTATTTAATTTTAGAAATTTTATTTAGATTTATTAAAAATAGATGTTAGGGTTAGACTTAGGTTTAGGGGTTAATAACTTTATTATAGCAGCAGCGACGTTGGGGGCAGGAGATTAGGGGTTAATAATTGTAGGTAGGTGGGGGGGGCAGATTAGTTAATAAAATGTATTATAGTGTTTGCGAGGTGGGAGTGCGGGGGTTTAGGGGTTAATACATTTATTATAGTGGCGGCGATATCCGGTCGGAAGATTAGGGGTTAATAAGTGTAGGTAGGTGGCGGCGACGTTGGGGGGGCAGATTAGGGGTTAATAAATATAATGTAGGTGTTGGCGATGTTAGGGGCAGCAGATTAGGGGTTCATAGGTATAATGTAGGTGGCGGCGATGTCCGGTCGGCAGATTAAGGGTTAAATAATTTTATTATAGTGTTTGCGATGTGGGGGGGCCTCGGTTTAGGGGTTCATAGGTAGTTTATGGGTGTTAGTGTACTTTGTAGCACTGTAGTTAAGAGCTTTATGTTCCGGCGTTAGCCCATAAAACTCTTAACTACTGACTTTTATATGCGGTAGGAGTCTTGGAGGTAGAGGCTGTACCGCTCACTTCTTCCAAGACTTGTAATACCAGCGTTAGCCAAATCCCATTAAAAAGACAGGATCCGCAATTGACATAAGGGGATTTGGGGTATGGAAAAGTTGCGAAAGAAAAGTGAGCAGTACACTTGTACCTGCCATACTCGTAATACCAGCGGGCGTTAAAAAGCAGTGTTAGGACCCCTTAACGCTGCTTTCTAAAGCTAACGCAGAACTCGTTTTATGGTCTTACTTCGTCTGTAAGAGCAGCGCAGACCCCTTTCGACACTGTTAAAGGGACACTGAACCCCAATTTTTTTTCTTTCGTGATTCAGATAGAGCATGCAATTTTAAGCAACTTTCTAATTTACTCCTATTATAAATGTGTCTTCATTCTCTTGCTATCTTTATTTAAAAAACAAGACATCTAAGCTTTTTTATTAGTTCAGAACTCTGGACAGCATTTTTTTATTGGTGGATGAATTTATCCACCAATCAGCAAGAACAACCCAGGTTGTTCACCACAAATGGGCTGGCATCTAAACTTACATTCTTGATTTTCAAATAAAGATACCAAGAGAATGAAGAAAATTTGATAATAGGAGTAAATTAGAAAGTTGCTTAAAATTTCATGCTCTATCTGAATCACGAAAGAAAAAATGTGGGTTCAGTGTCCCTTTAAGTAAGTTGTCATCAGCTGATAACATGCAACAATGCCTATTCACTATTTTGCAAATATCTTTATATTCATTACTGTAGTCAGTAACAAAAGTGACCTTTTGTGGCATATCAGCAGTATGAATTTCATCCTGTCTAGAGCCCCCCAGTAAATCCTTTCTGTCTATTCTGTCCACCTGGGATTGAGGTCTATTAATGACATGTATAGGGTAACCTCTTTGTTATTATCTATCTCTTATTGTCTTACATTGCTTTGTATAGACTGCCCCATCATTACAATTCCTTTTTACCCTAATAAGTTGCCCCTTGGCAACCGCAAAGTGGACATGTCTAGGGTGACAACTATTACCATGTAAGAGTGTGTTCTTAGTGATGGGTTTCAGATACAGATCAACAAAGATGCAGCCATTCTCCATATCTGTCAAAGTTATATCCAAATAGTTAACAGATTTCACTCGACTTTTAAATGTAAATCTCAGGCCCACAATAATGTTAATGTTTAAATGCTGTACAAAATCTTCAACCTTGGTCAAAGGTCCCTGCCAAATGAATAGCAGGTCATCAATGTAGCGCCGATACAGCGCCACATTGTCTTTGAGGGTGTTTCCATCTCCATAGATGTGGGACCGCTCCCACCAACCCATAAAAAGGTTGGCATAGGAGGGGGCAAACTTAGCCCCCATAGCAGTCCCACACCTCTGGAGATAGAACTCACCCTCAAACCAAAAATAGTTTTGGGTCAACAGGAACCTCGTGACTCACAGAGTAAAATCGATGAACTCTCTGGTGAAGTCAGAGTAATTATTTTTTCTTTTTTCAATACTTTATTTATTCCATTGCAACTTACAGTGAAAATTCAACCATAAATACAAAATCAATTGAAGCAGTTACATGCATTTTCAGTAGAATACAGTATATCCATATGATTCATCACCTCAGTCGCATTGGGCTTTTTCTTTATTTCCCCCCCCCCCCTCTTTTCCTCCATTCTCCTTAACCACAGAGTCTCGCCATCGCCTTTCTCACGCCCTCACCTCCTTGGCCGCCTTGGCCGCCTCTCCTCCAGTCACCGCCCTCAGCATCTTCCCCTCTCCCTCCCCCCATGCAGATCCTCGCATCATTTGTCTAATTGTGTCTTAAGTGAAAATATTCCATTGTCCCCTCAATTGTGCATTTAATATGTATTCTGTATCTTTAAAGGGATAAATGACCTGTCTCTGATGTATGATATCTAATGTGTTGATAAGTGGTTCCCATTTGTTCATAAACTTTTTTGTTCTCTTTGTGATGTCTCCCTGAGTGTCTACTTGTTCACATATCATCTGTTTCCTCAATCCTTCCTTGAGTTGAGCTAAGCTTGGTGGTGTCAGTGCTAACCATTGTTTGAGAATCAGTTTCCTAGCGTGTAGGATTACATTATGTATGTAGTTTCTGTGCTTTCTAATCTTTGCCTGTGTGTGTAAGAATATCACCATTTCAGGTGCTAAACTGACTTTTTCTCCCGTACTCATCTCCAGCCATCTTTGTGTCATACCCCAGAATTTTGCAAGTTTTGGGCATTGCCATATCATGTGTGTTATGTCTGGGTTGGCATTTGAGCACTTTGGGCATAGACCTGATGTGTTTTGTTGCCACTTGTGGAATAGTTTTGGCGTTATATATGCATTGTGGAGCAATTTAATATGGGATTCTCTTATTTCATTTGATAGTGTAGCCTCCCTCACCTTTGCGAAGCTTTGTTCAATACAAGTGTCAGTGATGTCCTGCTCTATAAGTAGGTTCCAAGTGTTCTTGAGATGTGTCAAATTGTCTTTGTTCACTTTTTTCTGGAGGATTTTGTATGTATGGGTAATGGATGTCAGCCCTCCCTGTGTTAATGACAGCAGTCTGTATATGTCGCAGCCAGCATCTGGCATTTTCTCAGATCTCAGCAGGTTCTGTACATAGTGCCTCGCCTGGAGATAGGCAAAGTGATGGCTATTCGGTAAGCCATGATCTCTTTGCAAGTCCCCAAACGGTCGGATTGTTGTTCCATCCACAGAGAGGATTTGTTTAAGGGATGTAACCCCCCGCTCCCCCCACAGTTTAAATGGTTTTGTGGTAAACCCAGCCGGGAAGTCCGGGTTACCTCCTAGCGGCAAGAATATTGTATGGCTCGAGGAGACCCCAAGGGCTCTACAAGCCTTTCTCCACGCTTCTATCGGGCTACTGAACATTGTCACCCCTCCTATAATGGTGTCTACTTGCGCACGGGTCATATGTGGTAGCATTTTGAGTGACCATGGTTTAATGTATTCTGCCTCCAGTTTGCTATTGGTAAAACGTCCCCCATCTGTCAACCAGTCCATCACGTATTTGGTCAGCGCCGCCCAGTTATAGTGTTCTATGTTTGGTAGTCCGAAGCCCCCAACCTCTGGCCCACATGTCAACTTTTGGTAGCTAATTCTATGCTTCTTCCCCCTCCAAACGAAGTGTAGTATATCTCTATTTAATGTCTTGAGGTCTTGTTTATGCAAGATTTCTGGGAGCATCTGTAGGGTATAGAGTAGTTTGGGGAATAAAATCATTTTGATCAGCCCTACCCTTCCTGGTAAGGATATTGGTAGTGTGTGCCAGGTCCCTAACATTTGTTTCATGCTTTTCAATAATGGTTTATGATTGAGTCCATACCACTGTGCTGGATCTCTGGTCAGTGTGATACCTAGGTATTTAAAGGTGTGGGTGATTACTTTAAACCTGTCCTCTAGGGGTGTGTCAGGGTTTTTGTTCAGCAGCCATAGTAATTCAGATTTGTCCTTGTTTATCTGATAGCCTGAGATCTCACTAAATTCTGCGATAGTTTTAGTTATGATAGGTATGTTCCGCCTGGGGTCCCTGATATATAACACCATGTCGTCTGCAAAAAGCGATAGGTGATTGACCACCCCTCCCATCTCCAGGCCCGGCGTTTCCTTCCTTATTTTAATTGCCAACGGCTCTAGTGCTAGATCAAAAAGGAGCGGAGACAGGGGGCATCCCTGCCTCGTGCCCCTCTTAAGGAGGAACGTTTCGGAGGGCGACCCATTTACCAGTATAGCAGCATGAGGTTTACTGTAAATGGCTTTAATGGCTTCCATGAAGGAACCCCTTATCCCAAATCTCTCCATAGTATTGTATAGGTGGTCCCACAATATTTTATCGAATGCCTTCTCGGCGTCTACTAATATTAAACAGGCCTCTTCCTTATCTAATTGCTTACCTTCCCTGTCCTGATTCCAATAGTGTGTAAGTAGTAACTGTAATTTTCTCATGTTTTTAACTGCCGACCTACCCTTTACAAACCCAGTTTGATCTTCATGGACTAATAGCGGAAGTAGTTCTGCTAATCTATTCGCAAGTAATTTGGTAAATATCTTGTAATCCGAATTTAAAAGGGATATCGGCCTGTAGGATTGGGCTAATAGAGGGTCCCTATCTGGTTTGGGGAGCACTGTGATGTTGGCTTCAGTGAACCTATTGGACAGGTCTGCTTTCCCTTCCAAAATTGCATTGAATAATATTGCTAGTGTTTCTACTGCCTCAGCTTTGATCATTTTGTAGAATTCCCCGGGTAACCCATCTGGACCCGGGGCCTTCTCTAGTGGAAGTGTTTCAATTACTTTGGCTATCTCTGATGGCTGAATACGAGCATTCAGGAACTGCAGTTGGTCCTCATCTAATTGCGGGAGTGCCAAATCCTCCCAGAACTTTGCTTTTTTATCTGGGTCTACTTCTTGGGAGCTATATAGATTTGAATAATAGTCTTGGAATACTTTCTGTATTCCTATGTCTGATGTAAGTATGCCTTCTCTACCTTGAATTGCTGCTATGGTGTTTGATTTTTTATCCAGCTTAGTGAGTCTGGCTAATAATTTCCCTGTGCGGTTCCCGTAACGATAATATTTTGCCTGTGAGCGGTTTTGGGCAGACACTGATGTCTGTATTAAGTATGTATCTCTAAGGCCTTTAACCTCCTTGTATCTAGCTCTGTTTTGTTCTGTTGGGCTCCTCAAGTACCTATTCCTAGCGTTTAGTATCTGTCTTAACAGGAGGTCTCCTCGCATTCTGCGTGTTTTCTTTATTTTAGCTGCATAGGCTATTACTACCCCCCTCAACACTGCCTTCGCCGATTCCCAGAATAAGGAGATATCATTGATATGTTGGGCATTTAGTTCTTTATAGACCAACCATTCCCCCAGTAGGTGTTTGTGAAGATTGAGGTCGTGAAAGAGGTGTGTAGGGAATCTCCATCTAGGTGTTTGCCTATGGGTCGTATCGGTGTCTATGAGTAATGAGACTGGGGCGTGATCTGAGATGGTTATCGGATCTATCTTGATATCTGTTATGCGTGGGCAAAGGGAGTCAGTGACCAGAAAATAGTCAATGCGTGACAGTGTCGTTTTAGCTGGATGTAAGCAAGTATAGTCCCTGGCCTCTGGATTCCTGTCCCTCCAAATGTCTACTAAAGATAGAGTGTTTCTGAAATGATTAAGCATGCGTGTTTCCCTCTTGGAGCCTTGCCATTGTATTGTACGTCGTGTGGAGTATTGTGGGTTACAGAACCTATCCGCTGGTGTATGTGGTGCAATATTATAGTCACCTCCCATCACTATGGGAAGGTCTGAGAATTGTAGAAGTTTGGTCTGTAGTCCAGTCAGAAATGTTTTTTTGTCTGTGTGCGGTCCATATATTCCACACAGTATCATATGTAAGTTGCCTATTTTGATCTTAACTATGAGGTATCTCCCCTCTGTGTCTGCTACAGTTTGTGAGACCGAGTAGTTTAGGCCTTTACGGAAAAGTATTGCCACACCTCTGGCCCTCTTCCCCTCATACGGTGTATACAATACCTCCCCCACCCATCCCTGTTTGAGTTTCTGGTGCTCTTTTTGGGAAAGATGGGTCTCCTCCAATATAGCTACATCAGTTCTTTTAATGTTTAAGTGCCTTAAAATAGTTTTCCTTTTTATTGGGGAGGTGATCCCCCCCACATTCCAAGTTATGAGCTTCATGTGGTCCTGAGGTATGAAAATGTCTTATGTAGACTAGGTAGGTGTAATCTAAGACCCTTAAGCGTGTATATCGTGTATGGGGTACCTTACAGAATTTGTCCTTATGTCTCGGTTTCCCTGCTGTTATATTCTTGCAGGTCCTCTGTTCCTATTTCCCCCGTGCGGTTTCCAGAGGAGAGGCGGCTTGGCTCCTTCTCTAGTATGAGAAAAACAGTTACCGCTCAAGATAAACAATACACAGAAATATAAGACCAGCAATGGGTTAATTAGCATATAGCCCTTTTTCCTCCTTGTCCTAAAATTTTACAATCAATGTCAATGTGTAAACCAGTGTGTCCACTCTCTTATACAGATAGGCAATTAGCATATAATACAAAAGGAACATTAAACATAAATATTGAGAACAATAGTATTAGACTATGACAGATAACTTTTTTTTTTTTTTTTTTAACCTGTAAACTGTAAACTTTTAGTTATCTCCTTTCTCAGGAACTTAACTATTGAGTGCAAATAAAACTTTTTACTTTTTAAACCCCCCCCCCCCTCACTTTGTAAGGATACATTTGTCCATGGTTCTGTCCATAAACATTTGATACTTCAAATATGGTTTGTAATTTTAATTTCAATTTCAATCTCAATCTCAGGCCCAGCCCTGATTCTGGATCATGGGACAGCGTCCCCCTCATCTGGTGCTTGTCGTCTTTCTCTTTGAAGATGTAGTTTGAGCTGCGTTGGAGATTCAAAGAACAGTGGCCCTCTGTCTGTGTGTAGTCTCAGCCTTGCCGGGAACAGCAAAGCTGCTGTTCTGCCTTGTTCACTAAGCTGCTTGCAGTATGGCGTGAACTCTCTTCTTTTTGCTGCCACTGTCGCTGAATAGTCCTGGAACAGCAAGATTCTTTTCCCTTCATATTCCAAAGAGTTGATCTTCCTGTACGCTTGTAGAATTGTGATTTTGTCCTTGAAGTTGAGATATTTCACCATAACTTGGCGCGGTTGTGTGTTATTATTGTCCCCTTGTCTTCTTTGGTCCCCCACTCTGTGGGCTCGCTCTACTGTACATGGCAGGGATTCTTTTGGGATGTTTAGTAGGTTGGGTAAGATTGTCTCTGCAAACTCCACCAGCTGTGAGCCAGGGAGCGACTCTGGAACTCCCACCATTCTGAGGTTGTTTCTTCGCGATCTATTTTCCAGGTCATCAATCTTTGCCCACAACCTTTCATTTTGTTGCTGCAGGGAGTGCACTTGGGATTCAGTCTCTCTGTGGCGTGATTCCCCTTCTGCCACCTTCTGCTCCACACTTGTCAATCTGCCATTAAAGGATTTAACTTCCTCTGTAAGGGAGTCCATGCCCGTTTGAAGCTGGTCAATCTTTGGCAGGAATAGTGCTGAGATTTGTGACACTATTGGGTGTGTGTCTTGGGAGCTCGTGGGGAGAGGGTCTTCCCCCGGCCCCAGGGCCTGTTGAGCCTCTACTTGATTTTTCTTCTTGTCTGCATTTTTTTGCCTACTTGCCATGGCGTCCGTTTTTTTAACGTAAGAGTTATAATATTTGTGCATGCAGGTCTTGGGGTTTGAAGCTGTTATCTCCAACTGTGTATATCTAGTAGGAAATATCTCTCGTTCTCATGAGGTTGAGGTTATAAGTAACTGGGCCTGCATTAGTTGAAATTTCTATGCTAGCATGGTTATGGTGGGTGAGCAGGGGGATGAGGATTTTCTCGGTCTAGTCCTGCATGTCTAGGGTAGGTGTCAACTTTCCTTTGAAATTATGGAAGTCCATTTGGGGGGAGAGATCACTCCCTTGCCCTATAACCTGTGGGTTTCTGCAGTACTTTCAGCCCCTAAAGGCCTCTCTCAAGTTGTGGGAATGTCTCCTGTCAAAGTTTTGTTTTTGTCAGTTTATTCTGCTGATCAGTCCAGTATTAGGGAGTATAATGTGGCTCAGCACCCGCTTTTCTGTGTGTCTTGCAGTTAATAATGTGTATGAGGGGTCTCTGCTCTTTTGTCGATGTGCCAAATATCTGGATGTCTTGTTTGGCAGTTAAAAGCTTGGATTTGATTTGCGCCACCTCCCTTATCTCTATAACTGTTTGGCTCTGTTGTGTTGTGCTTGAGTTTTACCCCTGTTAGAGTGCTTTGCCCCTAGTGCTCTCTTGCAATTTAAAAGTTGGTATTATGACGTTTTAATCCTTTTTCTCTGTGTCTTAAGTCGATTTTCGTTCTCTCTGTGTGCCCCACGCTGTTGCTTGCAGCTCTGTCTGCACACGCTATACTCTGTGAATCCCCTCTTTGTCAGATCTAATATGGCGGTTTCCCACCTCAGATTATCTCACCCTCCTGCCTTATGTATTGCTGCCTTGTTCCAAGGTTCCTTCTCTCCTGTTTCTTGGGCTCTGTCTGATCGTGCTCTGGGCTTAGTCAGTTGCGGTATCGTGTTAGCCCTGTAGCGGTGCGGCCCAGTTTGATGGCGGCTGACTCCGCCGCAGCTTTCCACTTCTCTGTCTGTTCCTTCAACGGTGAGGGAATCAGATGGCAGATTCCTCACCGACTAAGTTCCGGGCAGTCTCTTCCCTGCTGCCAAGGATGTCGGTTTTAATTCGGGCAGTTAATTGTTATTTTCTGCAGTGAGCAGACCGGGAGTTCCTTCCCTTGCGTCCGTTCACTTCGCCCGCCCACCGGAAGTCATCGAGTAATTATTAAGGAAGAAGGCAATCACGTTCAACCCTTCCTCATGAGGTATTGAGGAATAGAGAGCTACGACGTCCACTGTTAGCCAAGAAAAATTGTTCACATCCCAAAAAGTATTTTCCAATACACAGATAATGTCCTTAGTATCCCTAACATAGCTATGAAGGGTAAATACAAAAGGGTGTAAAATCGCATCCAACCATTCAGAGAGATGTTCAGAGAGGGACCCTATTCCACTCACTATAGGCCGTCCTTGAACATTGTCAGTGGATTTATGGACCTTCGGAAGATGGTGAAAGATTGGCACCACAGGGCATACGATTAACAAATAGTCATGGGTTGCCCTGTCAAAATGCCCATCCTCTAAACCATCATCCAAAAGTGACCTTAATTCTCTCAGAAATATTCTAGTGGGGTCACTGTCTAAATGTAAATATTGAGTGGTATCTCATAAATAGCTTCAAATTTAGTATTTCTTTGTAGATAAATAAATTGACTCTTGGGTATGGATTGTATAAGGTGACCAGGATTTTGTGAGGTAGCGTGTAAGATTGTGTTACCTGCAGTAGGTTTTCTGTGTGTTTTGGTAACTATGGTGTTGTCAATAGTCTGTAAAGAAAGGTCTAAATAATTATCCTCCCATTGGCTAAATGTTCTTGTAAACTTTAAATTCATGCGATTGTTATTAATATACTAAAGAAATGTGTCAAATTACTCATCATTTACAGTTTTTCACAATTAGCAAAAGATAATCTATACAGTATATCTTACAAACAAATAGATGTCTTCTGGCCAGGGATTAAGTGTACTGTATATGTGATTAAGCTCCCACCATGAGACAAATAAGTTAGCAAATGTGGGGTCAAATTTTGCCCCCATCGCCATACCACATATTTGATGGTAGAATTTGTTGTCAAACATAAAAAAATTGTTAGACAGCAGAAATCTTAAGATATCACCAATATAATGTTTAACCACTGTATCAATGCCAAGTTCTCGTTCAAGAAAAACTTAAATTGCCATAATACCAAAGTGCTGAGGTATGCAGGTATAAAGAGAAGTAATGTCAATAACCAATCTTGTATATGTAGGACTCCACGTTACCCCATCAAGGGACTGTAATAAATGAGAACTATCCCTAAGGTAAGATAAATGTCTTGCTGCTAAAGGTTGGAGTATACCATCTAACCTCAAACAAGGACCCCCACCCCAGACACAATAGGTCTGCCTGGAGGGCAGAGGGGGTCCTTGTAAACCTTAGGGACATGGTAGAAGATGGGAGCAAGAGGATTGTCAGGGACAAGAATATTTACATCAGGCTCTTTAAAAACACCTAGATTAACCTTCAATAATGAGTTGTTGGAGTTCCTGTCTGTATATTGATGTAGAATTGGAATATAATTTTGTATATACTGTAGTATCAGACAGCTGTCTCTCAGCTTCACAAAATTATTTTTCCTTATTTATGACAATCATGCTGCCCCCCTTATCTGAATTTCTAAAAACAATATTACTATTGTCTTGAATCAATAGTAATATAGCTAAATGCTCTCTGTGACTGAGATTGGGGTGGCAGTGTGGGTGCAAGGATTCTCCTATAGTTTTAGAATATCCCCCTGCATCATTTTTTGGTATGCATCGATGAGGGGCCCTCTGAAGGTGACTGGGTAAAAATCAGATTTAGTACTTTTGGGTTTTAGAAGTTCCTGAGGGGAAAATTATTTTGTTTAACCTGTAAACATTCAAGCAATATTGGCCACTGTATAGGCCTCATTGAAAGTAAGATGAGCTGTGTAAAACATGAGAGTGTCAGGTGACTCAGATTAATCAGTTTCAGCTGATGTTTGTTTATTAGCTTACATATGAACTTATTGACATCAAGAAGAGTATTAAAGCTGGAAAAATTATTGGTAGGGGCAAAGCCCAAACCCATAGTTAATACTTTTGTTTCATCAGATGTGAGTATATGTTTTGATAAGTTCATAATAGAAAAGGCGTCTATATCAGTCTTATTTATACAAGCCAGACTTTCAGTGTCTTTTCCATTAATTAGTGTCCCTTCTTTTTTTGCATTCCTTTTTCTTTTACTTCGTCATCTTCTTCTCTTCCTTTCGCTTGTTGTTTGGGCCTGCGCGTCTTGGAGTTCACAACTGGCGCTGATTCTTCGGATTCTTCCCCGATGTTTCCTGTAAAAAAAACAAGAGAAGACGGGGAGGAAGAAGGGGAAGAGAGAGAGGTTGAAGAACAAGTGGAGACATATGATGCCCCAGAGAAGGAAGTCTTTGTATCTGTTGAATCTCCTTCAGAGCCACTGAAAGCAACTTTTTTTTGTCTTCATAAGGATGGACTTGGGTGTCTGCTGAGGATATTCTTCCTTAAGCCTTGGATCGTTTATCTTTTCCTTTGTTTTATTTTTATGGTGATTAGCTCTTTGTTTGCGACGTAACGCAGCACAATTGTAATTTCTTTGCTGTTCATAGTCTTCTTTATCACGATTGAACTTCTCTCATTTCCTTGTTGCTTGCTCCTTATCTTGTTTGGCTATGATTGCCAATAGTTTTTTATTGTGCATGGAATACTGAGGGGTATCTTCAAGTGGTTTTAATTCTTCTTTAAGTGTCGAAATAGAGATTTTAAGTTTCACTCTTTTCTTATCTTTGACTCTAATCAGGATGTTAACCAACTTGAATGAACACTCTGACAAAGCAGTGCTCCAATCCTCTATACCTCCTGTGTAATCAAATTGAAAGGAGGGATATTTTTTAATGCGTAATCCCCTGGGGATTCTTTGAGACTCCACATACTTCTTAAAAGCAACGATATACCACATAAGTCTTAAGTCAGTTATTAATGACGGTCCTAATGTTTTGAATAGTATTTTCATTTCAAGGTTAACATTAATAGTTTCTTCCTTAGAGAAAATATGATCATAAAATTGCTGTCTGATATTTAAATAAAAAAAGTCATCATGATGAGGAATATTGAGTTCCTCCTAATCAGTATCATCATCATTGTGTATTAGAGGTTTTGACAAGTCTATGTCCATGTGTGTGCCAAAATTAAACTAGAGTAATCTAAGATTCAAAAATCACTACGGTATATACACACCATCAAATAAATATAAGTAAGGGCAGCAGAGGTATTGATAATTAAGAATCATGTATTTCTAATAGAAAGCTGTAGCCTTTTTCTTCTTTTCAGATCATACCAGACTGGAAACTCTGCTTTTACAAAAAAGATTGTAAATATTGTTAAAAACAATACTATAAAAATATTAAAAGTGACAATATAGTCAATCATGCCCTGTATGCCCATCAAGCCATCATACAAATTATATTCAGATGGTTTAGAAGGGATGAGGATGAAAAAAGATTGCAATATATTCCTTTTGAACTCAAGATTTTGAGATCCATTTTAAAGCTCGGTTTTAAAGAGACTAAGGGGGATATTTATCAAAGCGTCAATACGCTCACCAGACATCGCTACTGCAGATCCATATACAATGCCCTTATTTATAAAAAAACTGTCAAAAACACATGCGCCAAGTACGGCGTGATGAGTATCGGACTGTTGTTAACTAACAGTCATCGATGTCGCTGTTATTCGGGTTTTTCCAAACTTTATTTATACCATTTCATTACTGTCCATGAACAATCACAGTTCTCTAAAGCGAATCTTTTATTTTTCATTTATTAATGTCGAAGAAATAGCTACATTTATACCTCAACAAACAATATCTCATAGAAAACACGGAATTTTTACATATATCTTCTTTGCACATACTTGTGTGTGTGTGTGTGTGTGTTATGTCAGAAATATTTTGCAAACATATATTTACATGTCCCTGAATTCCTTTTTTGTTTTAAATAATGTTGTCTTTCATATATCTGTGTTTATTTATACCACTATATGTATATAGTGTAAATGCATTATTATTATGAGCTGAAATAATTGTGAATATAACATGTAATTAGAGTATTGTATATATTTATTTGCAATCAATAGATATTTTAAGAGCTAGGGCAGTTTTCTCTCTGTACCTGTGTTACCCCTCCTGATTGCAATGTAGTTTTAAAAACCACCCCTACACAGGTGTTATAAAATGGGCTGGCATATAACATGACATTTCTTTCTGAAAAAGAAATTCAAGAGAAGGAAGAAATATGCTGAAAATAGCATGACAGTAAAGAGGTGATTTTAATTTCTGCTGTATCTGATTCATGACAGTTTAATGTTAGATGGGTTATGCCTTTGAGCTATCATTTTAAGATTATATTGAATCAAATATAAATTCGAATTTTAAAATCATTGTCTAAAATATTACACAGTGTGTCCTAATTTTAGCATCAATGTTTATATTTATGATGAGTGATCAATGACACAAGTATCGAGCAATTTGATTTGTTAGTGATAGCTTAAAATGTATATTTGAATTAGATTGGATGATGTCATAAATCATGTGATTATGCATATTCCAATCAAATGTGGTTGAAAAATTCACTAGTGTTTGGGTTGTTTAGGAGTTTGTGTCATAACTGGTGCGAAAAGTGTTGCATCAAATTTGGTGCGAAGTTGAAAGTGGGACTTGTATTACATGGCTTAAACATGGTGCAAATAGATTTTTCCAAAAAAATAAAAAGGAAGTTAGCTATAGTATGTTGTGTATTTATTTCATTTTTATCTCTATATCTATTAGTGCGACAAGTTTGGGGCAAAACTTTTCAAAAAATGTAAAGAAATAATATTGTCCCCTTGCTTTTTTAATGAGAGACAAAAATGTAACATAATCCATAAGTAGTAATATATTTTTATCCCTATATCTACTAGTGCACGAAATGTGGAGCAATAATATTGTTTGATTTAGAAAGGGTATACAATTTTAATAAAGTTTCTAATTTACTTGTATTATGTAATATACTTCATTCTCTTACAGCATCGAACAAAAGTTTTCTGTGTTTTCAGACTCCCATTGATTTCTATGGCATCAGCAGCCTCAAGAGTGGTGGATTGAAAACTAGGTACGCTGCGTCAGAATAGACGCGAGCGTACTTGTTAAATGTTTAATAAATTGGGAAAAGGGTCAAACAGAGTCAAATGGGAATTTGAAACATCTGTAATGACGCAAGCATCGATCTGCGTCAGATTTAAATGGCGGGAGTGTAGATTACGTCACAAATTTCAACATTTGATGATCTTGATGCTTTGATAACTACAGCGTATCAATCTCGTGACAAGTACGACGCGGGATTGAAGCGTATTTTCAGTTGACGCTTTGATAAATATCCCCCTAATACTGTTAGAGACAATCATAACATTGTAAGTGTAACAAACATTACCAGAAAGAGATTGCTACACAACATTTGTAGATGCTTGGGTCCAGAATTCATTTTTACTGTAGATCCCTTTAGCTGTACATATCATGTACTATACACATACAGATATATAAATGAACCGTTACATAATAAATGTGTGTCCCTGTCTACTGCAGACGACTTTTACAATAATGATGAGCAGAGCTTTAATGAATCAATACCATGGGGCCCATTTATCAAGCTCTGGATGGAGCTTGAGGGCCCATGTTAGGCTCGCCAAAAACAGCAGTTATGAAGCAGCAGTCTAAAGACCGCTGCTCCATAAACCTGTCCGCCTGCTCTGAGCAGGCGGACACACACATCGCCGAAAATCAACCCGATCGAGTACAATCGGGTTGATTGACACCTCCCCTCCCTGCTGGTGAATCTGCAGGGGGCAGCGTTGCATCAGCAGCTCACAAGAGCTGCTGGTGCAATGCTGAATATGGAGAGCGTATTGCTCTCCACATTCAGAGAGTTCTGGCGGACCTGATCCGCAGTGTCAGATCAGGTCCGCCAGACCTTTGATAAATTTCCCCCCATGTATGTTAATACACCTCTAAAATGTCTCATGTGGCCACTTCAGAGTGTCTTGCACATGTGCAAGATAATAGATTGTATCAAAATAATCTTGGAACACTTGCAATGATGTCTAAAACACCTTTCTGTGGCTTTATTAAGGGGACAGTCTACTCCAGAATTGTTATTGTTTAAAAAGATAGATAATCCCTTTATTACCCATTCCCCTGTTTTACATAACCAAGAAGGTTATATTAATATACTTTTTACCCCTGTGACTACTTGTATCTAAGCCTTTGCAGACTGCCCTTTTATTTCAGCTATTTTCACAGACTTGCATTTAGCAATTCAGTGCCCTTTCACTTGTAAATCCACAGGTGTGGTCACAATGTTATTTGTATAGCATACATGAACTTACGCCCTCTAGCTGTGAAAAACTGCCAAATGCATTGAAATTAGGGGTGGCCTTCAAGGTTTTAGAAATTAGCATATGAACCTACCTAGGTTTAGCTTTTAACAAAGAATACCAAGAGAAAAAAGCAAATTTGATGTTAAAAGTAAATTGGAAAGTTGTTTAAAATTGCATTCCCTATCTGAATTATGAAAGTTTAATTTTGACTAGACTGTCCCTTTAAGTGCCTTGAATTTGAAAACCTAAAATTGGTCTTGAAAACGTATTGAAAAGTATCATGAAAATAGATTGTGATCACCAAGAACTTTTCGATCCCATAGTAAAAAATAATGCTTTTAACAAGGAGCAGAAAATACCCCCTTGTTTGCGGTAAATAGTAAAAAAAGTACTTTTGTGATTGTGTCAAATTAAAAAGTGGTCTTTTTTGCCATGGGGTTGTGATTGACCCTATGGTGTTAATCTACTCAGAAAGCTATCATGCTTGGTATGCATATCTCTAACATATTTCAACAGCTGTCTAACTATTTAAAATCAAGTGTTTATCAAACTATAACATAACTGGTAAAGTCGCTAAAAATTGAGTCATCTAGACTTCAAATGCCTTATCAATTTAACATTTGTCCTAAAATACTATTAGGGCAAATATTGGGCAGAACACAATGTACTGTTTTCTTTCCTGCTTGTGGTTTGGAATAATTTCAGAGGGAATTACTGTGGACATTTTATGCGATGCAACTGACTGTTCATTCTATAAAAAGAGCACTTCTACTGACATTTCATATGCATCTTGAGGAGTATTGTGTAGACGAACACGTGAGAACAAACAATCCTCATCATGAAATTGATCATTTTCTCGTTGCTGTTTTTAGTCAGTGTCTGTTCAGGTGTTGATGATGGTAAGTTTTTTTCAAGTCTATCAAAATATTCTGGCATGTTATCTCTATGATGTGTAGTCAGTTGTTACCAGTTACTGATCTAGAATTCACATGACTGGAGAAAATGGTAAGCTTCAAGGATAAATGTTTTCACAAACTTAAAATGTTGCTAACCTCTTCATATGTACTAAAAGGAGCAGTATAATAAATGGACTGCCATAATGTTGGTTGCTTCCATATATAAGTAGTGGGCTCAATTTACATTTCACTGATTGACCCTGCTTAAAAACTATAATAAAGGGAAATTTAACACCTTAGTAACAAAGACATACCCTATACGTCTTGTGTCACAAGGGTTTTTCAGCCTAGGGCATGCAGACATAGTTCAGATACACCACTGTCACTCACCACTGTCTGTGTGGCCCATGCTATTTAACCCCTAAAGGCAAAAATGACAGTGGATTACAAGATACATCAACTGTCATTAAAGGGTTAATACATGTTTTTTTAGGTAAAAGCTATTTATTTAATAACTATATAATTTATATTTCCCTCTAGCTTTGATAAGTGAGCAACCTTTTCATAGGACTTAGGCTCTTCTGTCAAAGTACATCTGTCTAATCTGTCTCTTTAACATAATTTTTCTTTTGTTATAATACAGTGATTCCAACCAAAGACTCTTTAACCAAGGCTTTAAAGGTAATGCTTTGCATCATAAAATTATATTTTAGAGGGATCAGAAACATAGGGGGGTAGTTATCAACGCGTCTACTTTACCTGCCTTCGCCCGGTTCAATACGCGGACCTGCAAAATTTCGCCTAAGTTATCAAAAAAGCTGTCAAAAAGCCGTGCACCAAGTATGGGGCGATGAGCAGCGGACTGTGATAGTTATCACTCATCCGATCTTACTGCTCTTCGGCTTTTTGACAGCTTTCTTGCTAGCCTGTCACTAAGCACCCACACTAAACTACACTGTTCTACCCCCTATACCGGCGCCTCCAGGGCCCCCGCAACTAAATAAATTTATTAAACCCTAAACCGCCACTCCTAGACCCTGCCGCAACTCTTATAAATGTATTAACCCCTAAACCGCCACTCCCGGACACCGCCGCCACCTACATGATACCTATTAACCCCTATCCTGCCCCCCCTATACCGCCGCCCTCTATAATAAAGTTATTAACCCCATCCTGCCGATCCTGGACCTCGCCGCAACTAAATAAATAGTTTAACCCCTAAACCGCCGCTCCTGGACCCAGCTGCAACCTATATTAAACTTATTAACCCCTAATCTGCCCCCCTATACCTATAATACATTTATTAACCCCTATCCTGCCCCCCCATTCCGTCGCCACCTATAATAAATTTATTACCCCTATCCTGCCCCCCACTACACTGCCGCCACTGTAATAAAATTATTAACCCCTAAACCTAAGTCTAACCCTAACACCCCCCAACATAAATATTAATTAAATAAATCTAAATAATATTTCTATTATTAACTAAATTAATCCTATTTAAAACTAAATACTTACCTTTAAAATAAACCCTAATATAGCTACAATATAAATAATAATTATATTGTAGCTATCTTTGGATTTATATTTATTTTACAGGCAAATTTCAATTTATTTTAACTAGGTAAAATAGCTATTAAATAGTTATTAACTATTTAATAGCTTACCTAGCTAAAATAAAGAGAAATTTACCTGTAAAATAAATCCTAACCTAAGTTACAATTACACCTAACACTACACTATACTTTAATAAATTATTTCTATTTAAAACTAAATACTTACCTATAAAATAAACCCTAAGATAGCTACAATGTAATTAATAATTACATTGTAGCTATTTTAGGATTTATATTTATTTTACAGGTAACTTTGTATTTATTTTAGCTAGTTAGAATAGTTATTAAATAGTTATTAACTATTTAATAACTACCTAGCTAAAAGAAATACAAAATTACCTGTAAAATAAATCCTAACCTAAGTTACAATTAAACCTAACACTACACTATCATTAAATTAATTAAATAAATTAAATACAAATAACTACAATTAAATACAATTACATAAACTAACTAAAGTACAAAAAATAAAAAAAGCTAAGTTACAAAAAATAAAAAAAATAAGTTACAAACATTTAAAAAAATATTACAACAATTTTAAGTTAATTACACCTAATCTAAGCCCCTTAATAAAAAAACAAAGCCCCCCAAAATAAAAAAAATCCCTACCCTATTCAAAATGAAAAAAGTTCAAAGCTCTTTTACCTTACCAGCCCTTAAAAGGGCCTTTTGTGGGGGCATGCCCCAAAGAATTCAGCTCTTTTGCCTGTAAAAGAAAAATACAAACCCCCCAACATTAAAACCCACCACCCACATACCCCTACTCTAACCCAAACCCCCCTTAAATAAACCTAACACTACCCCCCTGAAGATCATCCTACCTTGAGTTGTCTTCAGCCAGCCGACCCACCGATGGAACCGAAGAGGAGATCCGGAGCGGCAGAATTGATCCTCCAAGGGGCGCTGATGAAGTCTTCCATCCGATGAAGTCATCATCCAGGCGGCGCTGAAGAAGTCTTCCATCCGGGCGATGTCATCTTCCAAGCGGCGCTGAAGAAGTCTTCCATATGGGCGATGTCATCTTCCAAGCGGGGTCTTCAATCTTTTTTCTTCAGGATCCATCTTCATCCCGCCGACGCTGAACATCCTTCTTCCCCGACGGACTAACGACGAATGAAGGCTCCTTTAAGGGACGCATCCTTTAAGGGACGTCATTCAATCAGCCAATCAGATTTTTCCTACCTTAATTCCGATTGGCTGATAGAATCCTATCAGCCAATCGGAATTGAAGGGACGCCATCTTGGATGACGTCCCTTAAAGGAGTCTTCATTCGTCGTTAGTCCGTCTGGGAAGAAGGATGTTCCGCGTCGGTGGGATGAAGATGGATCCTGAAGAAAGAAGATTGAAGACCCCGCTTGGAAGATGACATCGCCCGGATGGAAGACTTCTTCAGCGCCCCCTGGATGATGACTTCATCGGATGGAAGACTTCTTCAGCGCCCCTTGTAATATTTTTTAAATGTTTGTAACTTAGTTTTTTTATTTTTTGTAACTTAGCTTTTTTTATTTTTTGTACTTTAGTTAGTTTATGTAATTGTATTTAATTGTAGTTATTTGTATTTAATTTATTTAATTAATTTAATGATAGTGTAGTGTTAGGTTTAATTGTAACTTAGGTTAGGATTTATTTTACAGGTAATTTTGTATTTCTTTTAGCTAGGTAGTTATTAAATAGTTAATAACTATTTAATAACTATTCTAACTAGCTAAAATAAATACAAAGTTACCTGTAAAATAAATATAAATCCTAAAATAGCTACAATATAATTATTAATTACATTGTAGCTATCTTAGGGTTTATTTTACAGGTAAGTATTTAGTTTTAAATAGAAATTATTTATTAAAGTATAGTGTAGTGTTAGGTGTAATTGTAACTTAGGTTAGGATTTATTTTACAGGTAAATTTTTCTTTATTTTAGCTAGGTAAGCTATTAAATAGTTAATAACTATTTAATAGCTATTGTACCTAGTTAAAATAAATTGAAATTTGCCTGTAAAATAAATATAAATCCTAAAATAGCTACAATATAATTATTATTTGTATTGTAGCTAGCTTAGGGTTTATTTTAAAGGTAAGTATTTAGTTTTAAATAGGATTAATGTAGTTAATAATAGAAATATTATTTAGATTTATTTAATTAATATTTAAGTTGGGGGGGTGTTAGGGTTAGGGTTAGACTTAGGTTTAGGGGTTAATAATTTTATTACAGTGGTGGCGGTGTAGTGGAGGGCAGGATAGGGGGTAATAAATTTATTATAGGTGGCGACGGTATAGGGGGGCAGGATAGGGGTTAATAAATGTATTATAGGTGTAGGGGGGGCAGATTAGGGGTTAATAAGTTTAATATAGGTTGCGGCGGGGTCCGGGAGCGGCGGTTTAGGGGTTAAACTATTTATTTAGTTGCGGCGAGGTCCGGGATCGGCAGGATAGGGGTTAATATCTTTATTATAGAGGGTGGCGGTATAGGAGGGGCAGGATAGGGGCTAATAGGTATCATGTAGGTGGCGGCGGGGTCAGGGAGCGGCGGTTTAGGGGTTAATACATATATTATAGTTGCGGCGGGGTCAGGGAGCAGCAGTTTAGGGGTTAATAACTTTATTATAGTTGCGGCGGGGTCAGGGAGCAGCGGTTTAGGGGTTAATAACTTTATTATAGTTGCGGTGGGGTCCGGGAGCGGCAGTTTAGGGGTTAACATATTTATTATTGTGTCGGTGGGCTCCGGGAGGCGGCAATTTAGGGGGTAATACATTTATTTAGTTGCAGCGTTGTAGGGGGGGACAGATTAGGGGTGTTTAGACTCGGGGTACATGTTAGGGTGTTAGGTGCAGACAGCTCCCATAGGAATCAATGGGATGTCTGGCAGCAGCGAACATGAACTTTCGCTATGGTCAGACTCCCATTGATTCCTATGGGATCCGCCACCTCCAGGGCGGCGGATTGAAAACCAGTTACGCTGGGCCGGAAAAGTGCTGAGCATACGTGATAGTTTTTTGATAACTAGCAAAAGTAGTCAGATTGTGCCGCACTTGTGTGCGGAACATCTGGAGTGACGTAAGAATCGATCTGTGTCGGACTGAGTCCGGCGGATCGAAGCTTACATCCAAAATTCTACTTTTGCCGGTCTCTAGCCTTTGATAACTAAGGCGAATCAGCCTCGCCACAAATACGCTGCGGAATTCCAGCGTATTTGAGGTTGACGGCTTGATAACTACCCTCCATAGTGTTCATTGTAACAACATTTTAAAATTATGCAATGCATTATATTACTTCTTAAATTTCTATTTATATCTATCAATTTATATATATCTGTATATCTGCCTATCTTTCTAGTTTTACAGATACAAAAAACTGTAACCAGTAATGGTTGGTTTACACCAATTAGCACACACGCATATAATTAAGCTTAATAATGCCCCACAAGAACTCTATAGTTGAAGCTTTATGAAATAATTAGGCATATGCTCTTCTCAAATATGTTAATGTTCAGACCTAAATATTTTCCAATAAGAAACAAAAACTATATTACAATGAAATAAAATGTTTACAAACCAAGATTACTTTAAATCAGCGATTGCATTGTTTTTCAGGTTCCTTAACTAATGTAGTTTTTCATTGTGTTTCACTGTGTTTTATTTGCCAATTCTGCAGAACTACATTACTAATTAAAGTAACAAAACAAGGACTGACTGCTAAAGCAATAACAATACTGCTTATGACAAGATAAGGTGCATGATTTCATGAGACACAAATCTTCATATGTGCTTGACTTATCTTTATTTTAACTGTTTTTCTCATAAAGGAAGTACCTGAACTGCTGGTCAGCCTTAATGGTTTGTTTTGTAAATTTAGTAATGCAAAGGTGAGACAGGTGAGTGCAAAGTTAACTAACCAAGTTTTCTTTTTTAATAGTATTTAAAGAATACCAATGGCACTACTTGGATAAAGTAGACCTAAATACCCTTTATCTCGCCACTAGATTTGGCAGGGTTTGGGTGCTGTGTATAACTAACTTTAAAGGATTACTTTCTGTTATAATTTTTAAGCTAAACAACTAACATATTAAAGTTAATAAACATTAATTAAAACCTACTGACCTATATTTTCTCCAAAACGAAGTTTCATAACGTTCTAAAAGTTATATCTTTTATTCGCCGATGATGTCACGTTATCCTGCCCACTATTTTCAGCACTGCATGTTCAAAATACTTAAACCAATAACTTTGTGTTTAAAGCGCCATTTTGAAACCTAGGTATTGTAAACAGATTGGTACAGAGCAAAGGATACCCACGGAGTGGGTTTGGAAAACAATTAAATTTGCAGACAAGATTTCTGATATACGGTAGAGATATGTTAATGAAATGCTATTGATAAAAAGCGTATTTGGGGTAGTTAGTTAGTAACAGGCATAGAAAATATTTACTTACAGTGGCCCTTTAAGTACACATAAAGGAAAGGAAAAGATACACTAGTAGCACTCCTAGGTCATTCAGTGGTAATGTCAAAATCACTATCACTAGCTATTCTCTAAGGGATAGATAACTGTGGAACAAGACTAATTAAACTACTTAAAATATAACTTTTATTGGGTTAAGTTTAAAATAGGATAAATTTAAAAACACTCTGAGGTACCGATTGTAGTATATATATATATATATATATATATATATATATATATATATAAATATATGTACTAAATTTGCTTGTAGTATGTAGAGACACCAATTCGTATTAATGTACCAATATTAATTAATAGGTTAGGATGACTTCATCCAGGATTAAGTGCTTATAATGAATCACGATATTGGTGTGAGTGGGGCGGGTGATGGTTTATATGCGACCCAAAGATTGAGTATTGATATACAAGTATGTCAAAAAATGTAAATTTATTCCTCAATAGTTGGCATATAAGGTAAATTGCTCACCTTTGATGCTATCATATGGATTAATTCCAATATGTGAATCAGATATCTGCTTGTTATTAGTCACCACCATATGATCGTAACTGAATAGGAATAACCCAGTAACGTTAAATTAGTATGTTGTCCTAAATAAATTGTGTATTCAGGTAAAGTACTGACAATAGCTTAAAGGATTACTTTCTGTTATAATTTTTAAGCTAAACAACTAACATATTAAAGTTAATAAACATTAATTAAAACCTACTGACCTATATTTTCTCCAAAACGAAGTTTCATAACGTTCTAAAAGTTATATATTTTATTCGCCGATGATGTCACGTTATCCTGCCCACTATTTTCAGCACTGCATGTTCAAAATACTTAAACCAATAACTTTGTGTTTAAAGCGCCATTTTGAAACCTAGGTATTGTAAACGGATTGGTACAGAGCAAAGGATACCCACGGAGTGGGTTTGGAAAACAATTAAATTTGCAGTCAAGATTTCTGATATACGGTAGAGATATGTTAATGAAATGCTATTGATAAAAAGTGTATTTGGGGTAGTTAGTTAGAAACAGGCATAGAAAATATTTACTTACAGAGGCCCTTTAAAGTTTATAATGCAGTTATTGTGTTACGTTGTGTAAGGTTGTTACAGCATATGTTGAAGTTAATATTCTCAAACGGTATTTGGTTAGCAACTCGGTTATACCATAGACTCACACTGAAGTAATGTTATTTAAGACAGACTATAAAAGCTTGTTATACATTAAATACTTAGTTGATTTGCTATGGTAGTAATCCGGCTGGGTTATAAAATTGAGATTTCTCGATAGTGATAAATAACTTAAGCTTGTACAAACTCACTACAGCGTGAGCACACTTATTTGACAGGGCTTTAATATGCCGGTGTTGAACAATACTTTGCGGTAATATTCAGCTTAAATTTGTATTTCTTATTAGATCCGTGATACACAGTAGTACAAGGTAATTGGTGTGTATGATATGCTTGTATAGTAGCTGAGATTATAGTGATATGTTGCAGCGCTGCTCAGTGACACAGTTAAGTTGTAGTGAACGGTTGTTAAAATCTAATGTGTCAACCGTCCTTAGTTGTAGTGAGCGGTTATTGTAACAAAATGTGTCAACCGTCCTTATCTTGATCAGATTTTATGTTTTTAGTTATTACATCCGTGAGACACAGTAGTACACGGTAACTGGTGTGTCAGAAATCAACTATCTTTATCTTGTTCAACTAGTATTTTACTTATTATATCATACTACACAGTAATATACAGTAGTTGGTGTATAAGATCTGCTTATATAATAGCTGAAATTATAAAAATAGCTTGCAACAATACTGAGTAACACAATTTAGTTGTGGTAAGTGGTTACTGTGTTAAATAATAGCAGTCAGTTTCCTTCACACGTGTGCGTTTCAGGGCCTGCCTGCTAGGGCACAGTGTCACCCCAGTGCAACTCATATCTGGTGTAACTAGTGTAGATTTTAAAAAAAACAACACTTTTTTGACTGTGTTAAATAATAACAGTCAGTTTCCTTCACACGTGTGCGTTTCAGGGCCTGCCTGCCAGGGCACAGTGTCACCCCAGTGCAACTCATATCTGGTGTAACAGTAGTGTAGATTTAAAAAAAACAACACTTTTTAGACTGTGTTAAATAATAGCAGTCAGTTTCCTTCACATGTGTGCGTTTCAGTGCCTGCCTGCCTGCCTGCCAGGACACAGTGTCACCCCAGTGCAACTCATATCTGGTGTAACAGTAGTGTAGATTTAAAAAAAAAAACACTTTTTTGACTGTGTTAAATAATAGCAGTCAGTTTCCTTCACACGTGTGCGTTTCAGTGCCTGCCTGCCAGGGCACAGTGTCCCACCAGTGCAACTCATATCTGGTGTAACAGTAGTGTAGATTTAAAAAAAACAATACTTTTTTGACTGTGTTAAATAATAGCAGTCAGTTTCCTTCACACGTGTGCGTTTTAGGGCCTGCCTGCCAGGGCACAGTGTCACCCCAGTGCAACTCTTATCTGGTGTACCAGTAGTGTAGATTTAAAAAAAAAAAAACTTTTTTGACTGTGTTAAATAATAACAGTCAGTTTCCTTCACACGTGTGCGTTTCAGGGCCTGCCTGCCAGGGCACAGTGTCACCCCAGTGCAACTCATATCTGGTGTAACAGTAGTGTAGATTTAAAAAAAAAAAACACTTTTTTGACTGTGTTAAATAATAGCAGTCAGTTTCCTTCACACGTGTGCGTTTCAGAGCCTGCCTGCCAGGGCACAGTGTCACCCCAGTGCAACTCATATCTGGTGTAACAGTAGTATAGATTTAAAAAAAAACAACACTTTTTTGACTGTTAAATAATAGCAGTCAGTTTCCTTCAAACGTGTGCGTTTCAGGGCCTGCCTGCCAGGGCACAGTGTCATCCCAGTGCAACTCATATCTGGTGTAACAGTAGTGTAGATTTTAAAAAAAACAACACTTTTTTTGACTGTGTTAAATTAAAGCAGTCAGTTTCCTTCACACGTGTGCGTTTCAGGGCCAGCCTCCCAGGGCACAGTGTCACCCCAGTGCAACGCATATCTGGTGTAACAGTAGTATAGATTTAAAAAAAAAACAACACTTTTTTGATTGTGTTAAATAATAGCAGTCAGTTTACTTCACACGTGTGCATTTCAGGGCCTGCCTGCCAGGGCACAGTGTCACCCCAGTGCAACTCATATCTGGTGTAACAGTAGTGTAGATTTAAAAAAACAAAAAAAACTTTTTTGACTGTGTTAAATAATAGCAGTCAGTTTCCTTCACACGTGTGCGTTTCAGTGCCTGCCTGCCAGGGCACAGTGTCACCCCAGTGCAACTCATATCTGGTGTAACAGTAGTGTAGATTTAAAAAAACAACACTTTTTGGACTGTGTTAAATAATAGCAGTCAGTTTCCTTCACACGTGTGCGTTTCAGTGCCTGCCTGCCTGCCTGCCAGGACACAGTGTCACCCCAGTGCAACTCATATCTGGTGAAACAGTAGTGTAGATTAAAAAAAAACAACACTTTTTTGACTGTGTTAAATAATAACAGTCAGTTTCCTTCACACGTGTGCGTTTCAGTGCCTGCCTGCCAGGGCACAGTGTAACCCCAGTGCAACTCATATCTGGTGTAACAGTAGTGTAGATTTAAAAAAAAAAACACTTTTTTGACTGTGTTAAATAATAGCAGTCAGTTTCCTTCACACGTGTGCGTTTCAGGGCCTGCCTGCCAGGGCACAGTGTCACCCCAGTGCAACTCATATCTGGTGTAACAGTAGTGTAGATTTAAAAAAACAACACTTTTTTTGACTGTGTTAAATTATAGCAGTCAGTTTCCTTCACACGTGTGCGTTTCAGGGCCTGCCTGCCAGGGCACAGTGTCACCCCAGTGCAACGCATATCTGGTGTAACAGTAGTTTAGATTTAAAAAAAAAAAAAACGCTTTTTTGACTGTGTTAAATAATAGCAGTCAGTTTCCTTCACATGTGTGCTTTTTAGGGCCTGCCTGCCTGCCAGGGCACAGTGTCACCCCAGTGCAACTCATATCTGGTGTAACAGTAGTGTAGATTTAAAAAAAACAACACTTTTGGACTGTGTTAAATAATAGCAGTCAGTTTCCTTCACACGTGTGCGTTACAGTGCCTGCCTGCCTGCCTGCCAGGACACAGTGTCACCCCAGTGCAACTCATATCTGGTGTAACAGTAGTGTAGATTTAAAAAAAACAACACTTTTTTTATGTGTTAAATAATAACAGTCAGTTTCCTTCACACGTGTACGTTTTAGGGCCTGCCTGCCAGGGCACAGTGTCACCCCATTGCAACTCATATCTGGGGTAACAATAGTGTAGATTTAAAAAAAAAAACAACACTTTTTTGATTGTGTTAAATAATAGCAGTCAGTTTACTTCACACGTGTGCATTTCAGGGCCTGCCTGCCAGGGCACAGTGTCACCCCAGTGCAACTCATATCTGGTGTAACAGTAGTGTAGATTTAAAAAAAAACAAAAAACTTTTTTGACTGTGTTAAATAATAGCAGTCAGTTTCCTTCACACGTGTGCGTTTCAGTGCCTGCCTGCCAGGGCACAGTGTCACCCCAGTGCAACTCATATCTGGTGTAACAGTAGTGTAGATTTAAAAAAAACAACACTTTTTGGACTGTGTTAAATAATAGCAGTCAGTTTCCTTCACACGTGTGCGTTTCAGTGCCTGCCTGCCTGCCAGGACACAGTGTCACCCCAGTGCAACTCATATCTGGTGTAACAGTAGTGTAGATTAAAAAAAAACAACACTTTTTTGACTGTGTTAAATAATAACAGTCAGTTTCCTTCACACGTGTGCGTTTCAGTGCCTGCATGCCAGGGCACAGTGTCACCCCAGTGCAACTCATATCTGGTGTAACAGTAGTGTAGATTTAAAAAAAAAAACACTTTTTTGACTGTGTTAAATAATAGCAGTCAGTTTCCTTCACACGTGTGCGTTTCAGGGCCTGCCTGCCAGGGCACAGTGTCACCCCAGTGCAACTCATATCTGGTGTAACAGTAGTGTAGATTTAAAAAAACAACACTTTTTTTGACTGTGTTAAATTATAGCAGTCAGTTTCCTTCACACGTGTGCATTTCCGGGCCAGCCTGCCAGGGCACAGTGTCACCCCAGTGCAACGCATATCTGGTGTAACAGTAGTTTAGATTTTAAAAAAAAAAAAACGCTTTTTTGACTGTGTTAAATAATAGCAGTCAGTTTCCTTCACATGTGTGCGTTTCAGGGCCTGCCTGCCTGCCAGGGCACAGTGTCACCCCAGTGCAACTCATATCTGGTGTAACAGTAGTGTAGATTTAAAAAAAAAAAAAAACACTTTTTTGACTGTGTTAAATAATAGCAGTCAGTTTCCTTCACACGTGTGCGTTTCAGGGCCTGCCTGCCAGGGCACAGTGTCACCCCAGTGCAACTCATATCTGGTGTAACAGTAGTGTAGATTTAAAAAAAACAACACTTTTTGGACTGTGTTAAATAATAGCAGTCAGTTTCCTTCACACGTGTGCGTTACAGTGCCTGCCTGCCTGCCTGCCTGCCAGGACACAGTGTCACCCCAGTGCAACTCATATCTGGTGTAACAGTAGTGTAGATTTAAAAAAAACAACACTTTTTTTATGTGTTAAATAATAACAGTCAGTTTCCTTCACATGTGTACGTTTTAGGGCCTGCCTGCCAGGGCACAGTGTCACCCCAGTGCAACTCATATCTGGGGTAACAATAGTGTAGATTTAAAAAAAAAAAAACACTTTTTTGACTGTGTTAAATAATAGCAGTCAGTTTCCTTCACACGTGTGCGTTTCAGGGCCTGCCTGCCAGGGCACAGTGTCACCCCAGTGCAACTCATATCTGGTGTAACAGTAGTGTAGATTTTAAAAAAAACAACACTTTTTTGACTGTGTTAAATAATAGCAGTCAGTTTCCTTCACACGTGTGCGTTTCAGTGCCTGCCTGCCAGGGCACAGTGTCACCCCAGTGCAACTCATATCTGGTGTAACAGTAGTGTAGATTTAAAAAAAACAACACTTTTTTGACTGTGTTAAATAATAGCAGTCAGTTTCCTTCACATGTGTGCATTTCAGGGCCTGCCTGCCGGGGCACAGTGTCACACCAGTGCAACTCATATCTGGTGTAACAGTAGTGTAGATTTAAAAAAAACAATACTTTTTTGACTGTGTTAAATAATAGCAGTCAGTTTCCTTCACACGTGTGCGTTTTAGGGCCTGCCTGCCAGGGCACAGTGTCACCCCAGTGCAACTCTTATCTGGTGTACCAGTAGTGTAGATTTAAAAAAACAAAACACTTTTTTGACTGTGTTAAATAATAACAGTCAGTTTCCTTCACACGTGTGCGTTTCAGGGCCAGCCTGCCAGGGCACAGTGTCACCCCAGTGCAACTCATATCTGGTGTAACAGTAGTGTAGATTTTAAAAAAAAAAACACACTTTTTTGACTGTGTTAAATAATAGCAGTCAGTTTCCTTCACATGTGTGCGTTTCAGGGCCTGCCTGCCAGGGCACAGTGTCACCCCAGTGCAACTCATATCTGGTGTAACAGTAGTGTAGATTTAAAAAAAAACAACACTTTTTTGACTGTTAAATAATAGCAGTCAGTTTCCTTCAAACGTGTGCGTTTCAGTGCCTGCCTGCCAGGGCACAGTGTCACCCCAGTGCAACTCATATCTGGTGTAACAGTAGTGTAGATTTAAAAAAAACAACACTTTTTTGACTGTGTTAAATAATAGCAGTCAGTTTCCTTCACACGTGTGCGTTTCAGGGCCTGCCTGCCAGGGCACAGTGTCACCCCAGTGCAACTCATATCTGGTGTAACAGTAGTGTAGATTTAAAAAATACAACACTTTTTAGATTGTGTTAAATAATAGCAGTCAGTTTCCTTCACATGTGTGCGTTTCAGTGCCTGCCTGCCAGGACACAGTGTCACCCCAGTGCAACTCATATCTGGTGTAACAGTAGTGTAGATTTAAAAAAAAAAACACTTTTTTGACTGTGTTAAATAATAGCAGTCAGTTTCCTTCACACGTGTGCGTTTCAGGGCCTGCCTGCCAGGGCACAGTGTCACCCCAGTGCAACTCATATCTGGTGTAACAGTAGTGTAGATTTAAAAAAACAACACTTTTTTTGACTGTGTTAAATTATAGCAGTCAGTTTCCTTCACACGTGTGCATTTCAGGGCCAGCCTGCCAGGGCACAGTGTCACCCCAGTGCAATGCATATCTGGTGTAACAGTAGTGTAGATTTAAAAAAAAAAAAATATGCTTATTTGACTGTGTTAAATAATAGCAGTCAGTTTCCTTCACATGTGTGCGTTTCAGGGCCTGCCTGCCAGGGCACAGTGTCACCCCAGTGCAACTCATATCTGGTGTAACAGTAGTGTAGATTTAAAAAAAAAAAAACACTTTTTTGACTGTGTTAAATAATAGCAGTCAGTTTCCTTCACACGTGTGCGTTTCAGGGCCTGCCTGCCAGGGCACAGTGTCACCCCAGTGCAACTCATATCTGGTGTAACAGTAGTGTAGATTTAAAAAAAAAAAAAAAAAACTTTTTTGACTGTGTTAAATAATAGCAGTCAGTTTCCTTCACACGTGTGCGTTTCAGTGCCTGCCTGCCAGGGCACAGTGTCACCCCAGTGCAACTCATATCTGGTGTAACAGTAGTGTAGATTTAAAAAAAACAACACTTTTTGGACTGTGTTAAATAATAGCAGTCAGTTTCCTTCACACGTGTGCGTTACAGTGCCTGCCTGCCTGCCTGCCTACCAGGACACAGTGTCACCCCAGTGCAACTCATATCTGGTGTAACAGTAGTGTAGATTTAAAAAAAACAACACTTTTTTTATGTGTTAAATAATAACAGTCAGTTTCCTTCACACGTGTGCGTTTCAGTGCCTGCCTGCCAGGGCACAGTGTCACCCCAGTGCAACTCATATCTGGTGTAACAGTAGTATAGATTTAAAAAAAAACAACACTTTTTTGACTGTTAAATAATAGCAGTCAGTTTCCTTCAAACGTGTGCGTTTCAGTGCCTGCCTGCCAGGGCACAGTGTCACCCCAGTGCAAGTCATATATGGTGTAACAGTAGTGTAGATTTAAAAAAAAACAAAAAACTTTTTGACTGTGTTAAATAATAGCAGTTAGTTTCCTTCACACGTGTGCGTTACAGTGCCTGCCTGCCTGCCAGGACACAGTGTCACCCCAGTGCAACTCATATCTGGTGTAACAGTAGTGTAGATTAAAAAAAAACAACACTTTTTTGACTGTGTTAAATAATAACAGTCAGTTTCCTTCACACGTGTGCGTTTCAGTGCCTGCCTGCCAGGGCACAGTGTCACACCAGTGCAACTCATATCTGGTGTAACAGTAGTGTAGATTAAAAAAAAAAACACTTTTTGGACTGTGTTAAATAATAGCAGTCAGTTTCCTTCACACGTGTGCGTTTCAGGGCCTGCCTTCCAGGGCACAGTGTTACCCCAGTGCAACTCATATCTGGTGTAACAGTAGTGTAGATTAAAAAAAAAACAACACTTTTTTGACTGTGTTAAATAATAGCAGTCAGTTTCCTTCACACGTGTGCGTTTCAGGGCCTGTCTGCCAGGGCACAGAGTCACCCCAGTGCAACTCATATCTGGTGTAACAGTAGTGTAGATTTTAAAAAAAACAACACTTTTTTGACTGTGTTAAATAATAGCAGTCAGTTTCCTTCACAAGTGTGCGTTTTAGGGACTGCCTGCCAGGGCACAGTGTCACCCCAGTGCAACTCATATCTGGTGTAACAGTAGTGTAGATTTAAAAAAAAACAACACTTTTTTGACTGTGTTAAATAATAGCAGTCAGTTTCCTTCACACGTGTGCATTTCAGTGCCTGCCTGCCAGGGCACAGTGTCACCCCAGTGCAACTCATATCTGGTGTAACAGTAGTGTAGATTTAAAAAAACAACACTTTTTTTGACTGTGTTAAATTATAGCAGTCAGTTTCCTTCACACGTGTGCATTTCAGGGCCAGCCTGCCAGGGCACAGTGTCACCCCAGTGCAATGCATATCTGGTGTAACAGTAGTGTAGATTTAAAAAAAAAAAAATATGCTTTTTTGACTGTGTTAAATAATAGCAGTCAGTTTCCTTCACGTGTGCGTTTCAGGGCCTGCCTGCCAGGGCATAGTGTCACCCCAGTGCAACTCATATCTGGTGTAACAGTAGTGTAGATTTAAAAAAAAACAAACACTTTTTTGACTGTGTTAAATAATAGCAGTCAGTTTCCTTCACACGTGTGCGTTTCAGGGCCTGCCTGCCAGGGCACAGTGTCACCCCAGTGCAACTCATATCTGGTGTAACAGTAGTGTAGATTTAAAAAAAAAAAAAAAAACTTTTTTGACTGTGTTAAATAATAGCAGTCAGTTTCCTTCACACGTGTGCGTTTCAGTGCCTGCCTGCCAGGGCACAGTGTCACCCCAGTGCAACTCATATCTGGTGTAACAGTAGTGTAGATTTAAAAAAAACAACACTTTTTGGACTGTGTTAAATAATAGCAGTCAGTTTCCTTCACACGTGTGCGTTACAGTGCCTGCCTGCCTGCCTGCCTACCAGGACACAGTGTCACCCCAGTGCAACTCATATCTGGTGTAACAGTAGTGTAGATTTAAAAAAAACAACACTTTTTTTATGTGTTAAATAATAACAGTCAGTTTCCTTCACACGTGTGCGTTTCAGTGCCTGCCTGCCAGGGCACAGTGTCACCCCAGTGCAACTCATATCTGGTGTAACAGTAGTATAGATTTAAAAAAAAACAACACTTTTTTGACTGTTAAATAATAGCAGTCAGTTTCCTTCAAACGTGTGCGTTTCAGTGCCTGCCTGCCAGGGCACAGTGTCACCCCAGTGCAAGTCATATATGGTGTAACAGTAGTGTAGATTTAAAAAAAAACAAAAAACTTTTTGACTGTGTTAAATAATAGCAGTTAGTTTCCTTCACACGTGTGCGTTACAGTGCCTGCCTGCCTGCCAGGACACAGTGTCACCCCAGTGCAACTCATATCTGGTGTAACAGTAGTGTAGATTAAAAAAAAACAACACTTTTTTGACTGTGTTAAATAATAACAGTCAGTTTCCTTCACACGTGTGCGTTTCAGTGCCTGCCTGCCAGGGCACAGTGTCACACCAGTGCAACTCATATCTGGTGTAACAGTAGTGTAGATTAAAAAAAAAAAACACTTTTTGGACTGTGTTAAATAATAGCAGTCAGTTTCCTTCACACGTGTGCGTTTCAGGGCCTGCCTTCCAGGGCACAGTGTTACCCCAGTGCAACTCATATCTGGTGTAACAGTAGTGTAGATTAAAAAAAAAACAACACTTTTTTGACTGTGTTAAATAATAGCAGTCAGTTTCCTTCACACGTGTGCGTTTCAGGGCCTGTCTGCCAGGGCACAGAGTCACCCCAGTGCAACTCATATCTGGTGTAACAGTAGTGTAGATTTTAAAAAAAACAACACTTTTTTGACTGTGTTAAATAATAGCAGTCAGTTTCCTTCACAAGTGTGCGTTTTAGGGACTGCCTGCCAGGGCACAGTGTCACCCCAGTGCAACTCATATCTGGTGTAACAGTAGTGTAGATTTAAAAAAAAACAACACTTTTTTGACTGTGTTAAATAATAGCAGTCAGTTTCCTTCACATGTGTGCGTTTCAGGGCCTGCCTGCCAGGGCACAGTGTCACCCCAGTGCAACTCATATCTGGTGTAACAGTAGTGTAGATTTAAAAAAAAAAAAAAAACACTTTTTTGACTGTGTTAAATAATAGCAGTCAGTTTCCTTCACACGTGTGCGTTTCAGGGCCTGCCTGCCAGGGCACAGTGTCACCCCAGTGCAACTCATATCTGGTGTAACAGTAGTGTAGATTTAAAAAAAAAAAAAAAAAACTTTTTTGACTGTGTTAAATAATAGCAGTCAGTTTCCTTCACACGTGTGCGTTTCAGTGCCTGCCTGCCAGGGCACAGTGTCACCCCAGTGCAACTCATATCTGGTGTAACAGTAGTGTAGATTTAAAAAAAACAACACTTTTTGGACTGTGTTAAATAATAGCAGTCAGTTTCCTTCACACGTGTGCGTTACAGTGCCTGCCTGCCTGCCTGCCAGGACACAGTGTCACCCCAGTGCAACTCATATCTGGTGTAACAGTAGTGTAGATTTAAAAAAAACAACACTTTTTGGACTGTGTTAAATAATAGCAGTCAGTTTCCTTCACACGTGTGCGTTTCAGTGCCTGCCTGCCTGCCTGCCTGCCTGCCAGGACACAGTGTCACCCCAGTGCAACTCATATCTGGTGTAACAGTTGTGTAGATTTAAAAAAAAAAACACTTTTTTGACTGTGTTAAATAATAACAGTCAGTTTCCTTCACACGTGTGCGTTTCAGTGCCTGCCTGCCAGGGCACAGTGTCACCCCAGTGCAACTCATATCTGGTGTAACAGTAGTGTAGATTTAAAAAAAACAACACTTTTTGGACTATGTTAAATAATAGCAGTCAGTTTCCTTCACACGTGTGCGTTTCAGGGCCTGCCTGCCAGGGCACAGTGTCACCCCAGTGCAACTCATATCTGGTGTAACAGTAGTGTAGATTTAAAAAAAAAAACACTTTTTTGACTGTGTTAAATAATAGCAGTCAGTTTCCTTCACACGTGTGCGTTTCAGTGTCTGCCTGCCAGGGCACAGTGTCACCCCAGTACAACTCATATCTGGTGTAACAGTAGTGTAGGTTTAAAAAAAACAACACTTTTTTGACTGCGTTAAATAATAGCAGTCAGTTTCCTTCACACGTGTGCGTTTCAGGGCCTGCCTGCCAGGGCACAGTGTCACCCCAGTGCAACTCATATCTGGTGTAACAATAGTGTAGATTTAAAAAAAAAAAAAAACTTTTTTGACTGTGTTAAATAATAGCAGTCAGTTTCCTTCACACGTGTGCGTTTCAGGGCCTGCCAGGGCACAGTGTCACACCAGTGCAACTCATATCTGGTTTAACAGTAGTGTAGATTTAAAAAAAAAAAAAAACATTTTTTTGACTGTGTTAAATAATAGCTGTCAGTTTCCTTCACACGTGTGCGTTTCAGGGCCTGCCTGCCAGGGCACAGTGTCACCCCAGTGCAACTCATATCTGGTGTAACAGTAGTGTAGATTTAAAAAAAACAACACTTTTTTGACTGTGTTAAATAATAGCAGTCAGTTTCCTTCACACGTGTGCGTTTCAATGCCTGCCAGGGCACAGTTGCACACCAGTGCAACTCATATCTGGTGTAACAGTAGTGTACATTAAAAAAAAAAATACAATTTTGACTGTAATAGATTGAATAGCAGTTAGTTATCTGCAAGCGTGTGTGTCAGGCCTACAGCATCTACTCTACCAACTTCTGCCAGTGCACAGTGCTACTCATATCTGTTGTCACAGTAGCTTGCACGCATAGTACCACCAATCGAAAAAAAAAATGACAGGCAGAGGCAGGCCACCCCGCAGGGGCCGTCGTGTTCGTGGTGCTGTGATTCCCTTTGGCCCTAGAATAATGCCCAGTGTTCAGAGACCACGTACCCCGAACTCGAACATTTCTGAGCACATAGTTGACTGGCTAAAACAGGACACCCAATCTTCTACAGCTTCCGCTCGGAACCTTGACGCACCATCCTCATCCAGCTTAGCTTCTGGCACCTCTCAAGTTACCACTCGCCCGCCTGCCGCCACCACCAACACTAGCACCACAGCCGCTTCACTTGATCTGTCAGAGGAGTTATTTACACATCAGTTGGAAGAAATGAGTGATGCGCAACCATTATTGCCAGAGGATGTAGATAACAGGGATATGTCTCAGTCAGGCAGCATTACACACATGGACGTACGGTGTGATGATGATGATGATGATGTTGTACCCGCTGCGGGAGTTTGGTCTGTCACTGTGAAGCGGGCGTAACCCTTACACTACCTGATCGATACAATATCATACCTGATGTTTTAAAGCACGTTATTCCAAACAATTTAGGAATGTTAGGTGATTTATGCCCTTTATGGCTTAAAACCAGACTCTGCATCGATCCCCCTCCGGCATGCCACAGTCCAGGTATTAGTCCCTTTGAAACAACTTTTCCATCACTATTGTGGCCAGAAAGAGTCCCTGTGGGTTTTAAAATTCACCTGCCCATTGAAGTCAATGGCGGTTCCCCCGTTCGCAAACTTTTGGGGAAGTTCGCGTTCGCTGTTCACGAACCCAAATTTTTAGGTTCGCAACATCACTACTTATGAGATTTCACAGATGGATCTCAGAGTATTTTATTTTAATGTTACAGTTATTAATATTGTATTTAGCTCATTCAGCACAATGTTTCCTTCTGCTTTTTAAAGCTTAATTTGTACTGCACCATTTTCATGTTCTGTCTCATTCCTTTATTTATTTGTCCTTTTTCTGCATATTTGCCCTCATCCTGTTTTTGCCTGTTCTGACATTTAGGGCAGAATGTATAATCATTGTATGCAGACAGCTTTGCAAAAATTTAACCTACAGTATCTGCTGACAATGATCAAATGCAATGCTGCATTGTATGGCAACATTTAACAGCCCCGTGTTCTTGCACAACCAATTGCACCAAAGCAGAGGATGTCAGTCACCCTGAATGAATGATCCCCCCCCCCCCCCGTGATTGATTTTGCTACCTATGAGACTGTGGAGAGGCAAGAGTAGTAGTTTATCTTTTAATAATCTGTCATCCATGGGCGCGATCCGATATGCAGCGTAGTTTGCGGTGCAAGCGAGGGAACCCCGCCGCCCGCAGTTTCAGCTCGCAACTCGAGCTATCCTATATACGGAGCCATCAGATGCTAAAGTGCCTTAAGTCTGATAAACCAGCGATGTCCAGAAATCTGCGTAAATACAAATTTCTGGAGTCGCCAGTGACGTATGGAACTTTAGAAACTGTCGGCGCCTACAAAACCTGACTAAAGTATGAAATCACCCGCACTGTCTAACACGCCTCCCAAACATAGCCCAACACGTCTAACCCTCTATCCGCTATTCCCCCTCACTATCCTAACAATAAAAAAAGTTATTAACCCCTAAACCGCCGCTCCCGGACCCCGCCGCCAACTATATTAAATCTATAACCCCCTAATGTGAGCCCCTACCCTGCCGCCATCTACCTTACCTACCCCCTAAAGTGAGCCTCTACCCCGCCGCCATCTATTTTAAATTAACCCCTAATTTAATCCCCCTACCCCGCCGACACCTATATTAAATTATTTAACCCCTAATATAATCCCCCTACCCCGCCGCCACCTATTTTAAATTAATTAACCCCTAATCTAATCCCCCTACACCGCCACCACCTATATTAAATTAATTAACCCCTAATCTAATCCCCCTACCCCGCCGCTAGCTATATTAAATTATTTAACCCCTAAAATACTAAACTATCCCTACCACTAAACCTAAGTCTAACCCTACAAATCGCCCTGAAAAGGGCTTTTTGCGTGGCATTACCCCAAAGTAAACTACTCTATTGCCAGCCCTTAAAAGGGCTTTTTGCGGGGCATGCCCCAAAGAAAACTGCTCTTTTACCAGCCCTTAAAAGGGCTTTTGGCGGGGCTTTGTCACAAAGTAAACTGCTCTTTTGCATCCAATCTAAATCCCCCTACACCGCAGCCACCTATAATAAATGTATTAACCCCTAATCTAATCCCCCTACACCGCCGCCACCTATATTAACTATATTTACCCTAATTATATTAGGGTTAATATAGTTATTATATTATATATATTAACTATATTAACCCTAATTATATTAGGGTTAATATAGTTAATATCGTTATTATATTATATTATATTATATATATATATATATATATATATATATATATATATATTTATATATTAAGTATAATAACCCTATCTAACTCTAACATCCCTAACTAAACTCTTATTAAAATAAATCTAATATTAATATTATTAATTAAAATATTCCTATTTAAATCTAAATACTTACCTATAAAATAAACCCTAAGATAGCTACAATGTAATTACTAATTACATTGTAGCTATTTTAGGGTTTATATTTATTTTACAGGTAACTTGGTATTTATTATAAATAGGTACAATAGCTATTAAATAGTTAATAACTATTTAATAGCTACCTAGTTAAAATAATTACCAATTTACCTGTAAAATAAATCCTAACCTAAGTTACAAATACACCTACACTATCAATAAATTAAATAAACTACAAATATCTAAACTAAAATACAATAAAATAATCTAAACTAAATTACACAAAAAAACAAACACTAAATTACAAAAAATAAAAAAAAATATTACAAGATTTTAAGCTAATTACACCTATTCTAAGCCCCCTAATAAAATAATAAAGCCCCCAAAATAAAAAAATTTCCCTGCCCTATTCTAAATTAAAAAAGTTAGCTCTTTTACCTTACCAGCCCTTAAAAGGGCCTTTTGCGGGGCATGCCCCAAAGAAAACTGCTCTTTTGCCTGAAAAAAAAACACAATACCACCCACCAACATTACAACCCACCACCCACATACCCCTAATCTAACCCTCCCAAACCCCCCTTAAATAAACCTAACACTACCCCCCTGAAGATCTCCCTACCTTGTATTCACCCAGCCGAGCAGAACTCTTCATCCGATCCGGACGATGTCTTCAATCAAGCTGCAGAGAGTCTTCTTCCATCCGGCTATGTCTTCAAGCAAGCGGCAGAGAGTCTTCTTCCATCCGGTGATGTCTTCAAGCAAAGCGGCATCTTCAATCTTCTTTCTTCGCTCCTCCGCCGCGGAGCATCCATCCGGCACGACGACTTCCCGACGAATGAGGTTCCTTTAAATGACGTCATCCAAGATGGCATCCGTCAAATTCCGATTGGCTGATAGGATTCTATCAGCCAATCAGAATTAAGGTCGAAAAATCTGATTGGCTGATTGAATCAGCCAATCAGATTCAAGTTCAATCCGATTGGCTGATTGGTTCAGCAAATCGGATTGAACTTGAATCTGATTGGCTGATTCAATCAGCCAATCAGATTTTTCTACCTTAATTCCGATTGGCTGATAGAATCCTATCAGCCAATCGGAATTCGACGGATGACATCTTGGATGACGTCATTTAAAGGAACCTCATTCGTCGGGAAGTCGTCGTGCCAGATGGATGCTCCGCGGCGGAAGAGCGAAGAAAGAAGATTGAAGATGTCGCTTTGCTTGAAGACATCACCGGATGGAAGAAGACTCTCTGCCGCTTGCTTGAAGACATCGCCGGATGGAAGAAGACTCTCTGCAGCTTGATTGAAGACATCGCCCGGATCGGATGAAGAGTTCTGCTCGGCTGGGTGAATACAAGGTAGGGAGATCTTCAGGGGGTAGTGTTAGGTTTATTTAAGGGGGGTTTGGGTTAGATTAGGGGTATGTGGGTGGTGGGTTGTAATGTTGGTGGGTGGTATTGTGTTTTTTTTTTCAGGCAAAAGAGCAGTTTTCTTTGGGGCATGCCCCGCAAAAGGCCCTTTTAAGGGCTGGTAAGGTAAAAGAGCTAACTTTTTTAATTTAGAATAGGGCAGGGAAATTTTTTTATTTTGGGGGCTTTATTATTTTATTAGGGGGCTTAGAATAGGTGTAATTAGCTTAAAAATCTTGTAATTTTTTTTATTTTTTGTAATTTAGTGTTTGTTTTTTTGTGTAATTTAGTTTAGATTATTTTATTGTATTTTAGTTTAGATATTTGTAGTTTATTTAATTTATTGATAGTGTAGGTGTATTTGTAACTTAGGTTAGGATTTATTTTACAGGTAAATTGGTAATTATTTTAACTAGGTAGCTATTAAATAGTTATTAACTATTTAATAGCTATTGTACCTAGTTATAATAAATACCAAGTTACCTGTAAAATAAATATAAACCCTAAAATAGCTACAATGTAATTAGTAATTACATTGTAGCTATCTTAGGGTTTATTTTATAGGTAAGTATTTAGATTTAAATAGGAATATTTTAATTAATAATATTAATATTAGATTTATTTTAATAAGAGTTTAGTTAGGGATGTTAGAGTTAAATAGGGTTATTATACTTAATATATATATATATATATATATATATATATATATATATATATATATATAATATAATAACGATATTAACTATATTAACCCTAATATAATTAGGGGTAATATAGTTAATATATATAATATAATAACTATATTAACTATATTAACCCTAATATAATTAGGGTTAATATAGTTAATATAGGTGGCGGCGGTGTAGGGGGATTAGATTAGGGGTTAATGTGTTTAATATAGGTTGCGGCGGTGTAGGGGGATTAAATTAGGGGTTAATAATTTTAAAATAGATGGCGGCGGGGTAGGGGCTCACTTTTGGGGGTAGGTAAGGTAAATGGTGGCGGTGTAAGGGGCTCACTTTAGGGGGTAGTTTAATATAGTTGGCGACGGTGTAGGGGGATCATATTAGGGGGTAGTTAATGTAGGTGTTGGCGGGGTCCGGGAGCGGCGGTTTAGGGGTTAAATATTTTATTAGGGATAGCGGCGGGGGATCGCGGTTGACAGATAGATAGACATTGCGCATGCGTTAGGTGTTAGGTTTTATTTAGCAGATCGCGGTTGACAGGTAGATAGACATTGCACATGCGTTAGGTGTTAGGATTATTTTGTAGCTAGTTTAGGGAGTTACGGGGCTCCAATAGACAGCGTAAGGCTTACTACGGCTGCTTTTTGTGGCGAGGTGAAAATGGAGTAAGATTTCTCCATTTTCGCCACGTAAGTCCTTACGCTGTATATTGGATACCAAACTGCACTGGTTTGGTATACCTGCCTATGGCCCAAAAAACTACGTGCGACGGCAGAAATATACGAGCGTAACTTCTAGGTTACGCCGTATATAGGATACCAAACCATATCAGGCCCCATATCTGTTACTTTGTAATATTTTTTTATTTCCCTTTTACCATCTTAGCTTAGTTCCCTACTCTATATTTTTCCTATTACTCCAGATTTATTTAGTCTTCAGACATTTTGTCTCCCTTATAAAATCCTATTGCTCTTATTTACCTTCAAATAGTGTTACTTTGTACTTCTACTTTCTGTACTCCATTTATTTTGTTTTCAGTTCAGCTATTCCTCCTCTTTGTTTTATTTTTCTCTGAAAGTGCCAGTATCACGGTTTACAAAGCACATTATCTGTACAGGCTTATTGTTTTAGCAATTAATAGATTTACTGTGTTATTACAGGACAATAATGAGCTAAACAATCAAATTTATAAAGAGCTGAAAGAATTGCTGGTAAGATCTTGTTTTATATATCACACACAAATGCTATGTTTTAATGTTATGTACCATGTTATAAATATGAATTAGGTGAACTTTTGCATTTATTGTATTATAAAATGTGCTTAAATAAAAAAAATGTACTTTCTAATTACAGGCGAAAGCTGGATGTGTTCTTAATATTGAGGTGAGATTTCTAACTTTTGAAATATACATTTGAAATATAAATGTTTTCATGGCAAAGAAAAAAGGCTTGAAGAGAACAAGATATTTTTATACATATAATAATATATGATGAATATTAACAAACATAATTTTAACATAGCTGTGATCTGAGCTTAAGAAGCACTCCATAAAATAAACTCTCATCTCTTGCCTCTATCATCAGGATTCTGTCTGTTACTGTTGTACACAGATGGTTAATCAATTGCTCATTCCATATAGTTAAACCACATATTCTCAGATATGATTACAATTAAATAATAACATGCTTAGGGATATTGATAACACAATTCAAAACCCCTGGTCCATGTCATATCCTATTTGAGCATACTATGTAAATATTGCCTTTAAATACATTTTTACTTATTCATATATTTTTTCTAATTAGAATACTTCATCTGTATTTGCACAGTAGGGGTGAATTACTGGCTATAAAGTATACAATAGACTGATAGCCAAAAACAATTATTATATAGAAGTAAAGTCTGGTGTTGCAATTTATAAGTTAGATAAACACTAATATTTTAACCATGTAATTGGTTGCATATACATTACCTTTAAGTAACAATCTCTAACTGTGACCCACAAACCAGAGGTTATGGTATCTAATATACCAGAATTTGCTGGCATCCTTACTTCCTATCATTTTAAGTGACCATATCTGCTCATATTTGGTACAATAATACAATGGCCTGTTAGGTTACTCTGAGAGCAATTTTGGAATGTACCAATCTTACAAAATTGGTTTAACATTAGCTCCCAGTTTAGTTTCCTATTAAACTGTGATTTCAGTATATTAAATCATAATATACTCAAATCATCCTACTCATTCATATCAAACTACTCATTAATACCATCAGTCAATTAAATTCAACAAGAACCCTAAACACATATTCAAATATGTTAAAATTAAAAAGCAACTTAACTTATGTGCATTTCAAATATATTATGCTACAAGGTCTTGGAATGTCTGCAGTGTAGCAAATCACCCTAACAATATATTTTAATCCACAATAACTTATAAAACAGCAATTAAATACATTCTGATTAACATTAGAATGGAACATTCTCCCTCGTGCTGCCAGGCTTTGCCCTTATCTTTCTTCCTTTAAATGCTCCCTGAAGACTTTTCTGTTCAGGGAAGCCTACCCCCCCACCCAATAATAAATTAATTTCACTTACCTATCATTTCCCTCATTTAACTCTGCATTAACATCTTTTTCAATCTTGCAGTCCTCACCTCCTGTTTCTCAACCTCCTACCCTTCTAGATTGTAAGTTCTCATGGTAATAGGGCCCTCAATTCCTCCTGTATGTGTTTGTAAATGTTGTCCTGTCTCTTACAAGTTTTATATTATTGTTTTATTTAAATGAATTGGATCCATGGACAGCGCTGCGGAATATGATGGTGCTTCATAAATAAAGTATAATAATAATAATAATAATAAGTATTACAAATTATTGTGTCATTTAAGTTCTTGCAAAAATATAAATGTAACATGAACTTAAAGTTTTAAAGGAAATGATTAACAAACATAACAACAAAATTGCCTTTTAGAGATCTTACAAATATTAAATTAAAAAAAGAATTGTCAAAATATCCCTATAATAATGCTGCTCTGTATGTTTATAAAGGAAACACAAATACTTCAAATTATAAACATAAATGTAATTCATTTGTATTATATAATAGGCAGAAGCTGGTGATAAAAATGCTGATCTTACCAACAGTTTGGAAGATGCGCTAAGAAAATTTTGGTAAGCAATTTGTTTGGTAATCTTCAAATTAAATTAGTAAATAAGTTATTACAATATAGAATCTGTCGTTAAGTGTATAGGAATTTAAACAGATCAAACAAATTGTCAGTGAGTTTATTTTTTTTAAATCATATACATCAAATATTTATCACAATTCAGGTATGGTTGCATAAGATACAATGGGCTCCATTTATTAAGCAGCGGATGCTGCTTCAGAGCCCCGTCATTTCAGGCTCACCTTAAATATAAGTTAAGAAGCAGCAGTCGCAAGACCGCTGCTCCTAAACTTGTCTGACACCTTTAGGTGGTGGATTAAAGTCATCCCGATACGATACTGATGATTGACAGCCCCTGCTAGCAGCCAATATTCTGTACACTTTAAATGCTATTGGAATCTTTCCATTTGTTGACACAAGAAAAGTGACAGTGTATAAAATCTATAATTAAAAGTCACACAAATATATTATAGAAATAGAAAGATAATGTGAAAAGCTCTACACAGAATACAAAAAAGATATTTCAATTATACTGAAGAATGTAAAGGACATAGTGCACACACAAGGATAAATATAAGTAACATTAGCTTAATTAATATTATCCAACAAGATCACAATAATTATATTATCTAATGAAAGTTTATAATATCTGAATTTATAATATTACATTCCATCCCTTATCAATTCAATTGCTGTACAGTTTTTGACAGTATGTAGTTTCCACCTTTAGGTGATGCCAAATAGATCAAAGGTAATAGAGTTTAGAGAGAAATTATACTGTCAAACTGACTCATGTTTATTGAAAAACAAAACACAAAAAAATAATATTTAAAGATGCTAAAATATGTTTAAACAAAAAAGGTAAAACTATTAATTTAGATTTTTTAAATAAGAAATATATGTATGCGCTAGATTCATCTATTGTATAGATAGATTGCTAGCTGATAAGACCTCTCCAACACTCACAGCTCTGTTGTTGGACAGTAACACAATTCACAAGAATAATAAAATAATATTTTTAGCCTAGGACATTTTTAACTTTTAGATTTTAATGTACAAGTTTAGACTACAAACTGTTGTCCCTTCTTTTCCAAGTGACAGCTCCTGTATTACTTAACATTTAATTCTTAGATGTTTAATCATAGTTTATAAGATGCAATTCAGTATTTTAAATGTGTATAATCAAAAAACATCAGAGATCACACACAGCTCCAGTAAACAGTTATAGGCATGACATAATGTTGCAACAGTGTTTACAGGTAGATAAAAAAAACACATGGTTGGACCTTATAAAAGTGTTAAATATATCTGCAAACCAGTTTACTGAGCAATTTTGAACACCTCTATTTCTTTCTTCATGTAACAAATCTGGTGCTCTTGTAGCTGATCAGTCAAAGCAGTCACTATATCACTCTCATCTGCTGTCATTTCATACAATTACCTGGCATTTTAGATTACTGTCATCTGAAGATTGAGAGTTGCCACTAGCAAGTTTTACAGCACATAGTACTGAGTACTGTCTAACAACAATGAATGGGAGGCACCTTTTAAAGGTTAAGGTTGGAGGCCTCAAATAAAAATCCCCCAGAATAAAAATGCCAGCAGCAGGCACAATAGAGAGTTGAAAATGTGCAGAAAGATTTGCTAGAAAATTCCCTAGAAATGCTTGTGAAATGTTAAAGGGACACTGAACCCAATTTTTTTCATGATTCAGAAACAGCATGCAATTTTAAGCAACTTTCTAATTTACTCCTTTTATCAATTTTTATTCTTTCTCTTGCTATCTTTATTTGAAAAAGAAGGCATCTAAGCTAAGGAGTCAACACATTTTTGAATCAGAACCATGGACAGCACTTGTTTATTGGTGCTGGCCAATCAGCAAGGACAACCCAGGTTGTTCACCAAAAATGGGCTGGCATCTAAACTTACATTCTTGCTTTTCAAATAAACATACCATGAGAATGAAGAAAATTTGATAATAGGAGTAAATTAGAAAGCTTCTTAAAATTGCATGCTCTATCTGAATCACTAAAGAAAAAAATTGGGTTCAGTGTCCCTTTAAATGCCAGCAGCGTATGCTGTTGCATTTAGCGATGTTGGAAGGACATGATCCGCTACAGCAGATCATTTCCGCCCGACAAATGATAAATCTACCCCTATGTCTGCAGGTCTTATTATTGGATGCTGTAGAAATTCCAAGATTTTTTAAAGATTAACCTAAAGGCTAAAGCAACACACAATATTGTGACCAAACATGACTGCTGCCCAGAAGCCCCCCCCCAGTCTTTTTATTGTATTACAACACATAGAACAAAATATATATCTGCTCTAGATATAATATATTATAAACCATTTAAACCATTTACTATTCTCAAAAAACGTAACCAAAAATAATAATAATAAAAAAATCATTCATAGAAGAATAATTAAGACATTTATTCCATATCATGACGAATAACCAAAATAACAGAGAGAGTATATATATATATATATATATATATATATATATATATATATATATATATATATATATATATATATATATATATATATACCATATACTTAATTAATATAATCATTATTCATCATATATCCTATTTTATTCTATTTACCTTTTTATCTGTTATTCACTTATTAAAAAATAAAGCAAAAACTCCAGAAAAGGGAACAGAGAAAATTAACTAATCTTCCATCTTCTAGTAGGAGTGTTTACTTTCTGTAATATGAATTCAGAGATTTTGAAAAATGTGAGCAACTCGATTATTTCTTCTACTACTAGATTTATTACAAGAAGTTAAGATTTTAAGACAGCCTTAAATAAGTTATGCTTGTTTATTTTTTTTTCCCAGCAGTTACTCCTATGCACAAAGCATACAAATGCGCAAAATATGTTTGTGCTTAAAGGGACGTTATTTCAAATACCTACAATAAAAACACTGAATAACATGAGTTTGTTCTTAATATGTACTATGTAAAATATATATTTTTTTTAATTGTGATCTAAATTCTATAACCTTTCATATGTTAATAAAAAGCAGATCAAAATGAATGTTTTATAAATTACTAGGTAAAAGTAATGAACTAATACAGTATTAAGTATTAAATGACAAGTTTAGTCCATTTGACAAGAGGTGGACTTAGTGGAATCATTGAAAGCTACAAGATGCACATTATTTATTTCTTTATTACTTGACTGCGTAAGATCATCCCTAATAAATACCTAGTAAAGTATGACAGACTAAATAGAGTCTAATGCAAATCACAGCATAGCTATAATCCATATGAAGGGTTGCTAAGGCTCTCTCATTTGTTGCATTATTTGTTTTATAAAAGTTTGCTAAACACAAATGTCACAAGTATATGTTACTTAGTAATTAATTGTTTCCATCACATGGGCTACATTTGTTAGATGCATGGTAGTAATATTGTTAATATGTACTTGTCTTCTATTTTTATATATTTATAGGACAAACTTCCAATTACAGAAGATGTAATGAGATTGTTGTGCGGATTGGTAAGTTCATAACTTGCATCTAGCATTGTTATATTAATATTGATAGACCCCTTTAATGATAAATGTGCATTTAAAAGCATTTGAAACCCCTTTCTGATCACAAACTCTTTAATATTCATAGCAAATATAATGTTAACGCAATGTGAACAAAATAGCAACGTTTTTGCTTTTTCATTAACAATACGCTATGTTAATCGACATTCTTTCTGCAAAACATCACAAAGCCTCAGAGTGTTATAAGATAAACTCTAATACAACAATTTATATTACAAGTTTGAATGTTTTTTGTGTAATTAGAAAAGTTGCTCTCTCTAATATGATGACAAATAATATGGAATAAAATTATGCCATTTATTAATTCATTTATTGTGCATATTTTATTTATGTTGTCTTGAATAATACACAGGCATTGATTTTGCTTTATTGAGGCCGAAGAGGAGAAAGCTTATCCTATGTCTGGCCTCTCCATGTGCTCAACCAACACACAGTACATGGCTAAATTACCAGACTGCACGGCTTGTCCTTGAGCACTTCTGTCACAATGAGAGGCACATAAAGCTCATATCCACCTGTGCTTTAATTAGAGCACTCACTGACCCACTCCTATTGGCTACTGAATATTCTATTACAGTGACTTTTCTCCTCCCACTTTATACTACATAATACCAATGTATTGGTGTATGATAAAAAAAATTGTTCTAGCATCAAGGGAGTTACAATCTCTGTTGTCTTCGTCTCTAGCATTAAGTGGGATTAAAATATATGTTCTGTATTACTGGTATCAAGAAGATAAAATTCCATTCTTATTGGCATCAAATGGGTTCATTCTATTGTTATCTTTTATTCTGACTAAATATTGCTCTGCCTGTTAGTGGAAAATATGCTGAAACTGACCCTGTGTTAGTGAAATACATTTGTTTTGTTATTAAAATGGGGTTTAAAATGATTGTAGTGCATGTTAATGGTACAGAGAGAGGTTAATCAGCCATGTTTATAAGCTCACTGGCCACTAGGGTTTAACTACTAATTGGTAGGAAATAGATGATGATGAACTGGAGCAGGTGAGATATTTGACAGGGCCATTGGGTTTACTTACATGCCCATGACCCTAATAGCTTTTTTATACCAGTAATTATTTGTCCTAATTGTCCCATTGAGTAAAGCTAGAAGACACTTGTTATTGGTGCCAGTATGAGATGGCTTCAGGGGCAATACTGACAACTTAAAATCAAATTGAGCCTCATTTGCATGAATGGAATGAAGAGATCATGTACATGATCTGAGGTCCTGTTTGGGCATACATGTGACATGATGAATAGTAAGGGCCATGCAGTAACTGGTAACAAAGGATGGAGGACTGTGAGTTAATATTTGTCACATAGCAGCAAGTTTAAAAGGAACAGCAAAGTCAAAATTAAACTTTGATGATTTAGATAAAGCATGCAATTTAAAAAAAAACTTTTAATGTATTTCTATTATCATATTTGCTTGGTTCTCTTGTTTATTTTGTTGAATAATAAACTTAGGTAGGCTGATAGGAGCTTAGGATTTTGGACATGTCTTTACCATTCTATGGCAGCAGGGTTTGCAACCATAACTAAAATTGATATTAACATTGTTGCAAACCGTGCTGCCAGATGTTTAAAGGGACATTCAGATAGAGAATACGATTTTTAAAATGTTTCCAAATTTCAATTATTATCAAATTTGCTTAATTCTCATGTTAATCTTTATTGAATAGATATCTAGATAGGTAGCGTGCACATGCCTGAAGCACTATATGACAGGAAAGAGCTGCCATCTAGTGCTCTTGCTAATGTATAACGTTGTTGCAAAAGTGCTGCCATATACTGCTGCAGACACGTGCACACTCCTGAGCTTTCATCCTGCATTTCAACAAAGGATAACAAAAAACAAAGAACATTTTATAATAGAAAAAATTTGGAAAGTTGTTTAAAATTGTATTTTCCCTCTGAATCATGAAAAAAATATTTTGGATTTTATGTCCTTTTAAAGACATTTTCACACTCCTTAGCTCACCTAAGATTAATCTATTAAAAAGGAAACCAAAAGAACTAAGCAAAATTTATAACAGAAGTAAATTGGAAAGTGGTTTAAAATGTTCATGATATATTAACTCCATTTAACTTTAATTTTGCCTTTGCTGTCCCTTTTAGTAGAAGGTCTTTGGCATTAGTAATGACTGGAGACGCTTCTACCTTTATGTGTAGTGCTCCAATACAGTTCCTGGAGAAGCCTCTGCATAAAAGGCCTTGTGTCGTGGAACTGATGTTAAAAAATGAATGCGCAAAATATCTCTTTTTATAATTGCAGATAAGTGGCCTTACAGAGTGTATAAAAAATGCTGATTTGGTAAGTAAACTTTTTTATCAAATTTTGTAAATAATTTTAGAAAGTTGTGCAATAAACCAGTTATCTATATATCTCCTTATTTATGCATCTGAGTATCTATATATCTATCTGTCTATGATCTCTCTATCTATCTACCTATCTGTCTATCATCTCTCTATCTACCTATCTCTATATCTGTCTGTCTGTCATCTCTTTATCTCCCTCAATTTCTAATCTAAATGTCATAAAGTTCACAAAATTCTTTTCAGAAATTGCTTTGAAGATATGTTATTTAGTTTTAATGACTGTAATATTATTATTATTTTTTTTAGGCTTCTACAGATTTCAGTGCTGTGATAGCTCTTCTAAATGATGTAAGAAATTCTAGTCTAATAATATATTGTTATTTACACTTAATAAACTGCTACAATTGTCATTGTGTATAAAGTAAATGAACTCTAAATAAATGGAGAAAAAATTAAGATTAAAATGAATATTTAGTTTCTTTCTGTTTTTGAGTTACCATAAAACATGTTATGCTTTTTATATAACCATTAAACAGTAAACAAAATCCTACAGAATATCTTTAATATTCTTCATACATACTGTATGATGACTTTCTTTACTGTTTACGTTACATACTTTGGTTGTACTAGCAGAAGAGAAAAAATATTCAACCCCCCCAAAAAAGGTTACTAATTAATATTCTGGTAGACGTGCTTTTATTTTGAGATGAATGCACATTCCTTAATGAAACAGGATTTTTCGTGGTGACTCAAAGGACCTGCCCTATAGAGGAAGGTCCTTCAGTGAAGGCTCTGGGAGCCACGTGCTAAGCCTCCTATTAGCACGGCCACAGCTCTGGGAAGAACAGGGGAGGGTTAGTGCGACTCTCTAGTGCGCTAAAAGTTAGTATAAAGCTACAGGTAAACTTTTTCACATCTAGTTTTGGGACATTTACATTTGTTTATTGAAAATGATTATAAATGTTCCACAAATGGTCAGTAGTCATTTCATTTAAAACAAGACGAATGGCACAGGCACTGAATATTCTAAATACAAAGTAGTTTTAATATATGGAACCAAAAATGTAGCCGAACCGAAAATTATGCCCGTACACATGTCTATATGTCAGTTCATGTTGCCTTGTGTTACTATTTTAACCAGTGTATAATCTGACATTGCCTTTTTTGGGACTATTCTCTAATAAAGATGTAACTTCCACCATTTGTAATATTAAAATATTTAGCAAAAATTTGATTTTAATATTCTTCTTTTTTTTTGCAGCCTTCAAATACTGTGAATAAAGTTTATGAACTTGTAGATGCTTTGGTAATATACATTTAATTAAACCTCCTATACATTTCTATATCCTTTTCAAATGTTTTACCTCCTAAAGTTTTGCATTGTGTATTATTGTCTAAGGTGATCTGCACTTTACTGCATGAACCATTAATACAAAACACACATTGCTTTTGGAACAATTTCATTTACCAAATAATCACATATTTACATGTAGGACTTTACATTGATAATCAACAAATCAATGTATTCTGCAGCAGAAAGCCAAAACATCTTAAAATATAAATGTTGTTTGTAATAAATGAATTCCTAAATGTCAGATAAATATTCTAACAAATCTTACATTTATAATTTGCACATCCCTAAATCATCTCTAATAAATTTGATATTCTTAAATATAATAATATTTAATTATATTCTTCTCAAACAAAAAATATGATAAAACAGACAGCCTAATTAACCTTTTGGAACTAGAATACCTATCTATCTGTATGTACACACTTATATAAATATATAGATACCTACATATTTCTACACTAACACATATTTACAGACATACATATACATGTTTGAGGCCTTCCCAGTCAGGAATATGCAATATACCATGTTCCTTTTTATTCTTTGCACAAGGTCACACTATGGATAATATACCCTGTGCTATCTATTGTGCAACACTTGTAATCTAGCACTTTAATTGATTTTTTCTCCATGTCTGCAAGTTTTTGATGATTGAACCTATAGGGGTAGATTGTTTTAATGTTGGGCAGACATTTAATAACATACACTGTCGGCATTTAAAATTTCACGAGCATTTCTAGTAAAATGCTTGTGCAATGCCGCCCCCTGCACGTTCGCGGCCAATCGGCCCCTAGCTCGGGTTGACAATCATTCTAATCATATCTGATCGGGATGATTGCAGTCCGCCACTTCAGAGGTGGCGGATGAGTTAAATTATGTTTTCGGCGAGCCGGAAACATCGAGCTGAAAAACTTTATTTTTAAAAATCTCATACTGATGTAAGTTTTCCAGTGACTTTACTTTGAGGGAATTAAACAATGGTATTTGATTCCACCAGAAATCACTTGTCATACGGCTTATCACATCATTTGTGCAGTTTTTTCTCACTATATTCCTCTTAAAAAATCATTTTTGCCTCTTATGTAAATCACCTAATCTGTTGGCACTAATTTTGTTGCTTTAATGTTTCTGTTTTTCTCATGCAAACTTCCATGTTATTTAATAAATACCATGGTTTATTAGTATAATAAAAAAAGAATATAAAATACAGCTCAAATCACAATTGTAAACTATAAAAACTATAATTTTATCATTAAAAAGTTTTTTTATGATTAAGAGTGTTTCTTATAAAATTATACATAACAATATGAGACAGTTAATTTCACAATCTGGATTTAATATTAGTTTGTGAAAAAATACACTTTATACTCTTATTATTATTACTAAATCAATACTGCCTCCTCGCTGTTGTGTGATTTGTTTTTTTGCTTGTGCAATATTAAATTCTGGTGGCAGTTTCTGTATTTGACCTTGAGAAATGGGGGTTATTTTGTTATATCTAAAACTTAACTGATATGCAATTTACTTTTTGGAAAATGTTGAAAACATCCTTTAATCTTGTGTTTTTATTTTCTAGGGCAAAACACTTGGCTGTACCCTGACTAATCTATTAAGTAAAGATAAATTGGTGAGACACATTGCTTGTATATTTTGCCCATCTTTAATGATTTTATGTGTGTATGTATAAATATCTGTAAATGTGCACCAGGGTTGTGTGTTAGTTATAAAGCTGGAATAATTGTTTTTTTTTTTTTTTTGTTTAATACTTTAAATCTTGTTTTTAAAAAAAAAAAAAAAAAAAAAACAATAATAGAGAATATGGCATAAATAGCCAACAAGAGTTATGACACAGGAATACATAAACATGTTTTACAAAAATTAAGATTGTGATTAGTAACAATATATTTTTCTAAAAATGGCAAAAAAAAAGATTGGAGCAATGTTTATATAAATTGTAAAGGTATGCTAGATACAAACAAATCCCATTGATTTTATAGTGAATTTTGTAAGATGTATTGTGAGTCAATATAGAAAACTATATAAGTGATTAATTCCAAGCTTATAAGGATTAGAAATTCCACATGAATTGAAAAACAGCAAAAGCTTGTGATGAGTTTTAGATTAAAAGGTTTGAAAGAAGTGACTAGAACATGTTATGCTTGTAAGAGGATCTAATGTAAAACTTGTTAGTAATTCTGAGGAATATCCAGCAGTATCAGATTATAGGAGACTAGTCCTAAAGCCTGCACACGGGCCAATTTTTGCAGTACAGCGGTTCCACCCCTTGCTCTCTCTCTCTATCCCCCTCTTTTGCTCTCTCTCTCTCCCCTCTTTTGATCTCTCTCTCTCCCCCCTCTCTTTTGCTCACTCCCCTCTCTTTTTCTGTCTCCATTCCCCCTCTTTTGCTCTCTCTCTCTCCCCTCTTTTTTTCTCTTTCTCCCCTCTCTTTTGCTCTCTCTCCCCCCCCCCCTCTCTTTTGCTCTCTCTCTCCCCTATATTTTGCTCTCTCTCCCCTCTCTCTTTTGCTCTCTCTCTCTCCCCTCTCTTTTGTTGTCTCCCTCCCCCCTCTATTTTGCTCTCTCTCTCTCCCTTTTGCTCTCTCTCTCTCCCTCTCTTTTGCTCTCTCTTTACCCCCCTCTTTTGCTTTCTCTATCCCCCCTCTTTTACTTTCTCTGTCTTCCCCTCTCTTTTGCTCTCTCTCTCTCCCTCCCTTTTGCTCTCTCTCTCTTTTGCTCTCTCTCTCTCCCCCCTTTCTTTAACTCTCTTTTCCTCCTCTCTTTTGTGGTCTTTCTCTCCCCCCTTTATTTTGCTCTCTTTCCCCCTCTCTTTTGCTGTCTCTCTCCCCCTCTCTTTTGCTCTTTCTTTCCCCCTCTCTTGTGCTTTCTCTAACTCCTCTCTTATGCTCTCTCTCCCCCCTCTCTTATGCTCTCTCTCTTCCCTCTTTTGCTCTCTCTATCTCCCCTCTTTTGATCTCTATCTCCCCTTTCTTTTGCTCTCCCTCTCTTTTGCTTTCTCTTTCCCTGTCTTTTGCTCTCCCTCCCCCTCTCTTTTGCTCTCCCTCCGCCTCTCTTTTGCTCTCCCTCCCCCTCTCTTTTGCTCCCTCACCCCTCTCTTTTGTTTTATCCCCCTCTGTTTTGCTC